>NW_028269910.1:0-600000 GCF_054644295.1 Miniopterus natalensis | reverse complement strand
TCCCTAGCCCTCAACATAACCCTAACCCTAAGTCCAATCGGAACCCTAACCGGATCTTTAACCTTAGCCCTCAACATAACCCTAACCCTAGGTCCAATCGGAACCCTAACCGGATCTCTAACCCTAGCCCTCAACATAACCCTAACCCTAGGTCCAATAAGAACCAAACCGGATCTCTAACCCTAGTCCTCAACATAACCCTAACCCTAGGTCCAGTCGGAACCCTAACCGGATCTCTAACCCTAGCCCTCAACATAACCCTAACCCTAGGTCCAATCGGAACCCTAACCGGATCTCTAAGCCTAGCCCTCAACATAACCCTAACTCTAGGTCCAATCGGAACCCTAACCGGATCTCTAACCCGAGCCCTCAACATAACCCTAACCCTAAGTCCAATCTGAACCCTAACCGGAACTCTAACCCTAGCCCTCAACATAACCCTAACCCTAAGTCCAATCGGAACCCTAACCGGATCTCTAACCCTAGCCCTCAACATAACCCTAACCCTAGGTCCCATCGGAACCCTAAAAGGATATCTAACCCTAGCCCTAAACATAACCCTAACCCTAGGTCCAATCGGAACCCTAACAGGATCTCTACCCCTCTCCCTCAACATAACCCTAACCCCAGGTCCAATCGGAACCCTAACCGGATCACTAACCCTAGCCCTCAACATAACCCTAAACCTAGGTCCAATCGGAACCCTAACCGGATCTCTAACCCTAGACCTCAACATAACCCTAACCCCAGGTCCAATCGGAACCCTAACCGGATCTCTAACCCTAGCCCTCAACATAACCCTAACCCTAAGTCCAATCGGAACCCTAACCGGAACTCTAACCCTAGCCCTCAACATAACCCTAACCCTAGGTCCCATCGGAACCCTAAACGGATATCTAACCCTAGCCCTAAACATAACCCTAACCCTAGGTCCAATCGGAACCCTAACAGGATCTCTACCCCTCTCCCTCAACATAACCCTAACCCCAGGTCCAATCGGAACCCTAACCGGATCTCTAACCCTAGCCCTCAACATAACCCTAATCCTACGTCCAATCGGAACCCTAACCGGATATCTATCCCTAGCCCTCAACATAACCCTAACCCTAAGTCCATCGGAACCTTAACCGGATCTCTAACCTTAGCCCTCAACATAACCCTAACCCTAGGTCCAATAAGAACCAAACCGGATCTCTAACCCTAGTCCTCAACATAACTCTAACCCTAGGTCCAGTCGGAACCCTAACCGGATCTCTAACCCTAGCCCTCAACATAACCCTAACCCTAGGTCCAATCGGAACCCTAACCTGATCTCTAACCATAGCCCTCAACATAACCCTAACCCTAGGTCCAATCGGAACCCTAACAGGATCTCTACCCCTCTCCCTCAACATAACCCTAACCCTAGGTCCAATCGGAACCCTAAACGGATATCTAACCCTAGCCCTCAACATAACCCTAACCCTAGGTCCAATCGGATCCCTAACCAGATCTCTAACTCTAGCCCTCAACATAACCCTAACCCTAGGTCCAATCGGAACCCTAAACGGATATCTAACCCTAGCCCTCAACATAACCCTAACCCTAGGTCCAATCGGAACCCTAACCAGATCTCTAACTCTAGCCCTCAACATAACCCTAACCCTAGGTCCAATAGGAAACCTAACAGGATCTCTACCCCTCTCCCTCAACATAACCCTAACCCCAGTTCCAATCGGAACCCTAACCGGATCTCTAACCCTCGCCCTCAACAAAACCCTAACCCTAGGTCCAATCGGAACCCTAACCGGATCTCTAACCCTAGCCCTCAACATAACCCTAATCCTACGTCCAATCGGAACCCTAACCGGATATCTATCCCTAGCCCTCAACATAACCCTAACCCTAAGTCCAATCGGAACCCTAACCGGATCTTTAACCTTAGCCCTCAACATAACCCTAACCCTAGGTCCAATCGGAACCCTAACCGGATCTCTAACCCTAGCCCTCAACATAACCCTAACCCTAGGTCCAATAAGAACCAAACCGGATCTCTAACCCTAGTCCTCAACATAACCCTAACCCTAGGTCCAGTCGGAACCCTAACCGGATCTCTAACCCTAGCCCTCAACATAACCCTAACCCTAGGTCCAATCGGAACCCTAACCGGATCTCTAAGCCTAGCCCTCAACATAACCCTAACCCTAGGTCCAATCGGAACCCTAACCGGATCTCTAACCCGAGCCCTCAACATAACCCTAACCCTAAGTCCAATCTGAACCCTAACCGGAACTCTAACCCTAGCCCTCAACATAACCCTAACCCTAAGTCCAATCGGAACCCTAACCGGATCTCTAACCCTAGCCCTCAACATAACCCTAACCCTAGGTCCCATCGGAACCCTAAAAGGATATCTAACCCTAGCCCTAAACATAACCCTAACCCTAGGTCCAATCGGAACCCTAACAGGATCTCTACCCCTCTCCCTCAACATAACCCTAACCCCAGGTCCAATCGGAACCCTAACCGGATCACTAACCCTAGCCCTCAACATAACCCTAAACCTAGGTCCAATCGGAACCCTAACCGGATCTCTAACCCTAGACCTCAACATAACCCTAACCCTAGTTCTAATCGGAACCCTAACCGGATCTCTAACCCTCGCCCTCAACATAACCCTAACCCTAGGTCCAATCGGAACCCTAAACGGATATCTAACCCTAGCCCTCAACATAACCCTAACCCTAGGTCCAATCGGAAGCCTAACCGGATGTCTAACCCTAGCCCTCAACATAACCCTAACCCTAGGTCCAATCGGAACCCTAACCGGAACTCTAAGCCTAGCCCTCAACATAACCCTAACCCTAGGTCCAATCGGAACCCTAACCAGATCTCTAACCTTAGCCCTCAACATAACCCTAACCCTAGGTCCAATCGGAACCCTAACCGGAACTCTAATCCTAGCCCTCAACATAACCCTAACCCTAGGTCCAATCGGAACCCTAACCGGATCTCTAACCCTAGCCCTCAACATAACCCTAACCCTAGGTCCAATAAGAACCAAACCAGATCTCTAACCCTAGTCCTCAACATAACCCTAACCCTAGGTCCAGTCGGAACCCTAACCGGATCTCTAACTCTAGCCCTCAACATAACCCTAACCCTAGGTCCAATCGGAACCCTAACCGGATCTCTAAGCCTAGCCCTCAACATAACCCTAACCCTAGGTCCAATCGGAACCCTAACCGGATCTCTAACCCGAGCCCTCAACATAACCCTAACCCTAAGTCCAATCAGAACCCTAACCGGAACTCTAACCTTAGCCCTCAACATAACCCTAACCCTAAGTCCAATCGGAACCCTAACCGGATCTCTAACCCTAGCCCTAAACATAACCCTAACCCTAGGTCCCATTGGAACCCTAAACGGATATCTAACCCTAGCCCTAAACATAACCCTAACCCTAGGTTCAATCGGAACCCTAACAGGATCTCTACCCCTCTCCCTCAACATAACCCTAACCCCAGGTCCAATCGGAACCCTAACCGGATCACTAACCCTAGCCCTCAACATAACCCTAACCCTAGGTCCAATCGGAACCCTAACCGGATCTCTAACCCTAGACCTCAACATAACCCTAACCCTAGTTCTAATCGGAACCCTAACCGGATCTCTAACCCTCGCGCTCAACATAACCCTAACCCTAGGTCCAATCGGAACCCTAAACGGATATCTAACCCTAGCCCTCAACATAACCCTAACCCTAGGTCCAATCGGAAGCCTAACCGGATGTCTAACCCTAGCCCTCAACATAACCCTAACCCTAGGTCCAATCGGAACCCTAACCGGAACTCTAAGCCTAGCCATCAAAATAACCATAACCCTTGGTCCAATCGGAACCCTAACCGGATCTCTAACCCTAGCCCTAAACATAACCCTAACCCTAGGTCCCATTGGAACCCTAAACGGATATCTAACCCTAGCCCTAAACATAACCCTAACCCTAGGTTCAATCGGAACCCTAACAGGATCTCTACCCCTCTCCCTCAACATAACCCTAACCCCAGGTCCAATCGGAACCCTAACCGGATCACTAACCCTAGCCCTCAACATAACCCTAACCCTAGGTCCAATCGGAACCCTAACCGGATCTCTAACCCTCGCCCTCAACATAACCCTAACCCTAGGTCCAATCGGAACCCTAAACGGATATCTAACCCTAGCCCTCAACATAACCCTAACCCTAGGTCCAATCGGAAGCCTAACCGGATGTCTAACCCTAGCCCTCAACATAACCCTAACCCTAGGTCCAATCGGAACCCTAACCGGAACTCTAAGCCTAGCCATCAAAATAACCATAACCCTTGGTCCAATCGGAACCCTAACCGGATCTCTAACCCTAGCCCTCAACATAACCCTAACCCTAGGTCCAATCGGAACCCTAACCGGATATCTATCCCTAGCCCTCAACATAACCCTAACCCTAGGTCCAATCGGAACCCTAACCGGATCTCTAACTCTAGCCCTCGACATAACCCTAACCCTAAGTCCAATCGGAACCCTAACCGGAACTCTAACCCTAGCCCTCAACATAACCCTAACCCTAGGTCCCATCGGAACCCTAAACGGATATCTAACCCTAGCCCTAAACATAACCCTAACCCTAGGTCCAATCGGAACCCTAACAGGATCTCTACCCCTCTCCCTCAACATAACCCTAACCCCAGGTCCAATCGGAACCCTAACCGGATCTCTAACCCTAGCCCTCAACATAACCCTAATCCTACGTCCAATCGGAACCCTAACCGGATATCTATCCCTAGCCCTCAACATAACCCTAACCCTAAGTCCATCGGAACCTTAACCGGATCTCTAACCTTAGCCCTCAACATAACCCTAACCCTAGGTCCAATCGGAACCCTAACCGGATCTCTAACCCTAGCCCTCAACATAACCCTAACCCTAGGTCCAATAAGAACCAAACCGGATCTCTAACCCTAGTCCTCAACATAACCCTAACCCTAGGTCCAGTCGGAACCCTAACCGGATCTCTAACCCTAGCCCTCAACATAACCCTAACCCTAGGTCCAATCGGAACCCTAACCTGATCTCTAACCATAGCCCTCAACATAACCCTAACCCTAGGTCCAATCGGAACCCTAACAGGATCTCTACCCCTCTCCCTCAACATAACCCTAACCCTAGGTCCAATCGGAACCCTAAACGGATATCTAACCCTAGCCCTCAACATAACCCTAACCCTAGGTCCAATCGGAACCCTAACCAGATCTCTAACTCTAGCCCTCAACATAACCCTAAGCCTAGGTCCAATCGGAAACCTAACAGGATCTCTACCCATCTCCCTCAACATAACCCTAACCCCAGGTCCAATCGGAACCCTAACCGGATCTCTAACCCTCGCCCTCAACAAAACCCTAACCCTAGGTCCAATCGGAACCCTAACCGGATCTCTAACCCTAGCCCTCAACATAACCCTAATCCTACGTCCAATCGGAACCCTAACCGGATATCTATCCCTAGCCCTCAACATAACCCTAACCCTAAGTCCAATCGGAACCCTAACCGGATCTTTAACCTTAGCCCTCAACATAACCCTAACCCTAGGTCCAGTCGGAACCCTAACCGGATCTCTAACCCTAGCCCTCAACATAACCCTAACCCTAGGTCCAATCGGAACCCTAACCGGATCTCTAAGCCTAGCCCTCAACATAACCCTAACCCTAGGTCCAATCGGAACCCTAACCGGATCTCCAACACGAGCCCTCAACATAACCCTAACCCTAAGTCCAATCTGAACCCTAACCGGAACTCTAACCCTAGCCCTCAACATAACCCTAACCCTAAGTCCAATCGAAACCCTAACCGGATCTCTAACCCTAGCCCTCAACATAACCCTAACCCTAGGTCCCATCGGAACCCTAAACGGATATCTAACCCTAGCCCTAAACATAACCCTAACCCTAGGTCCAATCGGAACCCTAACAGGATCTCTACCCCTCTCCCTCAACATAACCCTAACCCCAGGTCCAATCGGAACCCTAACCGGATCACTAACCCTAGCCCTCAACATAACCCTAACCCTAGGTCCAATCGGAACCCTAACCAGATCTCTAACCCTAGACCTCAACATAACCCTAACCCTAGTTCTAATCGGAACCCTAACCGGATCTCTAACCCTCGCCGTCAACATAACCCTAACCCTAGTTCTAATCGGAACCCTAACCGGATATCTAACCCTAGCCCTCAACATAACCCTAACCCTAGGTCCAATCAGAACCCTAACCGGATCTCTAACTCTAGCCCTCAACATAACCCTAACCCTAGGTCCAATCGGATCCCTAACCAGACCTCTAACTCTAGCCCTCAACATAACCCTAACCCCAGGTCCAATCGGAACCCTAACCGGATCTCTAACCCTCGCCCTCAACAAAACCCTAACCCTAGGTCCAATCGGAACCCTAACCGGATTTCTAACCCTAGCCCTCAACATAACCCTAATCCTACGTCCAATCGGAACCCTAACCGGATATCTATCCCTAGCCCTCAACATAACCCTAACCCTAAGTCCAATCGGAACCCTAACCGGATCTCTAACCCTCGCCCTCAACATAACCCTAACCCTAGGTCCAATCGGAACCCTAAACGGATATCTAACCCTAGCCCTCAACATAACCCTAACCCTAGGTCCAATCGGAAGCCTAACCGGATGTCTAACCCTAGCCCTCAACATAACCCTAACCCTAGGTCCAATCGGAACCCTAACCGGAACTCTAAGCCTAGCCATCAAAATAACCATAACCCTTGGTCCAATCGGAACCCTAACCGGATCTCTAACCCTAGCCCTCAACATAACCCTAACCCTAGGTCCAATCGGAACCCTAACCGGATATCTATCCCTAGCCCTCAACATAACCCTAACCCTAGGTCCAATCGGAACCCTAACCGGATCTCTAACCCTAGCCCTCAACATAACCCTAACCCTAAGTCCAATCGGAACCCTAACCGGAACTCTAACCCTAGCCCTCAACATAACCCTAACCCTAGGTCCCATCGGAACCCTAAACGGATATCTAACCCTAGCCCTAAACATAACCCTAACCCTAGGTCCAATCGGAACCCTAACAGGATCTCTACCCCTCTCCCTCAACATAACCCTAACCCCAGGTCCAATCGGAACCCTAACCGGATCTCTAACCCTAGCCCTCAACATAACCCTAATCCTACGTCCAATCGGTACCCTAACCGGATATCTATCCCTAGCCCTCAACATAACCCTAACCCTAAGTCCATCGGAACCTTAACCGGATCTCTAACCTTAGCCCTCAACATAACCCTAACCCTAGGTCCAATAAGAACCAAACCGGATCTCTAACCCTAGTCCTCAACATAACCCTAACCCTAGGTCCAGTCGGAACCCTAACCGGATCTCTAACCCTAGCCCTCAACATAACCCTAACCCTAGGTCCAATCGGAACCCTAACCTGATCTCTAACCATAGCCCTCAACATAACCCTAACCCTAGGTCCAATCGGAACCCTAACAGGATCTCTACCCCTCTCCCTCAACATAACCCTAACCCTAGGTCCAATCGGAACCCTAAACGGATATCTAACCCTAGCCCTCAACATAACCCTAACCCTAGGTCCAATCGGATCCCTAACCAGATCTCTAACTCTAGCCCTCAACATAACCCTAACCCTAGGTCCAATCGGAACCCTAAACGGATATCTAACCCTAGCCCTCAACATAACCCTAACCCTAGGTCCAATCGGAACCCTAACCAGATCTCTAACTCTAGCCCTCAACATAACCCTAACCCTAGGTCCAATAGGAAACCTAACAGGATCTCTACCCCTCTCCCTCAACATAACCCTAACCCCAGTTCCAATCGGAACCCTAACCGGATCTCTAACCCTCGCCCTCAACAAAACCCTAACCCTAGGTCCAATCGGAACCCTAACCGGATCTCTAACCCTAGCCCTCAACATAACCCTAATCCTACGTCCAATCGGAACCCTAACCGGATATCTATCCCTAGCCCTCAACATAACCCTAACCCTAAGTCCAATCGGAACCCTAACCGGATCTTTAACCTTAGCCCTCAACATAACCCTAACCCTAGGTCCAATCGGAACCCTAACCGGATCTCTAACCCTAGCCCTCAACATAACACTAACCCTAGGTCCAATAAGAACCAAACCGGATCTCTAACCCTAGTCCTCAACATAACCCTAACCCTAGGTCCAGTCGGAACCCTAACCGGATCTCTAACCCTAGCCCTCAACATAACCCTAACCCTAGGTCCAATCGGAACCCTAACCGGATCTCTAAGCCTAGCCCTCAACATAACCCTAACCCTAGGTCCAATCGGAACCCTAACCGGATCTCTAACCCGAGCCCTCAACATAACCCTAACCCTAAGTCCAATCTGAACCCTAACCGGAACTCTAACCCTAGCCCTCAACATAACCCTAACCCTAAGTCCAATCGGAACCCTAACCGGATCTCTAACCCTAGCCCTCAACATAACCCTAACCCTAGGTCCCATCGGAACCCTAAAAGGATATCTAACCCTAGCCCTAAACATAACCCTAACCCTAGGTCCAATCGGAACCCTAACAGGATCTCTACCCCTCTCCCTCAACATAACCCTAACCCCAGGTCCAATCGGAACCCTAACCGGATCACTAACCCTAGCCCTCAACATAACCCTAAACCTAGGTCCAATCGGAACCCTAACCGGATCTCTAACCCTAGACCTCAACATAACCCTAACCCTAGTTCTAATCGGAACCCTAACCGGATCTCTAACCCTCGCCCTCAACATAACCCTAACCCTAGGTCCAATCGGAACCCTAAACGGATATCTAACCCTAGCCCTCAACATAACCCTAACCCTAGGTCCAATCGGAAGCCTAACCGGATGTCTAACCCTAGCCCTCAACATAACCCTAACCCTAGGTCCAATCGGAACCCTAACCGGAACTCTAAGCCTAGCCCTCAACATAACCCTAACCCTAGGTCCAATCGGAACCCTAACCAGATCTCTAACCTTAGCCCTCAACATAACCCTAACCCTAGGTCCAATCGGAACCCTAACCGGAACTCTAATCCTAGCCCTCAACATAACCCTAACCCTAGGTCCAATCGGAACCCTAACCGGATCTCTAACCCTAGCCCTCAACATAACCCTAACCCTAGGTCCAATAAGAACCAAACCAGATCTCTAACCCTAGTCCTCAACATAACCCTAACCCTAGGTCCAGTCGGAACCCTAACCGGATCTCTAACTCTAGCCCTCAACATAACCCTAACCCTAGGTCCAATCGGAACCCTAACCGGATCTCTAAGCCTAGCCCTCAACATAACCCTAACCCTAGGTCCAATCGGAACCCTAACCGGATCTCTAACCCGAGCCCTCAACATAACCCTAACCCTAAGTCCAATCAGAACCCTAACCGGAACTCTAACCTTAGCCCTCAACATAACCCTAACCCTAAGTCCAATCGGAACCCTAACCGGATCTCTAACCCTAGCCCTAAACATAACCCTAACCCTAGGTCCCATTGGAACCCTAAACGGATATCTAACCCTAGCCCTAAACATAACCCTAACCCTAGGTTCAATCGGAACCCTAACAGGATCTCTACCCCTCTCCCTCAACATAACCCTAACCCCAGGTCCAATCGGAACCCTAACCGGATCACTAACCCTAGCCCTCAACATAACCCTAACCCTAGGTCCAATCGGAACCCTAACCGGATCTCTAACCCTAGACCTCAACATAACCCTAACCCTAGTTCTAATCGGAACCCTAACCGGATCTCTAACCCTCGCGCTCAACATAACCCTAACCCTAGGTCCAATCGGAACCCTAAACGGATATCTAACCCTAGCCCTCAACATAACCCTAACCCTAGGTCCAATCGGAAGCCTAACCGGATGTCTAACCCTAGCCCTCAACATAACCCTAACCCTAGGTCCAATCGGAACCCTAACCGGAACTCTAAGCCTAGCCATCAAAATAACCATAACCCTTGGTCCAATCGGAACCCTAACCGGATCTCTAACCCTAGCCCTAAACATAACCCTAACCCTAGGTCCCATTGGAACCCTAAACGGATATCTAACCCTAGCCCTAAACATAACCCTAACCCTAGGTTCAATCGGAACCCTAACAGGATCTCTACCCCTCTCCCTCAACATAACCCTAACCCTAGGTCCAATAAGAACCAAACCAGATCTCTAACCCTAGCCCTCAACATAACCCTAACCCTAGGTCCAATCGGAACCCTAACCGGATCTCTAACCCTAGCCCTCAACATAACCCTAACCCTAGGTCCAATAAGAACCAAACCAGATCTCTAACCCTAGTCCTCAACATAACCCTAACCCTAGGTCCAGTCGGAACCCTAACCGGATCTCTAACTCTAGCCCTCAACATAACCCTAACCCTAGGTCCAATCGGAACCCTAACCGGATCTCTAAGCCTAGCCCTCAACATAACCCTAACCCTAGGTCCAATCGGAACCCTAACCGGATCTCTAACCCGAGCCCTCAACATAACCCTAACCCTAAGTCCAATCAGAACCCTAACCGGAACT
Source organism: Miniopterus natalensis (assembly GCF_054644295.1). Classification (NCBI taxonomy): domain Eukaryota; kingdom Metazoa; phylum Chordata; class Mammalia; order Chiroptera; family Miniopteridae; genus Miniopterus; species Miniopterus natalensis. The sequence continues at coordinate 589,396 of NW_028269910.1, read as the reverse complement.
CTAACCTTAGCCCTCAACATAACCCTAACCCTAAGTCCAATCGGAACGCTAACCGGATCTCTAACCCTAGCCCTAAACATAACCCTAACCCTAGGTCCCATTGGAACCCTAAACGGATATCTAACCCTAGCCCTAAACATAACCCTAACCCTAGGTTCAATCGGAACCCTAACAGGATCTCTACCCCTCTCCCTCAACATAACCCTAACCCCAGGTCCAATCGGAACCCTAACCGGATCACTAACCCTAGCCCTCAACATAACCCTAACCCTAGGTCCAATCGGAACCCTAACCGGATCTCTAACCCTAGACCTCAACATAACCCTAACCCTAGTTCTAATCGGAACCCTAACCGGATCTCTAACCCTCGCGCTCAACATAACCCTAACCCTAGGTCCAATCGGAACCCTAAACGGATATCTAACCCTAGCCCTCAACATAACCCTAACCCTAGGTCCAATCGGAAGCCTAACCGGATGTCTAACCCTAGCCCTCAACATAACCCTAACCCTAGGTCCAATCGGAACCCTAACCGGAACTCTAAGCCTAGCCATCAAAATAACCATAACCCTTGGTCCAATCGGAACCCTAACCGGATCTCTAACCCTAGCCCTAAACATAACCCTAACCCTAGGTCCCATTGGAACCCTAAACGGATATCTAACCCTAGCCCTAAACATAACCCTAACCCTAGGTTCAATCGGAACCCTAACAGGATCTCTACCCCTCTCCCTCAACATAACCCTAACCCCAGGTCCAATCGGAACCCTAACCGGATCACTAACCCTAGCCCTCAACATAACCCTAACCCTAGGTCCAATCGGAACCCTAACCGGATCTCTAACCCTCGCCCTCAACATAACCCTAACCCTAGGTCCAATCGGAACCCTAAACGGATATCTAACCCTAGCCCTCAACATAACCCTAACCCTAGGTCCAATCGGAAGCCTAACCGGATGTCTAACCCTAGCCCTCAACATAACCCTAACCCTAGGTCCAATCGGAACCCTAACCGGAACTCTAAGCCTAGCCATCAAAATAACCATAACCCTTGGTCCAATCGGAACCCTAACCGGATCTCTAACCCTAGCCCTCAACATAACCCTAACCCTAGGTCCAATCGGAACCCTAACCGGATCTCTAACCCTAGCCCTCGACATAACCCTAACCCTAAGTCCAATCGGAACCCTAACCGGAACTCTAACCCTAGCCCTCAACATAACCCTAACCCTAGGTCCCATCGGAACCCTAAACGGATATCTAACCCTAGCCCTAAACATAACCCTGACCCTAGGTCCAATCGGAACCCTAACAGGATCTCTACCCCTCTCCCTCAACATAACCCTAACCCCAGGTCCAATCGGAACCCTAACCGGATCTCTAACCCTAGCCCTCAACATAACCCTAATCCTACGTCCAATCGGAACCCTAACCGGATATCTATCCCTAGCCCTCAACATAACCCTAACCCTAAGTCCATCGGAACCTTAACCGGATCTCTAACCTTAGCCCTCAACATAACCCTAACCCTAGGTCCAATCGGAACCCTAACCGGATCTCTAACCCTAGCCCTCAACATAACCCTAACCCTAGGTCCAATAAGAACCAAACCGGATCTCTAACCCTAGTCCTCAACATAACCCTAACCCTAGGTCCAGTCGGAACCCTAACCGGATCTCTAACCCTAGCCCTCAACATAACCCTAACCCTAGGTCCAATCGGAACCCTAACCTGATCTCTAACCATAGCCCTCAACATAACCCTAACCCTAGGTCCAATCGGAACCCTAACAGGATCTCTACCCCTCTCCCTCAACATAACCCTAACCCTAGGTCCAATCGGAACCCTAAACGGATATCTAACCCTAGCCCTCAACATAACCCTAACCCTAGGTCCAATCGGAACCCTAACCAGATCTCTAACTCTAGCCCTCAACATAACCCTAAGCCTAGGTCCAATCGGAAACCTAACAGGATCTCTACCCATCTCCCTCAACATAACCCTAACCCCAGGTCCAATCGGAACCCTAACCGGATCTCTAACCCTCGCCCTCAACAAAACCCTAACCCTAGGTCCAATCGGAACCCTAACCGGATCTCTAACCCTAGCCCTCAACATAACCCTAATCCTACGTCCAATCGGAACCCTAACCGGATATCTATCCCTAGCCCTCAACATAACCCTAACCCTAAGTCCAATCGGAACCCTAACCGGATCTTTAACCTTAGCCCTCAACATAACCCTAACCCTAGGTCCAGTCGGAACCCTAACCGGATCTCTAACCCTAGCCCTCAACATAACCCTAACCCTAGGTCCAATCGGAACCCTAACCGGATCTCTAAGCCTAGCCCTCAACATAACCCTAACCCTAGGTCCAATCGGAACCCTAACCGGATCTCCAACACGAGCCCTCAACATAACCCTAACCCTAAGTCCAATCTGAACCCTAACCGGAACTCTAACCCTAGCCCTCAACATAACCCTAACCCTAAGTCCAATCGAAACCCTAACCGGATCTCTAACCCTAGCCCTCAACATAACCCTAACCCTAGGTCCCATCGGAACCCTAAACGGATATCTAACCCTAGCCCTAAACATAACCCTAACCCTAGGTCCAATCGGAACCCTAACAGGATCTCTACCCCTCTCCCTCAACATAACCCTAACCCCAGGTCCAATCGGAACCCTAACCGGATCACTAACCCTAGCCCTCAACATAACCCTAACCCTAGGTCCAATCGGAACCCTAACCAGATCTCTAACCCTAGACCTCAACATAACCCTAACCCTAGTTCTAATCGGAACCCTAACCGGATCTCTAACCCTCGCCGTCAACATAACCCTAACCCTAGTTCTAATCGGAACCCTAACCGGATATCTAACCCTAGCCCTCAACATAACCCTAACCCTAGGTCCAATCAGAACCCTAACCGGATCTCTAACTCTAGCCCTCAACATAACCCTAACCCTAGGTCCAATCGGATCCCTAACCAGACCTCTAACTCTAGCCCTCAACATAACCCTAACCCCAGGTCCAATCGGAACCCTAACCGGATCTCTAACCCTCGCCCTCAACAAAACCCTAACCCTAGGTCCAATCGGAACCCTAACCGGATTTCTAACCCTAGCCCTCAACATAACCCTAATCCTACGTCCAATCGGAACCCTAACCGGATATCTATCCCTAGCCCTCAACATAACCCTAACCCTAAGTCCAATCGGAACCCTAACCGGATCTCTAACCCTCGCCCTCAACATAACCCTAACCCTAGGTCCAATCGGAACCCTAAACGGATATCTAACCCTAGCCCTCAACATAACCCTAACCCTAGGTCCAATCGGAAGCCTAACCGGATGTCTAACCCTAGCCCTCAACATAACCCTAACCCTAGGTCCAATCGGAACCCTAACCGGAACTCTAAGCCTAGCCATCAAAATAACCATAACCCTTGGTCCAATCGGAACCCTAACCGGATCTCTAACCCTAGCCCTCAACATAACCCTAACCCTAGGTCCAATCGGAACCCTAACCGGATATCTATCCCTAGCCCTCAACATAACCCTAACCCTAGGTCCAATCGGAACCCTAACCGGATCTCTAACCCTAGCCCTCAACATAACCCTAACCCTAAGTCCAATCGGAACCCTAACCGGAACTCTAACCCTAGCCCTCAACATAACCCTAACCCTAGGTCCCATCGGAACCCTAAACGGATATCTAACCCTAGCCCTAAACATAACCCTAACCCTAGGTCCAATCGGAACCCTAACAGGATCTCTACCCCTCTCCCTCAACATAACCCTAACCCCAGGTCCAATCGGAACCCTAACCGGATCTCTAACCCTAGCCCTCAACATAACCCTAATCCTACGTCCAATCGGTACCCTAACCGGATATCTATCCCTAGCCCTCAACATAACCCTAACCCTAAGTCCATCGGAACCTTAACCGGATCTCTAACCTTAGCCCTCAACATAACCCTAACCCTAGGTCCAATAAGAACCAAACCGGATCTCTAACCCTAGTCCTCAACATAACCCTAACCCTAGGTCCAGTCGGAACCCTAACCGGATCTCTAACCCTAGCCCTCAACATAACCCTAACCCTAGGTCCAATCGGAACCCTAACCTGATCTCTAACCATAGCCCTCAACATAACCCTAACCCTAGGTCCAATCGGAACCCTAACAGGATCTCTACCCCTCTCCCTCAACATAACCCTAACCCTAGGTCCAATCGGAACCCTAAACGGATATCTAACCCTAGCCCTCAACATAACCCTAACCCTAGGTCCAATCGGATCCCTAACCAGATCTCTAACTCTAGCCCTCAACATAACCCTAACCCTAGGTCCAATCGGAACCCTAAACGGATATCTAACCCTAGCCCTCAACATAACCCTAACCCTAGGTCCAATCGGAACCCTAACCAGATCTCTAACTCTAGCCCTCAACATAACCCTAACCCTAGGTCCAATAGGAAACCTAACAGGATCTCTACCCCTCTCCCTCAACATAACCCTAACCCCAGTTCCAATCGGAACCCTAACCGGATCTCTAACCCTCGCCCTCAACAAAACCCTAACCCTAGGTCCAATCGGAACCCTAACCGGATCTCTAACCCTAGCCCTCAACATAACCCTAATCCTACGTCCAATCGGAACCCTAACCGGATATCTATCCCTAGCCCTCAACATAACCCTAACCCTAAGTCCAATCGGAACCCTAACCGGATCTTTAACCTTAGCCCTCAACATAACCCTAACCCTAGGTCCAATCGGAACCCTAACCGGATCTCTAACCCTAGCCCTCAACATAACACTAACCCTAGGTCCAATAAGAACCAAACCGGATCTCTAACCCTAGTCCTCAACATAACCCTAACCCTAGGTCCAGTCGGAACCCTAACCGGATCTCTAACCCTAGCCCTCAACATAACCCTAACCCTAGGTCCAATCGGAACCCTAACCAGATCTCTAAGCCTAGCCCTCAACATAACCCTAACCCTAGGTCCAATCGGAACCCTAACCGGATCTCTAACCCGAGCCCTCAACATAACCCTAACCCTAAGTCCAATCTGAACCCTAACCGGAACTCTAACCCTAGCCCTCAACATAACCCTAACCCTAAGTCCAATCGGAACTCTAACCGGATCTCTAACCCTAGCCCTCAACATAACCCTAACCCTAGGTCCCATCGGAACCCTAAAAGGATATCTAACCCTAGCCCTAAACATAACCCTAACCCTAGGTCCAATCGGAACCCTAACAGGATCTCTACCCCTCTCCCTCAACATAACCCTAACCCCAGGTCCAATCGGAACCCTAACCGGATCACTAACCCTAGCCCTCAACATAACCCTAAACCTAGGTCCAATCGGAACCCTAACCGGATCTCTAACCCTAGACCTCAACATAACCCTAACCCTAGTTCTAATCGGAACCCTAACCGGATCTCTAACCCTCGCCCTCAACATAACCCTAACCCTAGGTCCAATCGGAACCCTAAACGGATATCTAACCCTAGCCCTCAACATAACCCTAACCCTAGGTCCAATCGGAAGCCTAACCGGATGTCTAACCCTAGCCCTCAACATAACCCTAACCCTAGGTCCAATCGGAACCCTAACCGGAACTCTAAGCCTAGCCCTCAACATAACCCTAACCCTAGGTCCAATCGGAACCCTAACCAGATCTCTAACCTTAGCCCTCAACATAACCCTAACCCTAGGTCCAATCGGAACCCTAACCGGAACTCTAATCCTAGCCCTCAACATAACCCTAACCCTAGGTCCAATCGGAACCCTAACCGGATCTCTAACCCTAGCCCTCAACATAACCCTAACCCTAGGTCCAATAAGAACCAAACCAGATCTCTAACCCTAGTCCTCAACATAACCCTAACCCTAGGTCCAGTCGGAACCCTAACCGGATCTCTAACTCTAGCCCTCAACATAACCCTAACCCTAGGTCCAATCGGAACCCTAACCGGATCTCTAAGCCTAGCCCTCAACATAACCCTAACCCTAGGTCCAATCGGAACCCTAACCGGATCTCTAACCCGAGCCCTCAACATAACCCTAACCCTAAGTCCAATCAGAACCCTAACCGGAACTCTAACCTTAGCCCTCAACATAACCCTAACCCTAAGTCCAATCGGAACCCTAACCGGATCTCTAACCCTAGCCCTAAACATAACCCTAACCCTAGGTCCCATTGGAACCCTAAACGGATATCTAACCCTAGCCCTAAACATAACCCTAACCCTAGGTTCAATCGGAACCCTAACAGGATCTCTACCCCTCTCCCTCAACATAACCCTAACCCCAGGTCCAATCGGAACCCTAACCGGATCACTAACCCTAGCCCTCAACATAACCCTAACCCTAGGTCCAATCGGAACCCTAACCGGATCTCTAACCCTAGACCTCAACATAACCCTAACCCTAGTTCTAATCGGAACCCTAACCGGATCTCTAACCCTCGCGCTCAACATAACCCTAACCCTAGGTCCAATCGGAACCCTAAACGGATATCTAACCCTAGCCCTCAACATAACCCTAACCCTAGGTCCAATCGGAAGCCTAACCGGATGTCTAACCCTAGCCCTCAACATAACCCTAACCCTAGGTCCAATCGGAACCCTAACCGGAACTCTAAGCCTAGCCATCAAAATAACCATAACCCTTGGTCCAATCGGAACCCTAACCGGATCTCTAACCCTAGCCCTAAACATAACCCTAACCCTAGGTCCCATTGGAACCCTAAACGGATATCTAACCCTAGCCCTAAACATAACCCTAACCCTAGGTTCAATCGGAACCCTAACAGGATCTCTACCCCTCTCCCTCAACATAACCCTAACCCCAGGTCCAATCGGAACCCTAACCGGATCACTAACCCTAGCCCTCAACATAACCCTAACCCTAGGTCCAATCGGAACCCTAACCGGATCTCTAACCCTCGCCCTCAACATAACCCTAACCCTAGGTCCAATCGGAACCCTAAACGGATATCTAACCCTAGCCCTCAACATAACCCTAACCCTAGGTCCAATCGGAAGCCTAACCGGATGTCTAACCCTAGCCCTCAACATAACCCTAACCCTAGGTCCAATCGGAACCCTAACCGGAACTCTAAGCCTAGCCATCAAAATAACCATAACCCTTGGTCCAATCGGAACCCTAACCGGATCTCTAACCCTAGCCCTCAACATAACCCTAACCCTAGGTCCAATCGGAACCCTAACCGGATATCTATCCCTAGCCCTCAACATAACCCTAACCCTAGGTCCAATCGGAACCCTAACCGGATCTCTAACCCTAGCCCTCGACATAACCCTAACCCTAAGTCCAATCGGAACCCTAACCGGAACTCTAACCCTAGCCCTCAACATAACCCTAACCCTAGGTCCCATCGGAACCCTAAACGGATATCTAACCCTAGCCCTAAACATAACCCTAACCCTAGGTCCAATCGGAACCCTAACAGGATCTCTACCCCTCTCCCTCAACATAACCCTAACCCCAGGTCCAATCGGAACCCTAACCGGATCTCTAACCCTAGCCCTCAACATAACCCTAATCCTACGTCCAATCGGAACCCTAACCGGATATCTATCCCTAGCCCTCAACATAACCCTAACCCTAAGTCCATCGGAACCTTAACCGGATCTCTAACCTTAGCCCTCAACATAACCCTAACCCTAGGTCCAATCGGAACCCTAACCGGATCTCTAACCCTAGCCCTCAACATAACCCTAACCCTAGGTCCAATAAGAACCAAACCGGATCTCTAACCCTAGTCCTCAACATAACCCTAACCCTAGGTCCAGTCGGAACCCTAACCGGATCTCTAACCCTAGCCCTCAACATAACCCTAACCCTAGGTCCAATCGGAACCCTAACCTGATCTCTAACCATAGCCCTCAACATAACCCTAACCCTAGGTCCAATCGGAACCCTAACAGGATCTCTACCCCTCTCCCTCAACATAACCCTAACCCTAGGTCCAATCGGAACCCTAAACGGATATCTAACCCTAGCCCTCAACATAACCCTAACCCTAGGTCCAATCGGAACCCTAACCAGATCTCTAACTCTAGCCCTCAACATAACCCTAAGCCTAGGTCCAATCGGAAACCTAACAGGATCTCTACCCATCTCCCTCAACATAACCCTAACCCCAGGTCCAATCGGAACCCTAACCGGATCTCTAACCCTCGCCCTCAACAAAACCCTAACCCTAGGTCCAATCGGAACCCTAACCGGATCTCTAACCCTAGCCCTCAACATAACCCTAATCCTACGTCCAATCGGAACCCTAACCGGATATCTATCCCTAGCCCTCAACATAACCCTAACCCTAAGTCCAATCGGAACCCTAACCGGATCTTTAACCTTAGCCCTCAACATAACCCTAACCCTAGGTCCAGTCGGAACCCTAACCGGATCTCTAACCCTAGCCCTCAACATAACCCTAACCCTAGGTCCAATCGGAACCCTAACCGGATCTCTAAGCCTAGCCCTCAACATAACCCTAACCCTAGGTCCAATCGGAACCCTAACCGGATCTCCAACACGAGCCCTCAACATAACCCTAACCCTAAGTCCAATCTGAACCCTAACCGGAACTCTAACCCTAGCCCTCAACATAACCCTAACCCTAAGTCCAATCGAAACCCTAACCGGATCTCTAACCCTAGCCCTCAACATAACCCTAACCCTAGGTCCCATCGGAACCCTAAACGGATATCTAACCCTAGCCCTAAACATAACCCTAACCCTAGGTCCAATCGGAACCCTAACAGGATCTCTACCCCTCTCCCTCAACATAACCCTAACCCCAGGTCCAATCGGAACCCTAACCGGATCACTAACCCTAGCCCTCAACATAACCCTAACCCTAGGTCCAATCGGAACCCTAACCAGATCTCTAACCCTAGACCTCAACATAACCCTAACCCTAGTTCTAATCGGAACCCTAACCGGATCTCTAACCCTCGCCGTCAACATAACCCTAACCCTAGTTCTAATCGGAACCCTAACCGGATATCTAACCCTAGCCCTCAACATAACCCTAATCCTAGGTCCAATCAGAACCCTAACCGGATCTCTAACTCTAGCCCTCAACATAACCCTAACCCTAGGTCCAATCGGATCCCTAACCAGACCTCTAACTCTAGCCCTCAACATAACCCTAACCCTAGGTCCAATCGGAACCCTAAACGGATATCTAACCCTAGCCCTCAACATAACCCTAACCCTAGGTCCAATCGGAACCCTAACCAGATCTCTAACTCTAGCCCTCAACATAACCCTAACCCTAGGTCCAATCGGAAACCTAACAGGATCTCTACCCCTCTCCCTCAACATAACCCTAACCCCAGGTCCAGTCGGAACCCTAACCGGATCTCTAACCCTCGCCCTCAACAAAACCCTAACCCTAGGTCCAATCGGAACCCTAACCGGATCTCTAACCCTAGCCCTCAACATAACCCTAATCCTACGTCCAATCGGAACCCTAACCGGATATCTATCCCTAGCCCTCAACATAACCCTAACCTTAAGTCCAATCGGAACCCTAACCGGATCTTTAACCTTAGCCCTCAACATAACCCTAACCCTAGGTCCAATCGGAACCCTAACCGGATCTCTAACCCTAGCCCTCAACATAACCCTAACCCTAGGTCCAATAAGAACCAAACCGGATCTCTAACCCTAGTCCTCAACATAACCCTAACCCTAGGTCCAGTCGGAACCCTAACCGGATCTCTAACCCTAGCCCTCAACATAACCCTAACCCTAGGTCCAATCGGAACCCTAACCGGATCTCTAAGCCTAGCCCTCAACATAACCCTAACCCTAGGTTCAATCGGAACCCTAACCGGATCTCTAACCCGAGCCCTCAACATAACCCTAACCCTAAGTCCAATCTGAACCCTAACCGGAACTCTAACCCTAGCCCTCAACATAACCCTAACCCTAAGTCCAATCGGAACCCTAACCGGATCTATAACCCTAGCCCTCAACATAACCCTAACCCTAGGTCCCATCGGAACCCTAAACGGATATCTAACCCTAGCCCTAAACATAACCCTAACCCTAGGTCCAATCGGAACCCTAACAGGATCTCTACCCCTCTCCCTCAACATAACCCTAACCCCAGGTCCAATCGGAACCCTAACCGGATCACTAACCCTAGCCCTCAACATAACCCTAAACATAGGTCCAATCGGAACCCTAACCGGATCTCTAACCCTAGACCTCAACATAACCCTAACCCTAGTTCTAATCGGAACCCTAACCGGATCTCTAACCCTCGCCCTCAACATAACCCTAACCCTAGGTCCAATCGGAACCCTAAACGGATATCTAACCCTAGCCCTCAACATAACCCTAACCCTAGGTCCAATCGGAACCCTAAACGGATATCTAACCCTAGCCCTCAACATAACCCTAACCCTAGGTCCAATCGGAACCCTAACCGGAACTCTAATCCTAGCCCTCAACATAACCCTAACCCTAGGTCCAATCGGAACCCTAAACGGATATCTAACCCTAGCCCTCAACATAACCCTAACCCTAGGTCCAATCGGAACCCTAACCAGATCTCTAACTCTAGCCCTCAACATAACCCTAACCCTAGGTCCAATCGGAAACCTAACAGGATCTCTACCCATCTCCCTCAACATAACCCTAACCCCAGGTCCAATCGGAACCCTAACCGGATCTCTAACCCTCGCCCTCAACAAAACCCTAACCCTAGGTCCAATCGGAACCCTAACCGGATCTCTAACCCTAGCCCTCAACATAACCCTAACCCTAAGTCCAATCGGAACCCTAACCGGATCTTTAACCTTAGCCCTCAACATAACCCTAACCCTAGGTCCAATCGGAACCCTAACCGGATCTCTAACCCTAGCCCTCAACATAACCCTAACCCTAGGTCCAATAAGAACCAAACCGGATCTCTAACCCTAGTCCTCAACATAACCCTAACCCTAGGTCCAGTCGGAACCCTAACCGGATCTCTAACCCTAGCCCTCAACATAACCCTAACCCTAGGTCCAATCGGAACCCTAACCGGATCTCTAAGCCTAGCCCTCAACATAACCCTAACCCTAGGTCCAATCGGAACCCTAACCGGATCTCCAACACGAGCCCTCAACATAACCCTAACCCTAAGTCCAATCTGAACCCTAACCGGAACTCTAACCCTAGCCCTCAACATAACCCTAACCCTAAGTCCAATCGAAACCCTAACCGGATCTCTAACCCTAGCCCTCAACATAACCCTAACCCTAGGTCCCATCGGAACCCTAAACGGATATCTAACCCTAGCCCTAAACATAACCCTAACCCTAGGTCCAATCGGAACCCTAACAGGATCTCTACCCCTCTCCCTCAACATAACCCTAACCCCAGGTCCAATCGGAACCCTAACCAGATCTCTAACCCTAGACCTCAACATAACCCTAACCCTAGTTCTAATCGGAACCCTAACCGGATCTCTAACCCTCGCCGTCAACATAACCCTAACCCTAGGTCCAATCGGAACCCTAAACGGATATCTAACCCTAGCCCTCAACATAACCCTAACCCTAGGTCCAATCAGAACCCTAACCGGATCTCTAACTCTAGCCCTCAACATAACCCTAACCCTAGGTCCAATCGGATCCCTAACCAGACCTCTAACTCTAGCCCTCAACATAACCCTAACCTTAGGTCCAATCGGAACCCTAAACGGATATCTAACCCTAGCCCTCAACATAACCCTAACCCTAGGTCCAATCGGAACCCTAACCAGATCTCTAACTCTAGCCCTCAACATAACCCTAACCCTAGGTCCAATCGGAAACCTAACAGGATCTCTACCCCTCTCCCTCAACATAACCCTAACCCCAGGTCCAGTCGGAACCCTAACCGGATCTCTAACCCTCGCCCTCAACAAAACCCTAACCCTAGGTCCAATCGGAACCCTAACCGGATCTCTAACCCTAGCCCTCAACATAACCCTAATCCTACGTCCAATCGGAACCCTAACCGGATATCTATCCCTAGCCCTCAACATAACCCTAACCTTAAGTCCAATCGGAACCCTAACCGGATCTTTAACCTTAGCCCTCAACATAACCCTAACCCTAGGTCCAATCGGAACCCTAACCGGATCTCTAACCCTAGCCCTCAACATAACCCTAACCCTAGGTCCAATAAGAACCAAACCGGATCTCTAACCCTAGTCCTCAACATAACCCTAACCCTAGGTCCAGTCGGAACCCTAACCGGATCTCTAACCCTAGCCCTCAACATAACCCTAACCCTAGGTCCAATCGGAACCCTAACCGGATCTCTAAGCCTAGCCCTCAACATAACCCTAACCCTAGGTTCAATCGGAACCCTAACCGGATCTCTAACCCGAGCCCTCAACATAACCCTAACCCTAAGTCCAATCTGAACCCTAACCGGAACTCTAACCCTAGCCCTCAACATAACCCTAACCCTAAGTCCAATCGGAACCCTAACCGGATCTCTAACCCTAGCCCTCAACATAACCCTAACCCTAGGTCCCATCGGAACCCTAAACGGATATCTAACCCTAGCCCTAAACATAACCCTAACCCTAGGTCCAATCGGAACCCTAACAGGATCTCTACCCCTCTCCCTCAACATAACCCTAACCCCAGGTCCAATCGGAACCCTAACCGGATCACTAACCCTAGCCCTCAACATAACCCTAAACCTAGGTCCAATCGGAACACTAACCGGATCTCTAACCCTAGACCTCAACATAACCCTAACCCTAGTTCTAATCGGAACCCTAACCGGATCTCTAACCCTCGCCCTCAACATAACCCTAACCCTAGGTCCAATCGGAACCCTAAACGGATATCTAACCCTAGCCCTCAACATAACCCTAACCCTAGGTCCAATCGGAACCCTAAACGGATATCTAACCCTAGCCCTCAACATAACCCTAACCCTAGGTCCAATCGGAACCCTAACCGGAACTCTAATCCTAGCCCTCAACATAACCCTAACCCTAGGTCCAATCGGAACCCTAACCGGATCTCTAACCCTAGCCCTCAACATAACCCTAACCCTAGGTCCAATAAGAACCAAACCAGATCTCTAACCCTAGTCCTCAACATAACCCTAACCCTAGGTCCAGTCGGAACCCTAACCGGATCTCTAACTCTAGCCCTCAACATAACCCTAACCCTAGGTCCAATCGGAACCCTAACCGGATCTCTAAGCCTAGCCCTCAACATAACCCTAACCCTAGGTCCAATCGGAACCCTAACCGGATCTCTAACCCGAGCCCTCAACATAACCCTAACCCTAAGTCCAATCAGAACCCTAACCGGAACTCTAACCTTAGCCCTCAACATAACCCTAACCCTAAGTCCAATCGGAACCCTAACCGGATCTCTAACCCTAGCCCTAAACATAACCCTAACCCTAGGTCCCATTGGAACCCTAAACGGATATCTAACCCTAGCCCTAAACATAACCCTAACCCTAGGTTCAATCGGAACCCTAACAGGATCTCTACCCCTCTCCCTCAACATAACCCTAACCCCAGGTCCAATCGGAACCCTAACCGGATCACTAACCCTAGCCCTCAACATAACCCTAACCCTAGGTCCAATCGGAACCCTAACCGGATCTCTAACCCTAGACCTCAACATAACCCTAACCCTAGTTCTAATCGGAACCCTAACCGGATCTCTAACCCTCGCCCTCAACATAACCCTAACCCTAGGTCCAATCGGAACCCTAAACGGATATCTAACCCTAGCCCTCAACAAAACCCTAACCCTAGGTCCAATCGGAAGCCTAACCGGATGTCTAACCCTAGCCCTCAACATAACCCTAACCCTAGGTCCAATCGGAACCCTAACCGGAACTCTAAGCCTAGCCATCAAAATAACCATAACCCTTGGTCCAATCGGAACCCTAACCGGATCTCTAACCCTAGCCCTAAACATAACCCTAACCCTAGGTCCCATTGGAACCCTAAACGGATATCTAACCCTAGCCCTAAACATAACCCTAACCCTAGGTTCAATCGGAACCCTAACAGGATCTCTACCCCTCTCCCTCAACATAACCCTAACCCTTGGTCCAATCGGAACCCTAACCGGATCTCTAACCCTAGCCCTCAACATAACCCTAACCCTAGGTCCAATCGGAACCCTAACCGGATATCTATCCCTAGCCCTCAACATAACCCTAACCCTAGGTCCAATCGGAACCCTAACCGGATCTCTAACCCTAGCCCTCAACATAACCCTAACCCTAAGTCCAATCGGAACCCTAACCGGAACTCTAACCCTAGCCCTCAACATAACCCTAACCCTAGGTCCCATCGGAACCCTAAACGGATATGTAACCCTAGCCCTAAACATAACCCTAACCCTAGGTCCAATCGGAACCCTAACAGGATCTCTACCCCTCTCCCTCAACATAACCCTAACCCCAGGTCCAATCGGAACCCTAACCGGATCTCTAACCCTAGCCCTCAACATAACCCTAATCCTACGTCCAATCGGAACCCTAACCGGATATCTATCCCTAGCCCTCAACATAACCCTAACCCTAAGTCCATCGGAACCTTAACCGGTTCTCTAACCTTAGCCCTCAACATAACCCTAACCCTAGGTCCAATCGGAACCCTAACCGGATCTCTAACCCTAGCCATCAACATAACCCTAACCCTAGGTCCAATAAGAACCAAACCGGATCTCTAACCCTAGTCCTCAACATAACCCTAACCCTAGGTCCAGTCGGAACCCTAACCGGATCTCTAACCCTAGCCCTCAACATAACCCTAACCCTAGGTCCAATCGGAACCCTAACCTGATCTCTAACCATAGCCCTCAACATAACCCTAACCCTAGGTCCAATCGGAACCCTAACAGGATCTCTACCCCTCTCCCTCAACATAACCCTAACCCTAGGTCCAATCGGAACCCTAAACGGATATCTAACCCTAGCCCTCAACATAACCCTAACCCTAGGTCCAATCGGAACCCTAACCAGATCTCTAACTCTAGCCCTCAACATAACCCTAACCTTAGGTCCAATCGGAACCCTAAACGGATATCTAACCCTAGCCCTCAACATAACCCTAACCCTAGGTCCAATCGGAACCCTAACCAGATCTCTAACTCTAGCCCTCAACATAACCCTAACCCTAGGTCCAATCGGAAACCTAACAGGATCTCTACCCCTCTCCCTCAACATAACCCTAACCCCAGGTCCAGTCGGAACCCTAACCGGATCTCTAACCCTCGCCCTCAACAAAACCCTAACCCTAGGTCCAATCGGAACCCTAACCGGATCTCTAACCCTAGCCCTCAACATAACCCTAATCCTACGTCCAATCGGAACCCTAACCGGATATCTATCCCTAGCCCTCAACATAACCCTAACCTTAAGTCCAATCGGAACCCTAACCGGATCTTTAACCTTAGCCCTCAACATAACCCTAACCCTAGGTCCAATCGGAACCCTAACCGGATCTCTAACCCTAGCCCTCAACATAACCCTAACCCTAGGTCCAATAAGAACCAAACCGGATCTCTAACCCTAGTCCTCAACATAACCCTAACCCTAGGTCCAGTCGGAACCCTAACCGGATCTCTAACCCTAGCCCTCAACATAACCCTAACCCTAGGTCCAATCGGAACCCTAACCGGATCTCTAAGCCTAGCCCTCAACATAACCCTAACCCTAGGTTCAATCGGAACCCTAACCGGATCTCTAACCCGAGCCCTCAACATAACCCTAACCCTAAGTCCAATCTGAACCCTAACCGGAACTCTAACCCTAGCCCTCAACATAACCCTAACCCTAAGTCCAATCGGAACCCTAACCGGATCTCTAACCCTAGCCCTCAACATAACCCTAACCCTAGGTCCCATCGGAACCCTAAACGGATATCTAACCCTAGCCCTAAACATAACCCTAACCCTAGGTCCAATCGGAACCCTAACAGGATCTCTACCCCTCTCCCTCAACATAACCCTAACCCCAGGTCCAATCGGAACCCTAACCGGATCACTAACCCTAGCCCTCAACATAACCCTAAACCTAGGTCCAATCGGAACACTAACCGGATCTCTAACCCTAGACCTCAACATAACCCTAACCCTAGTTCTAATCGGAACCCTAACCGGATCTCTAACCCTCGCCCTCAACATAACCCTAACCCTAGGTCCAATCGGAACCCTAAACGGATATCTAACCCTAGCCCTCAACATAACCCTAACCCTAGGTCCAATCGGAACCCTAAACGGATATCTAACCCTAGCCCTCAACATAACCCTAACCCTAGGTCCAATCGGAACCCTAACCGGAACTCTAATCCTAGCCCTCAACATAACCCTAACCCTAGGTCCAATCGGAACCCTAACCGGATCTCTAACCCTAGCCCTCAACATAACCCTAACCCTAGGTCCAATAAGAACCAAACCAGATCTCTAACCCTAGTCCTCAACATAACCCTAACCCTAGGTCCAGTCGGAACCCTAACCGGATCTCTAACTCTAGCCCTCAACATAACCCTAACCCTAGGTCCAATCGGAACCCTAACCGGATCTCTAAGCCTAGCCCTCAACATAACCCTAACCCTAGGTCCAATCGGAACCCTAACCGGATCTCTAACCCGAGCCCTCAACATAACCCTAACCCTAAGTCCAATCAGAACCCTAACCGGAACTCTAACCTTAGCCCTCAACATAACCCTAACCCTAAGTCCAATCGGAACCCTAACCGGATCTCTAACCCTAGCCCTAAACATAACCCTAACCCTAGGTCCCATTGGAACCCTAAACGGATATCTAACCCTAGCCCTAAACATAACCCTAACCCTAGGTTCAATCGGAACCCTAACAGGATCTCTACCCCTCTCCCTCAACATAACCCTAACCCCAGGTCCAATCGGAACCCTAACCGGATCACTAACCCTAGCCCTCAACATAACCCTAACCCTAGGTCCAATCGGAACCCTAACCGGATCTCTAACCCTAGACCTCAACATAACCCTAACCCTAGTTCTAATCGGAACCCTAACCGGATCTCTAACCCTCGCCCTCAACATAACCCTAACCCTAGGTCCAATCGGAACCCTAAACGGATATCTAACCCTAGCCCTCAACAAAACCCTAACCCTAGGTCCAATCGGAAGCCTAACCGGATGTCTAACCCTAGCCCTCAACATAACCCTAACCCTAGGTCCAATCGGAACCCTAACCGGAACTCTAAGCCTAGCCATCAAAATAACCATAACCCTTGGTCCAATCGGAACCCTAACCGGATCTCTAACCCTAGCCCTAAACATAACCCTAACCCTAGGTCCCATTGGAACCCTAAACGGATATCTAACCCTAGCCCTAAACATAACCCTAACCCTAGGTTCAATCGGAACCCTAACAGGATCTCTACCCCTCTCCCTCAACATAACCCTAACCCTTGGTCCAATCGGAACCCTAACCGGATCTCTAACCCTAGCCCTCAACATAACCCTAACCCTAGGTCCAATCGGAACCCTAACCGGATATCTATCCCTAGCCCTCAACATAACCCTAACCCTAGGTCCAATCGGAACCCTAACCGGATCTCTAACCCTAGCCCTCAACATAACCCTAACCCTAAGTCCAATCGGAACCCTAACCGGAACTCTAACCCTAGCCCTCAACATAACCCTAACCCTAGGTCCCATCGGAACCCTAAACGGATATGTAACCCTAGCCCTAAACATAACCCTAACCCTAGGTCCAATCGGAACCCTAACAGGATCTCTACCCCTCTCCCTCAACATAACCCTAACCCCAGGTCCAATCGGAACCCTAACCGGATCTCTAACCCTAGCCCTCAACATAACCCTAATCCTACGTCCAATCGGAACCCTAACCGGATATCTATCCCTAGCCCTCAACATAACCCTAACCCTAAGTCCATCGGAACCTTAACCGGTTCTCTAACCTTAGCCCTCAACATAACCCTAACCCTAGGTCCAATCGGAACCCTAACCGGATCTCTAACCCTAGCCATCAACATAACCCTAACCCTAGGTCCAATAAGAACCAAACCGGATCTCTAACCCTAGTCCTCAACATAACCCTAACCCTAGGTCCAGTCGGAACCCTAACCGGATCTCTAACCCTAGCCCTCAACATAACCCTAACCCTAGGTCCAATCGGAACCCTAACCTGATCTCTAACCATAGCCCTCAACATAACCCTAACCCTAGGTCCAATCGGAACCCTAACAGGATCTCTACCCCTCTCCCTCAACATAACCCTAACCCTAGGTCCAATCGGAACCCTAAACGGATATCTAACCCTAGCCCTCAACATAACCCTAACCCTAGGTCCAATCGGAACCCTAACCAGATCTCTAACTCTAGCCCTCAACATAACCCTAACCCTAGGTCCAATCGGAAACCTAACAGGATCTCTACCCATCTCCCTCAACATAACCCTAACCCCAGGTCCAATCGGAACCCTAACCGGATCTCTAACCCTCGCCCTCAACAAAACCCTAACCCTAGGTCCAATCGGAACCCTAACCGGATCTCTAACCCTAGCCCTCAACATAACCCTAATCCTACGTCCAATCGGAACCCTAACCGGATATCTATCCCTAGCCCTCAACATAACCCTAACCCTAAGTCCAATCGGAACAATAACCGGATCTTTAACCTTAGCCCTCAACATAACCCTAACCCTAGGTCCAATCGGAACCCTAACCGGATCTCTAAACCTAGCCCTCAACATAACCCTAACCCTAGGTCCAATAAGAACCAAACCGGATCTCTAACCCTAGTCCTCAACATAACCCTAACCCTAGGTCCAGTCGGAACCCTAACCGGATCTCTAGCCCTAGCCCTCAACATAACCCTAACCCTAGGTCCAATCGGAACCCTAACCGGATCTCCAACCCGAGCCCTCAACATAACCCTAACCCTAAGTCCAATCTGAACCCTAACCGGAACTCTAACCCTAGCCCTCAATATAACCCTAACCCTAAGTCCAATCGGAACCCTAACCGGATCTCTAACCCTAGCCCTCAACATAACCCTAACCCTAGGTCCCATCGGAACCCTAAACGGATATCTAACCCTAGCCCTAAACATAACCCTAACCCTAGGTCCAATCGGAACCCTAACAGGGTCTCTACCCCTCTCCCTCAACATAACCCTAACCCCAGGTCCAATCGGAACCCTAACCGGATCACTAACCCTAGCCCTCAACATAACCCTAACCCTAGGTCCAATCGGAACCCTAACCAGATCTCTAACCCTAGACCTCAACATAACCCTAACCCTAGTTCTAATCGGAACCCTAACCGGATCTCTAACCCTCGCCGTCAACATAACCCTAACCCTAGTTCTAATCGGAACCCTAACCGGATATCTAACCCTAGCCCTCAACATAACCCTAACCCTAGGTCCAATCAGAACCCTAACCGGATCTCTAACTCTAGCCCTCAACATAACCCTAACCCTAGGTCCAATCGGAACCCTAACCAGATCTCTAACTCTAGCCCTCAACATAACCCTAACCCTAGGTCCAATCGGAACCCTAACAGGATCTCTACCCCTCTCCCTCAACATAACCATAACCCCAGGTCCAATCGGAACCCTAACCGGATCTCTAACCCTCACCCTCAAAAAAACCCTAACCCTAGGTCCAATCGGAACCCTAACCGGATCTCTAACCCTAGCCCTCAACATAACCCTAATCCTACGTCCAATCTGAACCCTAACCGGATATCTATCCCTAGCCCTCAACATAACCCTAACCCTAAGTCCAATCGGAATCCTAACCGGATCTCTAACCTTAGCCCTCAACATAACCCTAACCCTAGGTCCAATCGGAACCCTAACCGGATCTCTAACCCTAGCCCTCAACATAACCCTAACCCTAGGTCCAATAAGAACCAAACCGGATCTCTAACCCTAGTCCTAAACATAACCCTAACCCTAGGTCCAATCGGAACCCTAACCGGATCTCTAACCCTAGCCCTCAACATAACACTAACCCTAGGTCCAATCGGAACCCTAACCGGATCTCTAAGCCTAGCCCTCAACATAAACCTAACCCTAGGTCCAATCGGAACCCTAACCGGATCTCTAACCCGAGCCCTCAACATAACCCTAACCCTAAGTCCAATCTGAACCCTAACCGGAACTCTAACCCTAGCCCTCAACATAACCCTAACCCTAAGTCCAATCGGAACCCTAACCGGATCTCTAACCCTAGCAATCAACATAACCCTAACCCTAGGTCCCATCGGAACCCTAAACGGATATCTAACCCTAGCCCTAAACATAACCCTAACCCTAGGTCCAATCGGAACCCTAACCGGATATCTATCCCTAGCCCTCAACATAACCCTAACCCTAGGTCCAATCGGAACCCTAACCGGTTCTCTAACCCTAGCCCTCAACATAACCCTAACCCTAGGTCCCATCGGAACCCTAAACGGATATCTAACCCTAGCCCTAAACATAACCCTAACCCTAGGTCCAATCGGAACCCTAACAGGATCTCTACCCCTCTCCCTCAACATAACCCTAACCCCAGGTCCAATCGGAACCCTAACCGGATCTCTAACCCTAGCCCTCAACATAACCCTAACCCTAGGTCCAATCGGAACCCTAACCGGATCTCTAACCCTAGACCTCAACATAACCCTAACCCTAGTTCTAATCGGAACCCTAACCGGATCTCTAACCCTCGCCCTCAACATAACCCTAACCCTAGGTCCAATCGGAACCCTAAACGGATATCTAAGCCTAGCCCTCAACATAACCCTAACCCTAGGTCCAATCGGAACCCTAACCGGATCTCTAACCCTAGCCCTCAACATAACCCTAACCCTAGGTCCAATCGGAACCCTAACCAGAACTCTAAGCCTAGCCATCAAAATAACCATAACCCTTGGTCCAATCGAAACCCTAACCGGATCTCTAACCCTCGCCCTCAACATAACCCTAACCCTAGGTCCAATCGGAACCCTAAACGGATATCTAACCCTAGCCCTCAACATAACCCTAACCCTAGGTCCAATCGGAACCCTAACCGGATCTCTAACCCTAGCCCTCAACATAACCCTAACCCTAGGTCCAATCGGAACCCTAACCGGATCTCTAACCCTAGCCCTCAACATAACCCTAACCCTAAGTCCAATCGGAACCCTAACCGGATCTCTAACCCTAGCCCTCAACATAACCCTAACCCTAGGTCCCATCGGAACCCTAAACGGATATCTAACCCTAGCCCTAAACATAACCCTAACCCTAGGTCCAATCGGAACCCTAACAGGATCTCTACCCCTCTCCCTCAACATAACCCTAACCCCAGGTCCAATCGGAACCCTAACCGGATCACTAACCCTAGCCCTCAACATAACCCTAACCCTAGGTCCAATCGGAACCCTAACCGGATCTCTAACCCTAGACCTCAACATAACCCTAACCCTAGTTCTAATCGGAACCCTACCCGCATCTCTAACCCTCGCCCTCAACATAACCCTAACCCTAGGTCCAATCGGAACCCTAAACGGATATCTAACCCTAGCCCTCAACATAACCCTAACCCTAGGTCCAATCAGAACCCTAACCGGATCTCTAACTCTAGCCCTCAACATAACCCTAACCCTAGGTCCAATCGGAACCCTAACCAGAACTCTAACTCTAGCCCTCAACATAACCCTAACCCTAGGTTCAATCGGAACCCTAACAGGATCTCTACCCCTCTCCCTCAACATAACCCTAACCCCAGGTCCAATCGGAACCCTAACCGGATCTCTAACCCTCGCCCTCAACAAAACCCTAACCCTAGGTCCAATCGGAACCCTAACCGGATCTCTAACCCTAGCCCTCAACATAACCCTAATCCTACGTCCAATCGGAACCCTAACCGGATATCTATCCCTAGCCCTCAACATAACCCTAACCCTAAGTCCAATCGGAACCCTAACCGGATCTCTAACCTTAGCCCTCAACATAACCCTAACCCTAGGTCCAATCGGAACCCTAACCGGATCTCTAACCCTAGCCCTCAACATAACCCTAACCCTAGGTCCAATAAGAACCAAACCGGATCTCTAACCCTAGTCCTCACCATAACCCTAACCCTAGGTCCAGTCGGAACCCTAACCGGATCTCTAACCCTAGCCCTCAACATAACACTAACCCTAGGTCCAATCGGAACCCTAACCGGATCTCTAAGCCTAGCCCTCAACATAACCCTAACCCTAGGTCCAATCGGAACCCTAACCGGATCTCTAACCCGAGCCCTCAACATAACCCTAACCCTAAGTCCAATCTGAATCCTAACCGGAACTCTAACCCTAGCCCTCAACATAACCCTAACCCTAAGTCCAATCGGAACCCTAACCGGATCTCTAACCCTAGCCCTCAACATAACCCTAACCCTAGGTCCCATCGGAACCCTAAACGGATATCTAACCCTAGCCCTCAACATAACCCTAACCCTAGGTCCAATCGGAACCCTAACTGGATCTCTAACCCTAGCCCTCAACATAACCCTAACCTTAGGTCCAATCGGAACCCTAACCGGATATCTATCCCTAGCCCTCAACATAACCCTAACCCTAGGTCCAATCGGAACCCTAACCGGATCTCTAACCCTAGCCCTCAACATAACCCTAACCCTAGGTCCAATCGGAACCCTAACCAGATCTCTAACTCTAGCCCTCAACATAACCCTAACCCTAGGTCCAATCGGAACCCTAAACGGATATCTAACCCTAGCCCTCAACATAACCATAACCCTAGGTCCAATCGGAACCCTAACCAGATCTCTAACTCTAGCCCTCAACATAACCCTAACCCTAGGTCCAATCGGAACCCTAACAGGATCTCTACCACTCTCCCTCAACATAACCATAACCCCAGGTCCAATCGGAACCCTAACCGGATCTCTAACCCTCACCCTCAAAAAAACCCTAACCCTAGGACCAATCGGAACCCTAACCGGATCTCTAACCCTAGCCCTCAACATAACCCTAATCCTACGTCCAATCGGAACCCTAACCGGATATCTATCCCTAGCCCTCAACATAACCCTAACCCTAAGTCCAATCGGAATCCTAACCGGATCTCTAACCTTAGCCCTCAACATAACCCTAACCCTAGGTCCAATCGGAACCCTAACCGGATCTCTAACCCTAGCCCTCAACATAACCCTAACCCTAGGTCCAATAAGAACCAAACCGGATCTCTAACCCTAGTCCTAAACATAACCCTAACCCTAGGTCCAGTCCGAACCCTAACCGGATCTCTAACCCTAGCCCTCAACATAACACTAACCCTAGGTCCAATCGGAACCCTAACCGGATCTCTAACCCTAGCAATCAACATAACCCTAACCCTAGGTCCCATCGGAACCCTAAACGGATATCTAACCCTAGCCCTAAACATAACCCTAACCCTAGGTCCAATCGGAACCCTAACAGGATCTCTACCCCTCTCCCTCAACATAAACCTGACCACAGGTCCAATCGGAACCCTAACCGGATCACTAACCCTAGCCCTCAACATAACCCTAACCCTAGGTCCAATCGGAACCCTAACCGGATCTCTAACCCTAGACCTCAACATAACCCTAACCCTAGTTCTAATCGGAACCCTAACCGGATCTCTAACCCTAGCCCTCAACATAACCCTAACCCTAGGTCCAATCGGAACCCTAAACGGATATCTAACCCTAGCCCTCAACATAACCCTAACCCTAGGTCCAATCGGAACCCTAACCGGATGTCTAACCCTAGCCCTCAACATAACCCTAACCCTAGGTCCAATCGGAACCCTAACCGGAACTCTAAGCCTAGCCAACAAAATAACCATAACCCTTGGTCCAATCGAAACCCTAACCGGATCTCTAACCATAGCCCTCAACATAACCCTAACCCTAGGTCCAATCGGAACCCTAAACGGATATCTATCCCTAGCCCTCAACATAACCCTAACCCTAGGTCCAATCGGAACCCTAACCGGATCTCTAACCCTAGCCCTCAACATAACCCTAACCCTAAGTCCAATCGGAACCCTAACCGGATCTCTAACCCTAGCCCTCAACATAACCCTAACCCTAGGTCCCATCGGAACCCTAAACGGATATCTAACCCTAGCCCTAAACATAACCCTAACCCTAGGTCCAATCGGAACCCTAACAGGATCTCTACCCCTCTCCCTCAACATAACCCTAACCCCAGGTCCAATCGGAACCCTAACCGGATCACTAACCCTAGCCCTCAACATAACCCTAACCCTAGGTCCAATCGGAACCCTAACCAGATCTCTAACCCTAGACCTCAACATAACCCTAACCCTAGTTCTAATCGGAACCCTAACCGGATCTCTAACCCTCGCCGTCAACATAACCCTAACCCTAGGTCCAATCGGAACCCTAAACGGATATCTAACCCTAGCCCTCAACATAACCCTAACCCCAGGTCCAATCGGAACCCTAACCGGATCACTAACCCTAGACCTCAACATAACCCTAACCCTAGGTCCAATCGGAACCCTAACCGGAACTCTAAGCCTAGCCATCAAAATAACCATAACCCTTGGTCCAATCGAAACCCTAACCGGATCTCTAACCCTAGCCCTCAACATAACCCTAACCCTAGGTCCAATCGGAACCCTAAACGGATATCTATCCCTAGCCCTCAACATAACCCTAACCCTAGGTCCAATCGGAACCCTAACCAGATCTCTAACTCTAGCCCTCAACATAACCCTAACCCTAGGTCCAATCGGAACCCTAACAGGATCTCTACCCCTCTCCCTCAACATAACCCTAACCCCAGGTCCAATCGGAACCCTAACCGGATCTCTAACCCTCGCCCTCAACAAAACCCTAACCCTAGGTCCAATCGGAACCCTAACCGGATCTCTAACCCTAGCCCTCAACATAACCCTAATCCTACGTCCAATCGGAACCCTAACCGGATATCTATCCCTAGCCCTCAACATAACCCTAACCCTAAGTCCAATCGGAACCCTAACCGGATCTCTAACCTTAGCCCTCAACATAACCCTAACCCTAGGTCCAATCGGAACCCTAACCGGATCTCTAACCCTAGCCCTCAACATAACCCTAACCCTAGGTCCAATAAGAACCAAACCGGATCTCTAACCCTAGTCCTCACCATAACCCTAACCCTAGGTCCAGTCGGAACCCTAACCGGATCTCTAACCCTAGCCCTCAACATAACACTAACCCTAGGTCCAATCGGAACCCTAACCGGATCTCTAAGCCTAGCCCTCAACATAACCCTAACCCTAGGTCCATCGGAACCCTAACCGGATCTCTAACCCGAGCCCTCAACATAACCCTAACCCTAAGTCCAATCTGAATCCAAACCGGAACTCTAACCCTAGCCCTCAACATAACCCTAACCCTAAGTCCAATCGGAACCCTAACCGGATCTCTAACCCTAGCCCTCAACATAACCCTAACCCTAGGTCCCATCGGAACCCTAAACGGATATCTAACCCTAGCCCTCAACATAACCCTAACCCTAGGTCCAATCGGAACCCTAACTGGATCTCTAACCCTAGCCCTCAACATAACCCTAACCCTAGGTCCAATCGGAACCCTAACCGGATATCTATCCCTAGCCCTCAACATAACCCTAACCCTAGGTCCAATCGGAACCCTAACCGGATCTCTAACCCTAGCCCTCAACATAACCCTAACCCTAGGTCCCATCGGAACCCTAAACGGATATCTAACCCTAGCCCTAAACATAACCCTAACCCTAGGTCCAATCGGAACCCTAACAGGATCTCTACCCCTCTCCCTCAACATAACCCTAACCCCAGGTCCAATCGGAACCCTAACCGGATCACTAACCCTAGCCCTCAACATAACCCTAACCCTAGGTCCAATCGGAACCCTAACCGGATCTCTAACCCTAGACCTCAACATAACCCTAACCCTAGTTCTAATCGGAACCCTAACCGGATCTCTAACCCTCGCCCTCAACATAACCCTAACCCTAGGTCCAATCGGAACCCTAAACGGATATCTAACCCTAGCCCTCAACATAAGCCTAACCCTAGGTCCAATCGGAACCCTAACCGGATCTCTAACCCTAGCCCTCAACATAACCCTAACCCTAGGTCCAATCGGAACCCTAACCGGAACTCTAAGCCTAGCCATCAAAATAACCATAACCCTTGGTCCAATCGGAACCCTAACCGGATCTCTAACCCTAGCCCTCAACATAACCCTAACCCTAGGTCCAATCGGAACCATAACCGGATATCTATCCCTAGCACTCAACATAACCCTAACCCTAGGTCCAATCGGAACCCTAACCGGATCTCTAACCCTAGCCCTCAACATAACCCTAACCCTAGGTCCAATCGGAACCCTAAGCGGATCTCTAACCCTAGCCCTCAACATAACCCTAACCCTAGGTCCAATCGGAACCCTAACCGGATCTCTAACCCTAGCCCTCAACATAACCCTAATCCTACGTCCAATCGGAACCCTAACCGGATATCTATCCCTAGCCCTCAACATAACCCTAACCCTAAGTCCATCAGAACCTTAACCGGATCTCTAACCTTAGCCCTCAACATAACCCTAACCCTAGGTCCAATCGGAACCCTAACCAGATCTCTAACCCTAGCCCTCAACATAACCCTAACCCTAGGTCCAATAAGAACCAAACCGGATCTCTAACCCTAGTCCTCAACATAACCCTAACCCTAGGTCCAGTCGGAACTCTAACCGGATCTCTAACCCTAGTCCTCAACATAACCCTAACCCTAGGTCCAGTCGGAACCCTAACCGGATCTCTAACCCTAGCCCTCAACATAACCCTATCCCTAGGTCCAATCGGAACCCTAACCGGATCTCTAACCATAGCCCTCAACATAACCCTAACCCTAGGTCCAATCGGAACCCTAACCGGATCTCTAAGCCTAGCCCTCAACATAACCCTAACCCTAGGTCCAATCGGAACCCTAACCGGATCTCTAACCCTAGCCCTCAACATAACCCTAGCCCTAAGTCCAATCGGAACCCTAACCTGAACTCTAACCCTAGCCCTCAACATAACCCTAACCCTAAGTCCAATCGGAACCCTAACCGGATCTCTAACCCTAGCCCTCAACATAACCCTAACCCTAGGTCCAATCGGAACCCTAACCGGATCACTAACACTAGCCCTCAACATAACCCTAACCCTAGGTCCAATCGGAACCCTAACCGGATCTCTAACCCTAGACCTCAACATAACCCTAACCCTAGTTCTAATCGGAACCCTAACCGGATCTCTAACCCTCGCCGTCAACATAACCCTAACCCTAGGTCCAATCGGAACCCTAACCGGATCTCTTAGCCTAGCCCTCAACATAACCCTAACCCTAGGTGCAATCGGAACCCTAACCGGATCTCTAACCCTAGCCCTCAACATAACCCTAACCCTAAGTCCAATCGGAACCCTAACCGGAACTCTAACCCTAGCCCTCAACATAACCCTAACCCTAAGTCCAATCGGAACCCTAACCGGATCTCCAACCGTAGCCCTCAACATAACCCTAACCCTAGGTCCCATCGGAACCCTAAACGGATATCTAACCCTAGCCCTAAACATAACCCTAACCCTAGGTCCAATCGGAACCCTAACAGGATCTCTACCCCTCTCCCTCAACATAACCCTAACCCTAGGTCCACTCGTAACCCTAAACGGGTATCTAACCCTAGCCCTCAACATAACCATAACCCTAGGTCCAATCGGAACCCTAACCAGATCTCTAACTCTAGCCCTCAACATAACCCTAACCCTAGGTCCAATCGGAACCCTAACAGGATCTCTACCCCTCTCCCTCAACATAACCCTAACCCCAGGTCCAATCGGAACCCTAACCGGATCTCTAACCCTCGCCCTCAACAAAACCCTAACCCTAGGTCCAATCGGAACCCTAACCGGATCTCTAACCCTAGCCCTCAACATAACCCTAATCCTACGTCCAATCGGAACCCTAACCGGATATCTATCCCTAGCCCTCAACATAACCCTAACCCTAAGTCCAATCGGAACCCTAAACGGATCTCTAACCTTAGCCCTCAACATAACCCTAACCCTAGGTCCAATCGGAACCCTAAACGGATCTCTAACCCTAGCCCTCAACATAACCCTAACCCTAGGTCCAATAAGAACCAAACCGGATCTCTAACCCTAGTCCTCAACATAACCCTAACCCTAGGTCCAGTCGGAACCCCAACCGGATCTCTAACCCTAGCCCTCAACATAACACTAACCCTAGGTCCAATCGGAACCCTAACCGGATCTCTAAGCCTAGCCCTCAACATAACCCTAACCCTAGGTCCAATCGGAACCCTAACCGGATCTCTAACCCGAGCCCTCAACATAACCCTAACCCTAAGTCCAATCTGAACCCTAACCGGAACTCTAACCCTAGCCCTCAACATAACCCTAACCCTAAGTCCAATCGGAACCCTAACCGGAAATCTAACCCTAGCCCTCAACATAACCCTAACCCTAGGTCCCATCGGAACCCTAAACGGATATCTAACCCTAGCCCTAAACATAACCCTAACCCTAGGTCCAATCGGAACCCTAACAGGATCTCTACCCCTCTCCCTCAACATAAACCTAACCCCAGGTCCAATCGGAACCCTAACCGGATCACTAACCCTAGCCCTCAACATAACCCTAACCCTAGGTCCAATCGGAACCCTAA
Organism: Miniopterus natalensis; assembly: GCF_054644295.1. Lineage (NCBI taxonomy): Eukaryota > Metazoa > Chordata > Mammalia > Chiroptera > Miniopteridae > Miniopterus > Miniopterus natalensis. The sequence goes on along the minus strand of NW_028269910.1, from coordinate 560,631 downwards.
CCGGATCTCTAACCCTAGACCTCAACATAACCCTAACCCTAGGTCCAATCGGAACCCTAACCGGAACTCTAAGCCTAGCCATCAAAATAACCATAACCCTTGGTCCAATCGGAACCCTAACCGGATCTCTAACCCTAGCCCTCAACATAACCCTAACCCTAGGTCCAATCGGAACCCTAACCGGATATCTATCCCTAGCCCTCAACATAACCCTAACCCTAGGTCCAATAAGAACCCTAACCGGATCTCTAACCCTAGCCCTCAACATAACCCTAACCCTAGGTCCCATCGGAACCCTAAACGGATATCTAACCCTAGCCCTAAACATAACCCTAACCCTAGGTCCAATCGGAACCCTAACAGGATCTCTACCCCTCTCCCTCAACATAACCCTAACCCCAGGTCCAATCGGAACCCTAACCGGATCACTAACCCTAGCCCTCAACATAACCCTAACCCTAGGTCCAATCGGAACCCTAACCAGATCTCTAACCCTAGACCTCAACATAACCCTAACCCTAGTTCTAATCGGAACCCTAACCGGATCTCTAACCCTCGCCGTCAACATAACCCTAACCCTAGGTCCAATCGGAACCCTAAACGGATATCTAACCCTAGCCCTCAACATAACCCTAACCCCAGGTCCAATCGGAACCCTAACCGGATCACTAACCCTAGACCTCAACATAACCCTAACCCTAGGTCCAATCGGAACCCTAACCGGAACTCTAAGCCTAGCCATCAAAATAACCATAACCCTTGGTCCAATCGAAACCCTAACCGGATCTCTAACCCTAGCCCTCAACATAACCCTAACCCTAGGTCCAATCGGAACCCTAAACGGATATCTATCCCTAGCCCTCAACATAACCCTAACCCTAGGTCCAATCGGAACCCTAACCAGATCTCTAACTCTAGCCCTCAACATAACCCTAACCCTAGGTCCAATCGGAACCCTAACAGGATCTCTACCCCTCTCCCTCAACATAACCCTAACCCCAGGTCCAATCGGAACCCTAACCGGATCTCTAACCCTCGCCCTCAACAAAACCCTAACCCTAGGTCCAATCGGAACCCTAACCGGATCTCTAACCCTAGCCCTCAACATAACCCTAATCCTACGTCCAATCGGAACCCTAACCGGATATCTATCCCTAGCCCTCAACATAACCCTAACCCTAAGTCCAATCGGAACCCTAACCGGATCTCTAACCTTAGCCCTCAACATAACCCTAACCCTAGGTCCAATCGGAACCCTAACCGGATCTCTAACCCTAGCCCTCAACATAACCCTAACCCTAGGTCCAATAAGAACCAAACCGGATCTCTAACCCTAGTCCTCACCATAACCCTAACCCTAGGTCCAGTCGGAACCCTAACCGGATCTCTAACCCTAGCCCTCAACATAACACTAACCCTAGGTCCAATCGGAACCCTAACCGGATCTCTAAGCCTAGCCCTCAACATAACCCTAACCCTAGGTCCATCGGAACCCTAACCGGATCTCTAACCCGAGCCCTCAACATAACCCTAACCCTAAGTCCAATCTGAATCCAAACCGGAACTCTAACCCTAGCCCTCAACATAACCCTAACCCTAAGTCCAATCAGAACCCTAACCGGATCTCTAACCCTAGCCCTCAACATAACCCTAACCCTAGGTCCCATCGGAACCCTAAACGGATATCTAACCCTAGCCCTCAACATAACCCTAACCCTAGGTCCAATCGGAACCCTAACTGGATCTCTAACCCTAGCCCTCAACATAACCCTAACCCTAGGTCCAATCGGAACCCTAACCGGATATCTATCCCTAGCCCTCAACATAACCCTAACCCTAGGTCCAATCGGAACCCTAACCGGATCTCTAACCCTAGCCCTCAACATAACCCTAACCCTAGGTCCCATCGGAACCCTAAACGGATATCTAACCCTAGCCCTAAACATAACCCTAACCCTAGGTCCAATCGGAACCCTAACAGGATCTCTACCCCTCTCCCTCAACATAACCCTAACCCCAGGTCCAATCGGAACCCTAACCGGATCACTAACCCTAGCCCTCAACATAACCCTAACCCTAGGTCCAATCGGAACCCTAACCGGATCTCTAACCCTAGACCTCAACATAACCCTAACCCTAGTTCTAATCGGAACCCTAACCGGATCTCTAACCCTCGCCCTCAACATAACCCTAACCCTAGGTCCAATCGGAACCCTAAACGGATATCTAACCCTAGCCCTCAACATAAGCCTAACCCTAGGTCCAATCGGAACCCTAACCGGATCTCTAACCCTAGCCCTCAACATAACCCTAACCCTAGGTCCAATCGGAACCCTAACCGGAACTCTAAGCCTAGCCATCAAAATAACCATAACCCTTGGTCCAATCGGAACCCTAACCGGATCTCTAACCCTAGCCCTCAACATAACCCTAACCCTAGGTCCAATCGGAACCATAACCGGATATCTATCCCTAGCACTCAACATAACCCTAACCCTAGGTCCAATCGGAACCCTAACCGGATCTCTAACCCTAGCCCTCAACATAACCCTAACCCTAGGTCCAATCGGAACCCTAAGCGGATCTCTAACCCTAGCCCTCAACATAACCCTAACCCTAGGTCCAATCGGAACCCTAACCGGATCTCTAACCCTAGCCCTCAACATAACCCTAATCCTACGTCCAATCGGAACCCTAACCGGATATCTATCCCTAGCCCTCAACATAACCCTAACCCTAAGTCCATCAGAACCTTAACCGGATCTCTAACCTTAGCCCTCAACATAACCCTAACCCTAGGTCCAATCGGAACCCTAACGAGATCTCTAACCCTAGCCCTCAACATAACCCTAACCCTAGGTCCAATAAGAACCAAACCGGATCTCTAACCCTAGTCCTCAACATAACCCTAACCCTAGGTCCAGTCGGAACTCTAACCGGATCTCTAACCCTAGTCCTCAACATAACCCTAACCCTAGGTCCAGTCGGAACCCTAACCGGATCTCTAACCCTAGCCCTCAACATAACCCTATCCCTAGGTCCAATCGGAACCCTAACCGGATCTCTAACCATAGCCCTCAACATAACCCTAACCCTAGGTCCAATCGGAACCCTAACCGGATCTCTAAGCCTAGCCCTCAACATAACCCTAACCCTAGGTCCAATCGGAACCCTAACCGGATCTCTAACCCTAGCCCTCAACATAACCCTAGCCCTAAGTCCAATCGGAACCCTAACCTGAACTCTAACCCTAGCCCTCAACATAACCCTAACCCTAAGTCCAATCGGAACCCTAACCGGATCTCTAACCCTAGCCCTCAACATAACCCTAACCCTAGGTCCAATCGGAACCCTAACCGGATCACTAACACTAGCCCTCAACATAACCCTAACCCTAGGTCCAATCGGAACCCTAACCGGATCTCTAACCCTAGACCTCAACATAACCCTAACCCTAGTTCTAATCGGAACCCTAACCGGATCTCTAACCCTCGCCGTCAACATAACCCTAACCCTAGGTCCAATCGGAACCCTAACCGGATCTCTAAGCCTAGCCCTCAACATAACCCTAACCCTAGGTGCAATCGGAACCCTAACCGGATCTCTAACCCTAGCCCTCAACATAACCCTAACCCTAAGTCCAATCGGAACCCTAACCGGAACTCTAACCCTAGCCCTCAACATAACCCTAACCCTAAGTCCAATCGGAACCCTAACCGGATCTCCAACCGTAGCCCTCAACATAACCCTAACCCTAGGTCCCATCGGAACCCTAAACGGATATCTAACCCTAGCCCTAAACATAACCCTAACCCTAGGTCCAATCGGAACCCTAACAGGATCTCTACCCCTCTCCCTCAACATAACCCTAACCCTAGGTCCACTCGTAACCCTAAACGGGTATCTAACCCTAGCCCTCAACATAACCATAACCCTAGGTCCAATCGGAACCCTAACCAGATCTCTAACTCTAGCCCTCAACATAACCCTAACCCTAGGTCCAATCGGAACCCTAACAGGATCTCTACCCCTCTCCCTCAACATAACCCTAACCCCAGGTCCAATCGGAACCCTAACCGGATCTCTAACCCTCGCCCTCAACAAAACCCTAACCCTAGGTCCAATCGGAACCCTAACCGGATCTCTAACCCTAGCCCTCAACATAACCCTAATCCTACGTCCAATCGGAACCCTAACCGGATATCTATCCCTAGCCCTCAACATAACCCTAACCCTAAGTCCAATCGGAACCCTAAACGGATCTCTAACCTTAGCCCTCAACATAACCCTAACCCTAGGTCCAATCGGAACCCTAAACGGATCTCTAACCCTAGCCCTCAACATAACCCTAACCCTAGGTCCAATAAGAACCAAACCGGATCTCTAACCCTAGTCCTCAACATAACCCTAACCCTAGGTCCAGTCGGAACCCCAACCGGATCTCTAACCCTAGCCCTCAACATAACACTAACCCTAGGTCCAATCGGAACCCTAACCGGATCTCTAAGCCTAGCCCTCAACATAACCCTAACCCTAGGTCCAATCGGAACCCTAACCGGATCTCTAACCCGAGCCCTCAACATAACCCTAACCCTAAGTCCAATCTGAACCCTAACCGGAACTCTAACCCTAGCCCTCAACATAACCCTAACCCTAAGTCCAATCGGAACCCTAACCGGAAATCTAACCCTAGCCCTCAACATAACCCTAACCCTAGGTCCCATCGGAACCCTAAACGGATATCTAACCCTAGCCCTAAACATAACCCTAACCCTAGGTCCAATCGGAACCCTAACAGGATCTCTACCCCTCTCCCTCAACATAAACCTAACCCCAGGTCCAATCGGAACCCTAACCGGATCACTAACCCTAGCCCTCAACATAACCCTAACCCTAGGTCCAATCGGAACCCTAACCGGATCTCTAACCCTAGACCTCAACATAACCCTAACCCTAGGTCCAATCGGAACCCTAACCGGAACTCTAAGCCTAGCCATCAAAATAACCATAACCCTTGGTCCAATCGGAACCCTAACCGGATCTCTAACCCTAGCCCTCAACATAACCCTAACCCTAGGTCCAATCGGAACCCTAACCGGATATCTATCCCTAGCCCTCAACATAACCCTAACCCTAGGTCCAATAAGAACCCTAACCGGATCTCTAACCCTAGCCCTCAACATAACCCTAACCCTAAGTCCAATCGGAACCCTAACCGGATCTCTAACCCTAGCCCTCAACATAACCCTAACCCTAGGTCCCATCGGAACCCTAAACAGATATCTAACCCTAGCCCTAAACATAACCCTAACCCTAGGTCCAATCGGAACCCTAACAGGATCTCTACCCCTCTCCCTCAACATAACCCTAACCCCAGGTCCAATCGGAACCCTAACCGGATCACTAACCCTAGCCCTCAACATAACCCTAACCCTAGGTCCAATCGGAACCCTAACCGGATCTCTAACCCTAGACCTCAACATAACCCTAACCCTAGTTCTAATCTGAACCCTAACCGGATCTCTAACCCTCGCCCTCAACATAACCCTAACCCTAGGTCCAATCGGAACCCTAAACGGATATCTAACCCTAGCCCTCAACATAACCCTAACCCTAGGTCCAATCAGAACCCTAACCGGATCTCTAACTCTAGCCCTCAACATAACCCTAACCCTAGGTCCAATCGGAACCCTAACCAGATCTCTAACTCTAGCCCTCAACATAACCCTAACCCTAGGTCCAATCGGAACCCTAAAAGGATCTCTACCCCTCTCCCTCAACATAACCCTAACCCCAGGTACAATCGGAACCCTAACCGGATCTCTAACCCTCGCCCTCAACAAAACCCTACCCTAGGTCCAATCGGAACCCTAACCGGATCTCTAACCCTAGCCCTCAACATAACCCTTACCCTAGGTCCAATCGGAACCCTAACCGGATCTCTAACCCTAGCCCTCAACATAACCCTAACCCTACGTCCAATAAGAACCAAACCGGATCTCTAACCCTAGTCCTCAACATAACCCTAACCCTAGGTCCAGTCGGAACCCTAACCGGATCTCTAACCCTAGCCCTCAACATAACACTAACCCTAGGTCCAATCGGAACCCTAACCGGATCTCTAAGCCTAGCCCTCAACATAACCCTAACCCTAGGTCCAATCGGAACCCTAACCGGATCTCTAACCCGAACCCTCAACATAACCCTAACCCTAAGTCCAATCTGAACCCTAACCGGAACTCTAACCCTAGCTCTCAACATAACCCTAACCCTAAGTCCAATCGGAACCCTAACCGGATATCTAACCCTAGCCCTCAACATAACCCTAACCCTAGGTCCCATCGGAACCCTAAACGGATATCTAACCCTAGCCCTAAACATAACCCTAACCCTAGGTCCAATCGGAACCCTAACAGGATCTCTACCCCTCTCCCTCAACATAAACCTAACCCCAGGTCCAATCGGAACCCTAACCCTATCACTAACCCTAGCCCTCAACATAACCCTAACCCTAGGTCCAATCGGAACCCTAACCGGATCTCTAACCCTAGACCTCAACATAACCCTAACCCTAGTTCTAATCGGAACCCTAACCGGATCTCTAACCCTCGCCCTCAACATAACCCTAACCCTAGGTCCAATCGGAACCCTAAACGGATATCTAACCCTAGCCCTCAACATAACCCTAACCCTAGGTCCAATCGGAACCCTAACCGGATGTCTAACCCTAGCCCTCAACATAACCCTAACCCTAGGTCCAATCGGAACCCTAACCGGAACTCTAAGCCTAGCCATCAAAATAACCCTAACCCTTGGTCCAATCTGAACCCTAACCGGAACTCTAACCCTAGCCCTCAACATAACCCTAACCCTAAGTCCAATCGGAACCCTAACCGGATCTCTAACCCTAGCCCTCAACATAACCCTAACCCTAGGTCCCATCGGAACCCTAAACGGATATCTAACCCTAGCCCTAAACATAACCCTAACCCTAGGTCCAATCGGAACCCTAACAGGATCTCTACCCCTCTCCCTCAACATAAACCTAACCCCAGGTCCAATCGGAACCCTAACCGGATCACTAACCCTAGCCCTCAACATAACCCTAACCCTAGGTCCAATCGGAACCCTAACCGGATCTCTAACCCTAGACCTCAACATAACCCTAACCCTAGTTCTAATCGGAACCCTAACCGGATCTCTAACCCTCGCCCTCAACATAACCCTAACCCTAGGTCCAATCGAAACCCTAAACGGATATCTAACCCTAGCCCTCAACATAACCCTAACCCTAGGTCCAATCGGAACCCTAACCGGATGTCTAACCCTAGCCCTCAACATAACCCTAACCCTAGGTCCAATCGGAACCCTAACCGGAACTCTAAGCCTAGCCATCAAAATAACCATAACCCTTGGTCCAATCGGAACCCTAACCGGATCTCTAACCCTAGCCCTCAACATAACCCTAACCCTAGGTCCAATCGGAACCCTAAACGGATATCTATCCCTAGCCCTCAACATAACCCTAACCCTAGGTCCAATCGGAACCCTAACCGGATCTCTAACCCTAGCCCTCAACATAACCCTAACCCTAAGTCCAATCGGAACCCTAACCGGATCTCTAACCCTAGCCCTCAACATAACCCTAACCCTAGGTCCCATCGGAACCCTAAACAGATATCTAACCCTAGCCCTAAACATAACCCTAACCCTAGGTCCAATCGGAACCCTAACAGGATCTCTACCCCTCTCCGTCAACATAACCCTAACCCCAGGTCCAATCGGAACCCTAACCGGATCACTAACCCTAGCCCTCAACATAACCCTAACCCTAGGTCCAATCGGAACCCTAACCGGATCTCTAACCCTAGACCTCAACATAACCCTAACCCTAGTTCTAATCGGAACCCTAACCGGATCTCTAACCCTCGCCCTCAACATAACCCTAACCCTAAGTCCAATCGGAACCCTAAACGGATATCTAACCCTAGCCCTCAACATAACACTAACCCTAAGTCCATCGGAACCTTAACCGGATCTCTAACCTTAGCCCTCAACATAACCCTAACCCTAGGTCCAATCGGAACCCTAACCGGATCTCTAACCCTAGCCCTCAACATAACCCTAACCCTAGGTCCAATAAGAACCAAACCGGATCTCTAACCCTAGTCCTCAACATAACCCTAACCCTAGGTCCAGTCGGAACTCTAACCGGATCTCTAACCCTAGTCCTCAACATAACCCTAACCCTAGGTCCAGTCGGAACCCTAACCGGATCTCTAACCCTAGCCCTCAACATAACCCTATCCCTAGGTCCAATCGGAACCCTAACCGGATCTCTAACCATAGCCCTCAACATAACCCTAACCCTAGGTCAAATCGGAACCCTAACCGGATTTCTAAGCCTAGCCCTCAACATAACCCTAACCCTAGGTCCAATCGGAACCCTAACCGGATCTCTAACCCTAGCCCTCAACATAACCCTAGCCCTAAGTCCAATCGGAACCCTAACCTGAACTCTAACCCTAGCCCTCAACATAACCCTAACCCTAAGTCCAATCGGAACCCTAACCGGATCTCTAACCCTAGCCCTCAACATAACCCTAACCCTAGGTCCAATCGGAACCCTAACCGGATCACTAACACTAGCCCTCAACATAACCCTAACCCTAGGTCCAATCGGAACCCTAACCGGATCTCTAACCCTAGACCTCAACATAACCCTAACCCTAGTTCTAATCGGAACCCTAACCGGATCTCTAACCCTCGCCGTCAACATAACCCTAACCCTAGGTCCAATCGGAACCCTAACCGGATCTCTAAGCCTAGCCCTCAACATAACCCTAACCCTAGGTCCAATCGGAACCCTAACCGGATCTCTAACCCTAGCCCTCAACATAACCCTAACCCTAAGTCCAATCGGAACCCTAACCGGAACTCTAACCCTAGCCCTCAACATAACCCTAACCCTAAGTCCAATCGGAACCCTAACCGGATCTCCAACCCTAGCCCTCAACATAACCCTAACCCTAGGTCCAATCGGAACCCTAACCGGATTTTTAAGCCTAGCCCTCAACATAACCCTAACCCTAGGTCCAATCGGAACCCTAACCGGATCTCTAACCCTAGCCCTCAACATAACCCTAGCCCTAAGTCCAATCGCAACCCTAACCTGAACTCTAACCCTAGCCCTCAACATAACCCTAACCCTAAGTCCAATCGGAACCCTAACCGGATCTCTAACCCTAGCCCTCAACATAACCCTAACCCTAGGTCCAATCGGAACCCTAACCGGATCACTAACACTAGCCCTCAACATAACCCTAACCCTAGGTCCAATCGGAACCCTAACCGGATCTCTAACCCTAGACCTCAACATAACCCTAACCCTAGTTCTAATCGGAACCCTAACCGGATCTCTAACCCTCGCCGTCAACATAACCCTAACCCTAGGTCCAATCGGAACCCTAACCGGATCTCTAAGCCTAGCCCTCAACATAACCCTAACCCTAGGTCCAATCGGAACCCTAACCAGATCTCTAACCCTAGCCCTCAACATAACCCTAACCCTAAGTCCAATCGGAACCCTAACCGGAACTCTAACCCTAGCCCTCAACATAACCCTAACCCTAAGTCCAATCGGAACCCTAACCGGATCTCCAACCCTAGCCCTCAACATAACCCTAACCCTAGGTCCCATCGGAACCCTAAACGGATATCTAACCCTAGCCCTAAACATAACCCTAACCCTAGGTCCAATCGGAACCCTAACCGGAACTCTAAGCCTAGCCATCAAAATAACCATAACCCTTGGTCCAATCGGAACCCTAACCGGATCTCTAACCCTAGCCCTCAACATAACCCTAACCCTAGGTCCAATCGGAACCCTAAACGGATATCTATCCCTAGCCCTCAACATAACCCTAACCCTAGGTCCAATCGGAACCCTAACCGGATCTCTAACCCTAGCCCTCAACATAACCCTAACCCTAAGTCCAATCGGAACCCTAACCGGATCTCTAACCCTAGCCCTCAACATAACCCTAACCCTAGGTCCCATCGGAACCCTAAACAGATATCTAACCCTAGCCCTAAACATAACCCTAACCCTAGGTCCAATCGGAACCCTAACAGGATCTCTACCCCTCTCCGTCAACATAACCCTAACCCCAGGTCCAATCGGAACCCTAACCGGATCACTAACCCTAGCCCTCAACATAACCCTAACCCTAGGTCCAATCGGAACCCTAACCGGATCTCTAACCCTAGACCTCAACATAACCCTAACCCTAGTTCTAATCGGAACCCTAACCGGATCTCTAACCCTCGCCCTCAACATAACCCTAACCCTAAGTCCAATCGGAACCCTAAACGGATATCTAACCCTAGCCCTCAACATAACACTAACCCTAAGTCCATCGGAACCTTAACCGGATCTCTAACCTTAGCCCTCAACATAACCCTAACCCTAGGTCCAATCGGAACCCTAACCGGATCTCTAACCCTAGCCCTCAACATAACCCTAACCCTAGGTCCAATAAGAACCAAACCGGATCTCTAACCCTAGTCCTCAACATAACCCTAACCCTAGGTCCAGTCGGAACTCTAACCGGATCTCTAACCCTAGTCCTCAACATAACCCTAACCCTAGGTCCAGTCGGAACCCTAACCGGATCTCTAACCCTAGCCCTCAACATAACCCTATCCCTAGGTCCAATCGGAACCCTAACCGGATCTCTAACCATAGCCCTCAACATAACCCTAACCCTAGGTCAAATCGGAACCCTAACCGGATTTCTAAGCCTAGCCCTCAACATAACCCTAACCCTAGGTCCAATCGGAACCCTAACCGGATCTCTAACCCTAGCCCTCAACATAACCCTAGCCCTAAGTCCAATCGGAACCCTAACCTGAACTCTAACCCTAGCCCTCAACATAACCCTAACCCTAAGTCCAATCGGAACCCTAACCGGATCTCTAACCCTAGCCCTCAACATAACCCTAACCCTAGGTCCAATCGGAACCCTAACCGGATCACTAACACTAGCCCTCAACATAACCCTAACCCTAGGTCCAATCGGAACCCTAACCGGATCTCTAACCCTAGACCTCAACATAACCCTAACCCTAGTTCTAATCGGAACCCTAACCGGATCTCTAACCCTCGCCGTCAACATAACCCTAACCCTAGGTCCAATCGGAACCCTAACCGGATCTCTAAGCCTAGCCCTCAACATAACCCTAACCCTAGGTCCAATCGGAACCCTAACCGGATCTCTAACCCTAGCCCTCAACATAACCCTAACCCTAAGTCCAATCGGAACCCTAACCGGAACTCTAACCCTAGCCCTCAACATAACCCTAACCCTAAGTCCAATCGGAACCCTAACCGGATCTCCAACCCTAGCCCTCAACATAACCCTAACCCTAGGTCCAATCGGAACCCTAACCGGATTTTTAAGCCTAGCCCTCAACATAACCCTAACCCTAGGTCCAATCGGAACCCTAACCGGATCTCTAACCCTAGCCCTCAACATAACCCTAGCCCTAAGTCCAATCGCAACCCTAACCTGAACTCTAACCCTAGCCCTCAACATAACCCTAACCCTAAGTCCAATCGGAACCCTAACCGGATCTCTAACCCTAGCCCTCAACATAACCCTAACCCTAGGTCCAATCGGAACCCTAACCGGATCACTAACACTAGCCCTCAACATAACCCTAACCCTAGGTCCAATCGGAACCCTAACCGGATCTCTAACCCTAGACCTCAACATAACCCTAACCCTAGTTCTAATCGGAACCCTAACCGGATCTCTAACCCTCGCCGTCAACATAACCCTAACCCTAGGTCCAATCGGAACCCTAACCGGATCTCTAAGCCTAGCCCTCAACATAACCCTAACCCTAGGTCCAATCGGAACCCTAACCAGATCTCTAACCCTAGCCCTCAACATAACCCTAACCCTAAGTCCAATCGGAACCCTAACCGGAACTCTAACCCTAGCCCTCAACATAACCCTAACCCTAAGTCCAATCGGAACCCTAACCGGATCTCCAACCCTAGCCCTCAACATAACCCTAACCCTAGGTCCCATCGGAACCCTAAACGGATATCTAACCCTAGCCCTAAACATAACCCTAACCCTAGGTCCAATCGGAACCCTAACAGGATCTCTACCCCTCTCCCTCAACATAACCCTAACCCTAGGTCCACTCGTAACCCTAAACGGATATCTAACCCTAGCCCTCAACATAACCCTAACCCTAGGTCCAATCGGAACCCTAACCAGATCTCTAACACTAGCCCTCAACATAACCCTAACCCTAGGTCCAATCGGAACCCTAACAGGATCTCTACCCCTCTCCCTCAACATAACCCTAACCCCAGGTCCAATCGGAACCCTAACCGGATCTCTAACCCTCGCCCTAAACAAAACCCTAACCCTAGGTCCAATCGGAACCCTAACCGGATCTCTAACCCTAGCCCTCAACATAACCCTAATCCTACGTCCAATCGGAACCCTAACCGGATATCTATCCCTAGCCCTCAACATAACCCTAACCCTAAGTCCAATCGGAACCCTAACCGGATATCTAACCCTAGCCCTCAACATAACCCTAACCCTAGGTCCAATCAGAACCCTAACCGGATCTCTAACTCTAGCCCTCAACATAACCTTAACCCTAGGTCCAATCGGAACCCTAACCAGATCTCTAACTCTAGCCCTCAACATGACCCTAACCCTAGGTCCAATCGGAACCCTAACAGGATCTCTACCCCTCTCCCTCAACATAACCATAACACCAGGTCCAATCGGAACCCTAACCGGATCTCTAACCCTCACCCTCAAAAAAACCCTAACCCTAGGTCCAATCGGAACCCTAACCGGATCTCTAACCCTAGCCCTCAACATAACCCTAATCCTACGTCCAATCGGAACCCTAACCGGATATCTATCCCTAGCCCTCAACATAACCCTAACCCTAAGTCCAATCGGAATCCTAACCGGATCTCTAACCTTAGCCCTCAACATAACCCTAACCCTAGGTCCAATCGGAACCCTAACCGGATCTCTAACCCTAGCCCTCAACATAACCCTAACCCTAGGTCCAATAAGAACCAAACCGGATCTCTAACCCTAGTCCTCAACATAACCCTAACCCTAGGTCCAGTCCGAACCCTAACCGGATCTCTAACCCTAGCCCTCAACATAACCCTAACCCTAGGTCCCATCGGAACCCTAAACGGATATCTAACCCTAGCCCTAAACATAACCCTAACCCTAGGTCCAATCGGAACCCTAACAGGATCTCTACACCTCTCCCTCAACATAAACCTAACCCCAGGTCCAATCGGAACCCTAACCCTATCACTAACCCTAGCCCTCAACATAACCCTAACCCTAGGTCCAATCGGAACCCTAACCGGATCTCTAACCCTAGACCTCAACATAACCCTAACCCTAGTTCTAATCGGAACCCTAACCGGATCTCTAACCCTCGCCCTCAACATAACCCTAACCCTAGGTCCAATCGGAACCCTAAACGGATATCTAACCCTAGCCCTCAACATAACCCTAACCCTAGGTCCAATCGGAACCCTAACCGGATGTCTAACCCTAGCCCTCAACATAACCCTAACCCTAGGTCCAATCGGAACCCTAACCGGAACTCTAAGCCTAGCCATCAAAATAACCCTAACCCTTGGTCCAATCTGAACCCTAACCGGAACTCTAACCCTAGCCCTCAACATAACCCTAACCCTAAGTCCAATCGGAACCCTAACCGGATCTCTAACCCTAGCCCTCAACATAACCCTAACCCTAGGTCCCATCGGAACCCTAAACGGATATCTAACCCTAGCCCTAAACATAACCCTAACCCTAGGTCCAATCGGAACCCTAACAGGATCTCTACCCCTCTCCCTCAACATAAACCTAACCCCAGGTCCAATCGGAACCCTAACCGGATCACTAACCCTAGCCCTCAACATAACCCTAACCCTAGGTCCAATCGGAACCCTAACCGGATCTCTAACCCTAGACCTTAACATAACCCTAACCCTAGTTCTAATCGGAACCCTAACCGGATCTCTAACCCTCGCCCTCAACATAACCCTAACCCTAGGTCCAATCGAAACCCTAAACGGATATCTAACCCTAGCCCTCAACATAACCCTAACCCTAGGTCCAATCGGAACCCTAACCGGATGTCTAACCCTAGCCCTCAACATAACCCTAACCCTAGGTCCAATCGGAACCCTAACCGGAACTCTAAGCCTAGCCATCAAAATAACCATAACCCTTGGTCCAATCGGAACCCTAACCGGATCTCTAACCCTAGCCCTCAACATAACCCTAACCCTAGGTCCAATCGGAACCCTAAACGGATATCTATCCCTAGCCCTCAACATAACCCTAACCCTAGGTCCAATCGGAACCCTAACCGGATCTCTAACCCTAGCCCTCAACATAACCCTAACCCTAAGTCCAATCGGAACCCTAACCGGATCTCTAACCCTAGCCCTCAACATAACCCTAACCCTAGGTCCCATCGGAACCCTAAACAGATATCTAACCCTAGCCCTAAACATAACCCTAACCCTAGGTCCAATCGGAACCCTAACAGGATCTCTACCCCTCTCCGTCAACATAACCCTAACCCCAGGTCCAATCGGAACCCTAACCGGATCACTAACCCTAGCCCTCAACATAACCCTAACCCTAGGTCCAATCGGAACCCTAACCGGATCTCTAACCCTAGACCTCAACATAACCCTAACCCTAGTTCTAATCGGAACCCTAACCGGATCTCTAACCCTCGCCCTCAACATAACCCTAACCCTAAGTCCAATCGGAACCCTAAACGGATATCTAACCCTAGCCCTCAACATAACACTAACCCTAAGTCCATCGGAACCTTAACCGGATCTCTAACCTTAGCCCTCAACATAACCCTAACCCTAGGTCCAATCGGAACCCTAACCGGATCTCTAACCCTAGCCCTCAACATAACCCTAACCCTAGGTCCAATAAGAACCAAACCGGATCTCTAACCCTAGTCCTCAACATAACCCTAACCCTAGGTCCAGTCGGAACTCTAACCGGATCTCTAACCCTAGTCCTCAACATAACCCTAACCCTAGGTCCAGTCGGAACCCTAACCGGATCTCTAACCCTAGCCCTCAACATAACCCTATCCCTAGGTCCAATCGGAACCCTAACCGGATCTCTAACCATAGCCCTCAACATAACCCTAACCCTAGGTCAAATCGGAACCCTAACCGGATTTCTAAGCCTAGCCCTCAACATAACCCTAACCCTAGGTCCAATCGGAACCCTAACCGGATCTCTAACCCTAGCCCTCAACATAACCCTAGCCCTAAGTCCAATCGGAACCCTAACCTGAACTCTAACCCTAGCCCTCAACATAACCCTAACCCTAAGTCCAATCGGAACCCTAACCGGATCTCTAACCCTAGCCCTCAACATAACCCTAACCCTAGGTCCAATCGGAACCCTAACCGGATCACTAACACTAGCCCTCAACATAACCCTAACCCTAGGTCCAATCGGAACCCTAACCGGATCTCTAACCCTAGACCTCAACATAACCCTAACCCTAGTTCTAATCGGAACCCTAACCGGATCTCTAACCCTCGCCGTCAACATAACCCTAACCCTAGGTCCAATCGGAACCCTAACCGGATCTCTAAGCCTAGCCCTCAACATAACCCTAACCCTAGGTCCAATCGGAACCCTAACCGGATCTCTAACCCTAGCCCTCAACATAACCCTAACCCTAAGTCCAATCGGAACCCTAACCGGAACTCTAACCCTAGCCCTCAACATAACCCTAACCCTAAGTCCAATCGGAACCCTAACCGGATCTCCAACCCTAGCCCTCAACATAACCCTAACCCTAGGTCCAATCGGAACCCTAACCGGATTTTTAAGCCTAGCCCTCAACATAACCCTAACCCTAGGTCCAATCGGAACCCTAACCGGATCTCTAACCCTAGCCCTCAACATAACCCTAGCCCTAAGTCCAATCGCAACCCTAACCTGAACTCTAACCCTAGCCCTCAACATAACCCTAACCCTAAGTCCAATCGGAACCCTAACCGGATCTCTAACCCTAGCCCTCAACATAACCCTAACCCTAGGTCCAATCGGAACCCTAACCGGATCACTAACACTAGCCCTCAACATAACCCTAACCCTAGGTCCAATCGGAACCCTAACCGGATCTCTAACCCTAGACCTCAACATAACCCTAACCCTAGTTCTAATCGGAACCCTAACCGGATCTCTAACCCTCGCCGTCAACATAACCCTAACCCTAGGTCCAATCGGAACCCTAACCGGATCTCTAAGCCTAGCCCTCAACATAACCCTAACCCTAGGTCCAATCGGAACCCTAACCAGATCTCTAACCCTAGCCCTCAACATAACCCTAACCCTAAGTCCAATCGGAACCCTAACCGGAACTCTAACCCTAGCCCTCAACATAACCCTAACCCTAAGTCCAATCGGAACCCTAACCGGATCTCCAA
Source organism: Miniopterus natalensis (assembly GCF_054644295.1). Taxonomy (NCBI): domain Eukaryota; kingdom Metazoa; phylum Chordata; class Mammalia; order Chiroptera; family Miniopteridae; genus Miniopterus; species Miniopterus natalensis. The sequence goes on along the minus strand of NW_028269910.1, from coordinate 544,073 downwards.
CCCTAGCCCTCAACATAACCCTAACCCTAGGTCCCATCGGAACCCTAAACGGATATCTAACCCTAGCCCTAAACATAACCCTAACCCTAGGTCCAATCGGAACCCTAACAGGATCTCTACCCCTCTCCCTCAACATAACCCTAACCCTAGGTCCACTCGTAACCCTAAACGGATATCTAACCCTAGCCCTCAACATAACCCTAACCCTAGGTCCAATCGGAACCCTAACCAGATCTCTAACACTAGCCCTCAACATAACCCTAACCCTAGGTCCAATCGGAACCCTAACAGGATCTCTACCCCTCTCCCTCAACATAACCCTAACCCCAGGTCCAATCGGAACCCTAACCGGATCTCTAACCCTCGCCCTAAACAAAACCCTAACCCTAGGTCCAATCGGAACCCTAACCGGATCTCTAACCCTAGCCCTCAACATAACCCTAATCCTACGTCCAATCGGAACCCTAACCGGATATCTATCCCTAGCCCTCAACATAACCCTAACCCTAAGTCCAATCGGAACCCTAACCGGATATCTAACCCTAGCCCTCAACATAACCCTAACCCTAGGTCCAATCAGAACCCTAACCGGATCTCTAACTCTAGCCCTCAACATAACCTTAACCCTAGGTCCAATCGGAACCCTAACCAGATCTCTAACTCTAGCCCTCAACATAACCCTAACCCTAGGTCCAATCGGAACCCTAACAGGATCTCTACCCCTCTCCCTCAACATAACCATAACACCAGGTCCAATCGGAACCCTAACCGGATCTCTAACCCTCACCCTCAAAAAAACCCTAACCCTAGGTCCAATCGGAACCCTAACCGGATCTCTAACCCTAGCCCTCAACATAACCCTAACCCTAGGTCCAATAAGAACCAAACCGGATCTCTAACCCTAGTCCTCAACATAACCCTAACCCTAGGTCCAGTCCGAACCCTAACCGGATCTCTAACCCTAGCCCTCAACATAACCCTAACCCTAGGTCCAATCGGAACCCTAACCGGATCTCTAACCCGAGCCCTCAACATAACCCTAACCCTAAGTCCAATCTGAACCCTATCCGGAACTCTAACCCTAGCCCTCAACATAACCCTAACCCTAAGTCCAATCGGAACCCTAACCGGATCTCTAACCCTAGCCCTCAACATAACCCTAACCCTAGGTCCCATGGGAACCCTAAACGGATATCTAACCCTAGCCCTAAACATAACCCTAACCCTAGGTCCAATCGGAACCCTAACAGGATCTCTACCCCTCTCCCTCAACATAAACCTAACCCCAGGTCCAATCGGAACCCTAACCGGATCACTAACCCTAGCCCTCAACATAACCCTAACCCTAGGTCCTATCGGAACCCTAACCGGATCTCTAACCCTAGACCTCAACATAACCCTAACCCTAGTTCTAATCGGAACCCTAACCGGATCTCTAACCCTAGCCCTCAACATAACCCTAACCCTAGGTCCAATCGGAACCCTAAACGGATATCTAACCCTAGCCCTCAACATAACCCTAACCCTAGGTCCAATCGGAACCCTAACCGGATGTCTAACCCTAGCCCTCAACATAACCCTAACCCTAGGTCCAATCGGAACCCTAACCGGAACTCTAAGCCTAGCCAACAAAATAACCATAACCCTTGGTCCAATCGAAACCCTAACCGGATCTCTAACCCTAGCCCTCAACATAACCCTAACCCTAGGTCCAATCGGAACCCTAAACGGATATCTATCCCTAGCCCTCAACATAACCCTAACCCTAGGTCCAATCGGAACCCTAACCGGATCTCTAACCCTAGCCCTCAACATAACCCTAACCCTAAGTCCAATCGGAACCCTAACCGGATCTCTAACCCTAGCCCTCAACATAACCCTAACCCTAGGTCCCATCGGAACCCTAAACGGATATCTAATCCTAGCCCTAAACATAACCCTAACCCTAGGTCCAATCGGAACCCTAACAGGATCTCTACCCCTCTCCCTCAACATAACCCTAACCCCAGGTCCAATCGGAACCCTAACCGGATCACTAACCCTAGCCCTCAACATAACCCTAACCCTAGGTCCAATCGGAACCCTAACCAGATCTCTAACCCTAGACCTCAACATAACCCTAACCCTAGTTCTAATCGGAACCCTAACCGGATCTCTAACCCTCGCCGTCAACATAACCCTAACCCTAGGTCCAATCGGAACCCTAAACGGATATCTAACCCTAGCCCTCAACATAACCCTAACCCCAGGTCCAATCGGAACCCTAACCGGATCACTAACCCTAGACCTGAACATAACCCTAACCCTAGGTCCAATCGGAACCCTAACCGGAACTCTAAGCCTAGCCATCAAAATAACCATAACCCTTGGTCCAATCGAAACCCTAACCGGATCTCTAACCCTAGCCCTCAACATAACCCTAACCCTAGGTCCAATCGGAACCCTAAACGGATATCTATCCCTAGCCCTCAACATAACCCTAACCCTAGGTCCAATCGGAACCCTAACCAGATCTCTAACTCTAGCCCTCAACATAACCCTAACCCTAGGTCCAATCAGAACCCTAACAGGATCTCTACCCCTCTCCCTCAACATAACCCTAACCCCAGGTCCAATCGGAACCCTAACCGGATCTCTAACCCTCGCCCTAAACAAAACCGTAACCCTAGGTCCAATCGGAACCCTAACCGGATCTCTAACCCTAGCCCTCAACATAACCCTAATCCTACGTCCAATCGGAACCCTAACCGGATATCTATCCCTAGCCCTCAACATAACCCTAACCCTAAGTCCAATCGGAACCCTAACCGGATCTCTAACCTTAGCCCTCAACATAACCCTAACTCTAGGTCCAATCGGAACCCTAACCGGATCTCTAACCCTAGCCCTCAACATAACCCTAACCCTAGGTCCAATAAGAACCAAACCGGATCTCTAACCCTAGTCCTCAACATAACCCTAACCCTAGGTCCAGTCGGAACCCTAACCGGATCTCTAACCCTAGCCCTCAACATAACACTAACCCTAGGTCCAATCGGAACCCTAACCGGATCTCTAAGCCTAGCCCTCAACGTAACCCTAACCCTAGGTCCAATCGGAACCCTAACCGGATCTCTAACCCGAGCCCTCAACATAACCCTAACCCTAAGTCCAATCTGAACCCTAACCGGAACTCTAACCCTAGCCCTCAACATAACCCTAACCCTAAGTCCAATCGGAACCCTAACCGGAACTCTAACCCTAGCCCTCAACATAACCCTAACCCTAGGTCCCATCGGAACCCTAAACGGATATCTAACCCTAGCCCTCAACATAACCCTAACCCTAGGTCCAATCGGAACCCTAACCGGATCTCTAACCCGAGCCCTCAACATAACCCTAACCCCAGGTCCAATCGGAACCCTAACCGGATCTCTAACCCTAGCCCTCAACATAACCCTAATCCTACGTCCAATCGGAACCCTAACCGGATATCTATCCCTAGCCCTCAACATAACCCTAACCCTAAGTCCATCGGAACCTTAACCGGATCTCTAACCTTAGCCCTCAACATAACCCTAACCCTAGGTCCAATCGGAACCCTAACCGGATCTCTAACCCTAGCCCTCAACATAACCCTAACCCTAGGTCCAATAAGAACCAAACCGGATCTCTAACCCTAGTCCTCAACATAACCCTAACCCTAGGTCCAGTCGGAACCCTAACCGGATCTCTAACCCTAGCCCTCAACATAACCCTAACCCTAGGTCCAATCGGAACCCTAACCTGATCTCTAACCATAGCCCTCAACATAACCCTAACCCTAGGTCCAATCGGAACCCGAACAGGATCTCTACCCCTCTCCCTCAACATAACCCTAACCCTAGGTCCAATCGGAACCCTAAACGGATATCTAACCCTAGCCCTCAACATAACCCTAACCCTAGGTCCAATCGGAACCCTTACCAGATCTCTAACTCTAGCCCTCAACATAACCCTAACCCTAGGTCCAATCGGAACCCTAAACGGATATCTAACCCTAGCCCTCAACATAACCATAACCCTATGTCCAATCGGAACCCTAACCAGATCTCTAACTCTAGCCCTCAACATAACCCTAACCCTAGGTCCAATCGGAAACCTAACAGGATCTCTACCCCTCTCCCTCAACATAACCCTAACCCCAGGTCCAATCGGAACCCTAACCGGATCTCTAACCCTCGCCCTCAACAAAACCCTAACCCTAGGTCCAATCGGAACCCTAACCGGATCTCTAACCCTAGCCCTCAACATAACCCTAATCCTACGTCCAATCGGAACCCTAACCGGATATCTATCCCTAGCCCTCAACATAACCCTAACCCTAAGTCCAATCGGAACCCTAACCGGATCTTTAACCTTAGCCCTCAACATAACCCTAACCCTAGGTCCAATCGGAACCCTAACCGGATCTCTAACCCTAGCCCTCAACATAACCCTAACCCTAGGTCCAATAAGAACCAAACCGGATCTCTAACCCTAGTCCTCAACATAACCCTAACCCTAGGTCCAGTCGGAACCCTAACCGGATCTCTAACCCTAGCCCTCAACATAACCCTAACCCTAGGTCCAATCGGAACCCTAACCGGATCTCTAAGCCTAGCCCTCAACATAACCCTAACCCTAGGTCCAATCGGAACCCTAACCGGATCTCTAACCCGAGCCCTCAACATAACCCTAACCCTAAGTCCAATCGGAACCCTAACCGGAACTCTAACCCTAGCCCTCAACATAACCCTAACCCTAAGTCCAATCGGAACCCTAACCGGATCTCTAACCCTAGCCCTCAACATAACCCTAACCCTAGGTCCCATCGGAACCCTAAACGGATATCTAACCCTAGCCCTAAACATAACCCTAACCCTAGGTCCAATCGGAACCCTAACAGGATCTCTACACCTCTCCCTCAACATAACCCTAACCCCAGGTCCAATCGGAACCCTAACCGGATCACTAACCCTAGCCCTCAACATAACCCTAAACCTAGGTCCAATCGGAACCCTAACAGGATCTCTAACCCTAGACCTCAACATAACCCTAACCCTAGATCTAATCGGAACCCTAACCGGATCTCTAACCCTCGCCCTCAACATAACCCTAACCCTAGGTCCAATCGGAACCCTAACCGGAACTCTAAGCCTAGCCCTCAACATAACCCTAACCCTAGGTCCAATCGGAACCCTAACCAGATCTCTAACCCTAGCCCTCAACATAACCCTAACCCTAGGTCCAATCGGAACCCTAACCGGAACTCTAATCCTAGCCCTCAACATAACCCTAACCCTAGGTCCAATCGGAACCCTAACCGGATCTCTAACCCTAGCCCTCAACATAACCCTAACCCTAGGTCCAATAAGAACCAAACCAGATCTCTAACCCTAGTCCTCAACATAACCCTAACCCTAGGTCCAGTCGGAACCCTAACCGGATCTCTAACTCTAGCCCTCAACATAACCCTAACCCTAGGTCCAATCGGAACCCTAACCAGATCTCTAACTCTAGCCCTCAACATAACCCTAACCCTAGGTCCAATCGGAACCCTAACAGGATCTCTACCACTCTCCCTCAACATAACCATAACCCCAGGTCCAATCGGAACCCTAACCGGATCTCTAACCCTCACCCTCAAAAAAACCCTAACCCTAGGTCCAATCGGAACCCTAACCGGATCTCTAACCCTAGCCCTCAACATAACCCTAATCCTACGTCCAATCGGAACCGTAACCGGATATCTATCCCTAGCCCTCAACATAACCCTAACCCTAAGTCCAATCGGAATCCTAACCGGATCTCTAACCTTAGCCCTCAACATAACCCTAACCCTAGGTCCAATCGGAACCCTAACCGGAACTCTAAGCCTAGCCATCAAAATAACCATAACCCTTGGTCCAATCGAAACCCTAACCGGATCTCTAACCCTAGCCCTCAACATAACCCTAACCCTAGGTCCAATAAGAACCAAACCGGATCTCTAACCCTAGTCCTAAACATAACCCTAACCCTAGGTCCAGTCCGAACCCTAACCGGATCTCTAACCCTAGCCCTCAACATAACACTAACCCTAGGTCCAATCGGAACCCTAACCGGATCTCTAAGCCTAGCCCTCAACATAAACCTAACCCTAGGTCCAATCGGAACCCTAACCGGATCTCTAACCCGAGCCCTCAACATAACCCTAACCCTAAGTCCAATCTGAACCCTAACCGGAACTCTAACCCTAGCCCTCAACATAACCCTAACCCTAAGTCCAATCGGAACCCTAACCGGATCTCTAACCCTAGCCCCCAACATAACCCTAACCCTAGGTCCCATCGGAACCCTAAACGGATATCTAACCCTAGCCCTAAACATAACCCTAACCCTAGGTCCAATCGGAACCCTAACAGGATCTCTACCCCTCTCCCTCAACATAAACCTAACCCCAGGTCCAATCGGAACCCTAACCGGATCACTAACCCTAGCCCTCAACATAACCCTAACCCTAGGTCCAATCGGAACCCTAACCGGATCTCTAACCCTAGACCTCAACATAACCCTAACCCTAGTTCTAATCGGAACCCTAACCGGATCTCTAACCCTAGCCCTCAACATAACCCTAACCCTAGGTCCAATCGGAACCCTAAACGGATATCTAACCCTAGCCCTCAACATAACCCTAACCCTAGGTCCAATCGGAACCCTAACCGGATGTCTAACCCTAGCCCTCAACATAACCCTAACCCTAGTTCCAATCGGAACCCTAACCGGAACTCTAAGCCTAGCCAACAAAATAACCATAACCCTTGGTCCAATCGAAACCCTAACCGGATCTCTAACCATAGCCCTCAACATAACCCTAACCCTAGGTCCAATCGGAACCCTAAACGGATATCTATCCCTAGCCCTCAACATAACCCTAACCCTAAGTCCAATCGGAACCCTAACCGGATCTCTAACCCTAGCCCTCAACATAACCCTAACCCTAAGTCCAATCGGAACCCTAACCGGATCTCTAACCCTAGCCCTCAACATAACCCTAACCCTAGGTCCCATCGGAACCCTAAACGGATATCTAACCCTAGCCCTAAACATAACCCTAACCCTAGGTCCAATCGGAACCCTAAACGGATATCTATCCCTAGCCCTCAACATAACCCTAACCCTAAGTCCAATCGGAACCCTAACCGGATCTCTAACCCTAGCCCTCAACATAACCCTAACCCTAAGTCCAATCGGAACCCTAACCGGATCTCTAACCCTAGCCCTCAACATAACCCTAACCCTAGGTCCCATCGGAACCCTAAACGGATATCTAACCCTAGCCCTAAACATAACCCTAACCCTAGGTCCAATCGGAACCCTAACAGGATCTCTACCCCTCTCCCTCAACATAACCCTAACCCCAGGTCCAATCGGAACCCTAACCGGATCACTAACCCTAGCCCTCAACATAACCCTAACCCTAGGTCCAATCGGAACCCTAACCAGATCTCTAACCCTAGACCTCAACATAACCCTAACCCTAGTTCTAATCGGAACCCTAACCGGATCTCTAACCCTCGCCGTCAACATAACCCTAACCCTAGGTCCAATCGGAACCCTAAACGGATATCTAACCCTAGCCCTCAACATAACCCTAACCCCAGGTCCAATCGGAACCCTAACCGGATCACTAACCCTAGACCTCAACATAACCCTAACCCTAGGTCCAATCGGAACCCTAACCGGAACTCTAAGCCTAGCCATCAAAATAACCATAACCCTTGGTCCAATCGAAACCCTAACCGGATCTCTAACCCTAGCCCTCAACATAACCCTAACCCTAGGTCCAATCGGAACCCTAAACGGATATCTATCCCTAGCCCTCAACATAACCCTAACCCTAGGTCCAATCGGAACCCTAACCAGATCTCTAACTCTAGCCCTCAACATAACCCTAACCCTAGGTCCAATCGGAACCCTAACAGGATCTCTACCCCTCTCCCTCAACATAACCCTAACCCCAGGTCCAATCGGAACCCTAACCGGATCTCTAACCCTCGCCCTCAACAAAACCCTAACCTAGGTCCAATCGGAACCCTAACCGGATCTCTAACCCTAGCCCTCAACATAACCCTAATCCTACGTCCAATCGGAACCCTAACCGGATATCTATCCCTAGCCCTCAACATAACCCTAACCCTAAGTCCAATCGGAACCCTAACCGGATCTCTAACCTTAGCCCTCAACATAACCCTAACTCTAGGTCCAATCGGAACCCTAACCGGATCTCTAACCCTAGCCCTCAACATAACCCTAACCCTAGGTCCAATAAGAACCAAACCGGATCTCTAACCCTAGCCCTCAACATAACACTAACCCTAGGTCCAATCGGAACCCTAACCGGATCTCTAAGCCTAGCCCTCAACGTAACCCTAACCCTAGGTCCAATCGGAACCCTAACCGGATCTCTAACCCGAGCCCTCAACATAACCCTAACCCTAAGTCCAATCTGAACCCTAACCGGAACTCTAACCCTAGCCCTCAACATAACCCTAACCCTAAGTCCAATCGGAACCCTAACCGGATCTCTAACCCTAGCCCTCAACATAACCCTAACCCTAGGTCCCATCGGAACCCTAAACGGATATCTAACCCTAGCCCTCAACATAACCCTAACCCTAGGTCCAATCGGAACCCTAACCGGATCTCTAACCCTAGCCCTCAACATAACCCTAACCCTAGGTCCAATCGGAACCCTAACCGGATATCTATCCCTAGCCCTCAACATAACCCTAACCCTAGGTCCAATCGGAACCCTAACCGGATCTCTAACCCTAGCCCTCAACATAACCCTAACCCTAGGTCCCATCGGAACCCTAAACGGATATCTAACCCTAGCCCTAAACATAACCCTAACCCTAGGTCCAATCGGAACCCTAACAGGATCTCTACCCCTCTCCCTCAACATAACCCTAACCCCAGGTCCAATCGGAACCCTAACCGGATCACTAACCCTAGCCCTCAACATAACCCTAACCCTAGGTCCAATCGGAACCCTAACCGGATCTCTAACCCTAGACCTCAACATAACCCTAACCCTAGTTCTAATCGGAACCATAACCGGATCTCTAACCCTCGCCGTCAACATAACCCTAACCCTAGGTCCAATCGGAACCCTAAACGGATATCTAACCCTAGCCCTCAACATAACCCTAACCCTAGGTCCAATCGGAACCCTAACCGGATCTCTAACCCTAGCCCTCAACATAACCCTAACCCTAGGTCCAATCGGAACCCTAACCAGAACTCTAAGCCTAGCCATCAAAATAACCATAACCCTTGGTCCAATCGAAACCCTAACCGGATCTCTAACCCTAGCCTTCAACATAACCCTAACCCTAGGTCCAATCGGAACCCTAAACGGATATCTATCCCTAGCCCTCAACATAACCCTAACCCTAGGTCCAATCGGAACCCTAACCGGATCTCTAACCCTAGCCCTCAACATAACCCTAACCCTAAGTCCAATCGGAACCCTAACCGGATCTCTAACCCTAGCCCTCAACATAACCCTAACCCTAGGTCCCATCGGAACCCTAAACGGATATCTAACCCTAGCCCTAAACATAACCCTAACCCTAGGTCCAATCGGAACCCTAACAGGATCTCTACCCCTCTCCCTCAACATAACCCTAACCCCAGGTCCAATCGGAACCCTAACCGGATCACTAACCCTAGCCCTCAACATAACCCTAACCCTAGGTCCAATCGGAACCCTAACCGGATCTCTAACCCTAGACCTCAACATAACCCTAACCCTAGTTCTAATCGGAACCCTAACCGCATCTCTAACCCTCGCCCTCAACATAACCCTAACCCTAGGTCCAATCGGAACCCTAAACGGATATCTAACCCTAGCCCTCAACATAACCCTAACCCTAGGTCGAATCAGAACCCTAACCGGATCTCTAACTCTAGCCCTCAACATAACCCTAACCCTAGGTCCAATCGGAACCCTAACCAGATCTCTAACTCTAGCCCTCAACATAACCCTAACCCTAGGTTCAATCGGAACCCTAACAGGATCTCTACCCCTCTCCCTCAACATAACCCTAACCCCAGGTCCAATCGGAACCCTAACCGGATCTCTAACCCTAGCCCTCAACATAACCCTAACCCTAGGTCCAATAAGAACCAAACCGGATCTCTAACCCTAGTCCTCAACATAACCCTAACCCTAGGTCCAGTCGGAACCCTAACCGGATCTCTAACCCTAGCCCTCAACATAACACTAACCCTAGGTCCAATCGGAACCCTAACCGGATCTCTAAGCCTAGCCCTCAACGTAACCCTAACCCTAGGTCCAATCGGAACCCTAACCGGATCTCTAACCCGAGCCCTCAACATAACCCTAACCCTCAGTCCAATCTGAACCCTAACCGGAACTCTAACCCTAGCCCTCAACATAACCCTAACCCTAAGTCCAATCGGAACCCTAACCGGATCTCTAACCCTAGCCCTCAACATAACCCTAACCCTAGGTCCCATCGGAACCCTAAACGGATATCTAACCCTAGCCCTCAACATAACCCTAACCCTAGGTCCAATCGGAACCCTAACCGGATCTCTAACCCTAGCCCTCAACATAACCCTAACCCTAGGTCCAATCGGAACCCTAACCGGATATCTATCCCTAGCCCTCAACATAACCCTAACCCTAGGTCCAATCGGAACCCTAACCGGATCTCTAACCCTAGCCCTCAACATAACCCTAACCCTAGGTCCCATCGGAACCCTAAACGGATGTCTAACCCTAGCCCTAAACATAACCCTAACCCTAGGTCCAATCGGAACCCTAACAGGATCTCTACCCCTCTCCCTCAACATAACCCTAACCCCAGGTCCAATCGGAACCCTAACCGGATCACTAACCCTAGCCCTCAACATAACCCTAACCCTAGGTCCAATCGGAACCCTAACCGGATCTCTAACCCTAGACCTCAACATAACCCTAACCCTAGTTCTAATCGGAACCCTAACCGGATCTCTAACCCTAGCCCTCAACATAACCCTAACCCTAGGTCCAATCGGAACCCTAAACGGATATCTAACCCTAGCCCTCAACATAACCCTAACCCTAGGTCCAATCGGAACCCTAACCGGATGTCTAACCCTAGCCCTCAACATAACCCTAACCCTAGGTCCAATCGGAACCCTAACCGGAACTCTAAGCCTAGCCAACAAAATAACCATAACCCTTGGTCCAATCGAAACCCTAACCGGATCTCTAACCATAGCCCTCAACATAACCCTAACCCTAGGTCCAATCGGAACCCTAAACGGATATCTATCCCTAGCCCTCAACATAACCCTAACCCTAGGTCCAATCGGAACCCTAACCGGATCTCTAACCCTAGCCCTCAACATAACCCTAACCCTAAGTCCAATCGGAACCCTAACCGGATCTCTAACCCTAGCCCTCAACATAACCCTAACCCTAGGTCCCATCGGAACCCTAAACGGATATCTAACCCTAGCCCTAAACATAACCCAAACCCTAGGTCCAATCGGAACCCTAACAGGATCTCTACCCCTCTCCCTCAACATAACCCTAACCCCAGGTCCAATCGGAACCCTAACCGGATCACTAACCCTAGCCCTCAACATAACCCTAACCCTAGGTCCAATCGGAACCCTAACCAGATCTCTAACCCTAGACCTCAACATAACCCTAACCCTAGTTCTAATCGGAACCCTAACCGGATCTCTAACCCTCGCCGTCAACATAACCCTAACCCTAGGTCCAATCGGAACCCTAAACGGATATCTAACCCTAGCCCTCAACATAACCCTAACCCCAGGTCCAATCGGAACCCTAACCGGATCACTAACCCTAGACCTCAACATAACCCTAACCCTAGGTCCAATCGGAACCCTAACCGGAACTCTAAGCGTAGCCATCAAAATAACCATAACCCTTGGTCCAATCGAAACCCTAACCGGATCTCTAACCCTAGCCCTCAACATAACCCTAACCCTAGGTCCAATCGGAACCCTAAACGGATATCTATCCCTAGCCCTCAACATAACCCTAACCCTAGGTCCAATCGGAACCCTAACCAGATCTCTAACTCTAGCCCTCAACATAACCCTAACCCTAGGTCCAATCGGAACCCTAACAGGATCTCTACCCCTCTCCCTCAACATAACCCTAACCCCAGGTCCAATCGGAACCCTAACCGGATCTCTAACCCTCGCCCTCAACAAAACCCTAACCCTAGGTCCAATCGGAACCCTAACCGGATCTCTAACCCTAGCCCTCAACATAACCCTAATCCTACGTCCAATCGGAACCCTAACCGGATATCTATCCCTAGCCCTCAACATAACCCTAACCCTAAGTCCAATCGGAACCCTAACCGGATCTCTAACCTTAGCCCTCAACATAACCCTAACTCTAGGTCCAATCGGAACCCTAACCGGATCTCTAACCCTAGCCCTCAACATAACCCTAACCCTAGGTCCAATAAGAACCAAACCGGATCTCTAACCCTAGTCCTCAACATAACCCTAACCCTAGGTCCAGTCGGAACCCTAACCGGATCTCTAACCCTAGCCCTCAACATAACACTAACCCTAGGTCTAATCGGAACCCTAACCGGATCTCTAAGCCTAGCCCTCAACGTAACCCTAACCCTAGGTCCAATCGGAACCCTAACCGGATCTCTAACCCGAGCCCTCAACATAACCCTAACCCTAAGTCCAATCTGAACCCTAACCGGAACTCTAACCCTATCCCTCAACATAACCCTAACCCTAAGTCCAATCGGAACCCTAACCGGATCTCTAACCCTAGCCCTCAACATAACCCTAACCCTAGGTCCCATCGGAACCCTAAACGGATATCTAACCCTAGCCCTCAACATAACCCTAACCCTAGGTCCAATCGGAACCCTAACCGGATCTCTAAACCTAGCCCTCAACATAACCCTAACCCTAGGTCCAATCGGAACCCTAACCGGATATCTATCCCTAGCCCTCAACATAACCCTAACCCTAGGTCCAATCGGAACCCTAACCGGATCTCTAACCCTAGCCCTCAACATAACCCTAACCCTAGGTCCCATCGGAACCCTAAACGGATATCTAACCCTAGCCCTAAACATAACCCTAACCCTAGGTCCAATCGGAACCCTAACAGGATCTCTACCCCTCTCCCTCAACATAACCCTAACCCCAGGTCCAATCGGAACCCTAACCGGATCACTAACCCTAGCCCTCAACATAACCCTAACCCTAGGTCCAATCGGAACCCTAACCGGATCTCTAACCCTAGACCTCAACATAACCCTAACCCTAGTTCTAATCGGAACCCTAACCGGATCTCTAACCCTCGCCCTCAACATAACCCTAACCCTAGGTCAAATCGGAACCCTAAACGGATATCTAACCCTAGCCCTCAACATAACCCTAACCCTAGGTCCAATCGGAACCCTAACCGGATCTCTAACCCTAGCCCTCAACATAACCCTAACCCTAGGTCCAATCGGAACCCTAACCAGAACTCTAAGCCTAGCCATCAAAATAACCATAACCCTTGGTCCAATCGAAACCCTAACCGGATCTCTAACCCTAGCCTGCAACATAACCCTAACCCTAGGTCCAATCGGAACCCTAACCGGATCTCTAACCCTAGCCCTCAACATAACACTAACCCTAGGTCTAATCGGAACCCTAACCGGATCTCTAAGCCTAGCCCTCAACGTAACCCTAACCCTAGGTCCAATCGGAACCCTAACCGGATCTCTAACCCGAGCCCTCAACATAACCCTAACCCTAAGTCCAATCTGAACCCTAACCGGAACTCTAACCCTAGCCCTCAACATAACCCTAACCCTAAGTCCAATCGGAACCCTAACCGGATCTCTAACCCTAGCCCTCAACATAACCCTAACCCTAGGTCCCATCGGAACCCTAAACGGATATCTAACCCTAGCCCTCAACATAACCCTAACCCTAGGTCCAATCGGAACCCTAACCGGATCTCTAAACCTAGCCCTCAACATAACCCTAACCCTAGGTCCAATCGGAACCCTAACCGGATATCTATCCCTAGCCCTCAACATAACCCTAACCCTAGGTCCAATCGGAACCCTAACCGGATCTCTAACCCTAGCCCTCAACATAACCCTAACCCTAGGTCCCATCGGAACCCTAAACGGATATCTAACCCTAGCCCTAAACATAACCCTAACCCTAGGTCCAATCGGAACCCTAACAGGATCTCTACCCCTCTCCCTCAACATAACCCTAACCCCAGGTCCAATCGGAACCCTAACCGGATCACTAACCCTAGCCCTCAACATAACCCTAACCCTAGGTCCAATCGGAACCCTAACCGGATCTCTAACCCTAGACCTCAACATAACCCTAACCCTAGTTCTAATCGGAACCCTAACCGGATCTCTAACCCTCGCCCTCAACATAACCCTAACCCTAGGTCAAATCGGAACCCTAAACGGATATCTAACCCTAGCCCTCAACATAACCCTAACCCTAGGTCCAATCGGAACCCTAACCGGATCTCTAACCCTAGCCCTCAACATAACCCTAACCCTAGGTCCAATCGGAACCCTAACCAGAACTCTAAGCCTAGCCATCAAAATAACCATAACCCTTGGTCCAATCGAAACCCTAACCGGATCTCTAACCCTAGCCTGCAACATAACCCTAACCCTAGGTCCAATCGGAACCCTAAACGGATATCTATCCCTAGCCCTCAACATAACCCTAACCCTAGGTCCAATCGGAACCCTAACCGGATCTCTAACCCTAGCCCTCAACATAACCCTAACCCTAAGTCCAATCGGAACCCTAACCGGATCTCTAACCCTAGCCCTCAACATAACCCTAACCCTAGGTCCCATCCGAACCCTAAACGGATATCTAACCCTAGCCCTAAACATAACCCTAACCCTAGGTCCAATCGGAACCCTAACAGGATCTCTACCCCTCTCCCTCAACATAACCCTAACCCCAGGTCCAATCGGAACCCTAACCGGATCACTAACCCTAGCCCTCAACATAACCCTAACCCTAGGTCCAATCGGAACCCTAACCGGATCTCTAACCCTAGACCTCAACATAACCCTAACCCTAGTTCTAATCGGAACCCTAACCGCATCTCTAACCCTCGCCCTCAACATAACCCTAACCCTAGGTCCAATCGGAACCCTAAACGGATATCTAACCCTAGCCCTCAACATAACCCTAACCCTAGGTCCAATCAGAACCCTAACCGGATCTCTAACTCTAGCCCTCAACATAACCCTAACCCTAGGTCCAATCGGAACCCTAACCAGATCTCTAACTCTAGCCCTCAACATAACCCTAACCCTAGGTTCAATCGGAACCCTAACAGGATCTCTACCCCTCTCCCTCAACATAACCCTAACCCCAGGTCCAATCGGAACCCTAACCGGATCTCTAACCCTAGTCCTCAACATAACCCTAACCCTAGGTCCAGTCGGAACCCTAACCGGATCTCTAACCCTAGCCCTCAACATAACACTAACCCTAGGTCCAATCGGAACCCTAACCGGATCTCTAAGCCTAGCCCTCAACGTAACCCTAACCCTAGGTCCAATCGAAACCCTAACCGGATCTCTAACCCGAGCCCTCAACATAACCCTAACCCTAAGTCCAATCTGAACCCTAACCGGAACTCTAACCCTAGCCCTCAACATAACCCTAACCCTAAGTCCAATCGGAACCCTAACCGGATCTCTAACCCTAGCCCTCAACATAACCCTAACCCTAGTTCTAATCGGAACCCTACCCGGATCTCTAACCCTCGCCGTCAACATAACCCTAACCCTAGGTCCAATCGGAACCCTAAACGGATATCTAACCCTAGCCCTCAACATAACCCTAACCCCAGGTCCAATCGGAACCCTAACCGGATCACTAACCCTAGACCTCAACATAACCCTAACCCTAGGTCCAATCGGAACCCTAACCGGAACTCTAAGCGTAGCCATCAAAATAACCATAACCCTTGGTCCAATCGAAACCCTAACCGGATCTCTAACCCTAGTCCTCAACATAACCCTAACCCTAGGTCCAATCGGAACCCTAAACGGATATCTATCCCTAGCCCTCAACATAACCCTAACCCTAGGTCCAATCGGAACCCTAACCAGATCTCTAACTCTAGCCCTCAACATAACCCTAACCCTAGGTCCAATCGGAACCCTAACAGGATCTCTACCCCTCTCCCTCAACATAACCCTAACCCCAGGTCCAATCGGAACCCTAACCGGATCTCTAACCCTCGCCCTCAACAAAACCCTAACCCTAGGCCCAATCGGAACCCTAACCGGATCTCTAACCCTAGCCCTCAACATAACGCTAATCCTACGTCCAATCGGAACCCTAACCGGATATCTATCCCTAGCCCTCAACATAACCCTAACCCTAAGTCGAATCGGAACCCTAACCGGATCTCTAATCTTAGCCCTGAACATAACCCTAACTCTAGGTCCAATCGGAACCCTAACCGGATCTCTAACCCTAGCCCTCAACATAACCCTAACCCTAGGTCCAATAAGAACCAAACCGGATCTCTAACCCTAGTCCTCAACATAACCCTAACCCTGGGTCCAGTCGGAACCCTAACCGGATCTCTAACCCTAGCCCTCAACATAACACTAACCCTAGGTCCAATCGGAACCCTAACCGGATCTCTAAGCCTAGCCCTCAACGTAACCCTAACCCTAGGTCCAATCGGAACCCTAACCGGATCTCTAACCCGAGCCCTCAACATAACCCTAACCCTAAGTCCAATCTGAACCCTAACCGGAACTCTAACCCTAGCCTTCAACATAACCCTAACCCTAAGTAGAATCGGAACCCTAACCGGATCTCTAACCCTAGCCCTCAACATAACCCTAACCCTAGGTCCCATCGGAACCCTAAACGGATATCTAACCCTAGCCCTCAACATAACCCTAACCCTAGGTCCAATCGGAACCCTAACCGGATCTCTAAACCTAGCCCTCAACATAACCCTAACCCTAGGTCCAATCGGAACCCTAACCGGATATCTATCCCTAGCCCTCAACATAACCCTAACCCTAGGTCCAATCGGAACCCTAACCGGATCTCTAACCCTAGCCCTCAACATAACCCTAACCCTAGGTCCCATCGGAACCCTAAACGGATATCTAACCCTAGCCCTAAACATAACCCTAACCCTAGGTCCAATCGGAACCCTAACAGGATCTCTACCCCTCTCCCTCAACATAACCCTAACCCCAGGTCCAATCGGAACCCTAACCGGATCACTAACCCTAGCCCTCAACATAACCCTAACCCTAGGTCCAATCGGAACCCTAACCGGATCTCTAACCCTAGACCTCAACATAACCCTAACCCTAGTTCTAATCGGAACCCTAACCGGATCTCTAACCCTCGCCCTCAACATAACCCTAACCCTAGGTCAAATCGGAACCCTAAACGGATATCTAACCCTAGCCCTCAACATAACCCTAACCCTAGGTCCAATCGGAACCCTAACCGGATCTCTAACCCTAGCCCTCAACATAACCCTAACCCTAGGTCCAATCGGAACCCTAACCAGAACTCTAAGCCTAGCCATCAAAATAACCATAACCCTTGGTCCAATCGAAACCCTAACCGGATCTCTAACCCTAGCCTGCAACATAACCCTAACCCTAGGTCCAATCGGAACCCTAAACGGATATCTATCCCTAGCCCTCAACATAACCCTAACCCTAGGTCCAATCGGAACCCTAACCGGATCTCTAACCCTAGCCCTCAACATAACCCTAACCCTAAGTCCAATCGGAACCCTAACCGGATCTCTAACCCTAGCCCTCAACATAACCCTAACCCTAGGTCCCATCCGAACCCTAAACGGATATCTAACCCTAGCCCTAAACATAACCCTAACCCTAGGTCCAATCGGAACCCTAACAGGATCTCTACCCCTCTCCCTCAACATAACCCTAACCCCAGGTCCAATCGGAACCCTAACCGGATCACTAACCCTAGCCCTCAACATAACCCTAACCCTAGGTCCAATCGGAACCCTAACCGGATCTCTAACCCTAGACCTCAACATAACCCTAACCCTAGTTCTAATCGGAACCCTAACCGCATCTCTAACCCTCGCCCTCAACATAACCCTAACCCTAGGTCCAATCGGAACCCTAAACGGATATCTAACCCTAGCCCTCAACATAACCCTAACCCTAGGTCCAATCAGAACCCTAACCGGATCTCTAACTCTAGCCCTCAACATAACCCTAACCCTAGGTCCAATCGGAACCCTAACCAGATCTCTAACTCTAGCCCTCAACATAACCCTAACCCTAGGTCCCGTCGGAACCCTAAACGGATATCTAACCCTAGCCCTAAACATAACCCTAACCCTAGGTCCAATCGGAACCCTAACAGGATCTCTACCCCTCTCCCTCAACGTAACCCTAATCCCAGGTCCAATCGGAACCCTAACCGGATCACTAACCCTAGCCCTCAACATAACCCTAACCCTAGGTCCAATCGGAACCCTAACCGGATCTCTAACCCTAGACCTCAACATAACCCTAACCCTAGTTCTAATCGGAACCCTAACCGCATCTCTAACCCTCGCCCTCAACATAACCCTAACCCTAGGTCCAATCGGAACCCTAAACGGATATCTAACCCTAGCCCTCAACATAACCCTAACCCTAGGTCCAATCGGAACCCTACCCGGATCTCTAACCCTAGCCCTCAACATAACCCTAACCCTAGGTCCAATCGGAACCCTAACCAGAACTCTAAGCCTAGCCATCAAAATAACCATAACCCTTGGTCCAATCGAAACCCTAACCGGATCTCTAACCCTAGCCTTCAACATAACCATAACCCTAGGTCCAATCGGAACCCTAAACGGATATCTATCCCTAGCCCTCAACATAACCCTAACCCTAGGTCCAATCGGAACCCTAACCGGATCTCTAACCCTAGCCCTCAACATAACCCTAACCCTAAGTCCAATCGGAACCCTAACCGGATCTCTAACCCTAGCCCTCAACATAACCCTAACCCTAGGTCCCGTCGGAACCCTAAACGGATATCTAACCCTAGCCCTAAACATAACCCTAACCCTAGGTCCAATCGGAACCCTAACAGGATCTCTACCCCTCTCCCTCAACGTAACCCTAATCCCAGGTCCAATCGGAACCCTAACCGGATCACTAACCCTAGCCCTCAACATAACCCTAACCCTAGGTCCAATCGGAACCCTAACCGGATCTCTAACCCTAGACCTCAACATAACCCTAACCCTAGTTCTAATCGGAACCCTAACCGCATCTCTAACCCTCGCCCTCAACATAACCCTAACCCTAGGTCCAATCGGAACCCTAAACGGATATCTAACCCTAGCCCTCAACATAACCCTAACCCTAGGTCCAATCAGAACCCTAACCGGATCTCTAACTCTAGCCCTCAACATAACCCTAACCCTAGGTCCAATCAGAACCCTAACCGGATCTCTAACTCTAGCCCTCAACATAACCCTAACCCTAGGTTCAATCGGAAACCTAACAGGATCTCTACCCCTCTCCCTCAACATAACCCTAACCCCAGGTCCAATCGGAACCCTAACCGGATCTCTAACCCTCGCCCTCAACAAAACCCTAACCCTAGGTCCAATCGGAACCCTAACCGGATCTCTAACCCTAGCCCTCAACATAACCCTAATCCTACGTCCAATCGGAACCCTAACCGGATATCTATCCCTAGCCCTCAACATAACCCTAACCCTAAGTCCAATCGGAACCCTAACCGGATCTCTAACCTTAGCCCTCAACATAACCCTAACCCTAGGTCCAATCGGAACCCTAACCGGATCTCTAACCCTAGCCCTCAACATAACCCTAACCCTAGGTCCAATAAGAACCAAACCGGATCTCTAACCCTAGTCCTCACCATAACCCTAACCCTAGGTCCAGTCGGAACCCTAACCGGATCTCTAACCCTAGCCCTCAACATAACACTAACCCTAGGTCCAATCGGAACCCTAACCGGATCTCTAAGCCTAGCCCTCAACATAACCCTAACCCTAGGTCCAATCGGAACCCTAACCGGATCTCTAACCCGAGCCCTCAACATAACCCTAACCCGAAGTCCAATCTGAATCCTAACCGGAACTCTAACCCTAGCCCTCAACATAACCCTAACCCTAAGTCCAATCGGAACCCTAACCGGATCTCTAACCCTAGCCCTCAACATAACCCTAACCCTAGGTCCCATCGGAACCCTAAACGGATATCTAAGCCTAGCCCTCAACATAACCCTAACCCTAGGTCCAATCGGAACCCTAACTGGATCTCTAACCCTAGCCCTCAACATAACCCTAACCCTAGGTCCAATCGGAACCCTAACCGGATATCTATCCCTAGCCCTCAACATAACCCTAACTCTAGGTCCAATCGGAACCCTAAACGGATCTCTAACCCTAGCCCTCAACATAACCCTAACCCTAGGCCCATCGGAACCCTAAACGGATATCTAACCCTAGCCCTAAACATAACCCTAACCCTAGGTCCAATCGGAACCCTAACAGGATCTCTACCCCTCTCCCTCAACATAACCCTAACCCCAGGTCCAATCGGAACCCTAACCGGATCACTAACCCTAGCCCTCAACATAACCCTAACCCTAGGTCCAATCGGAACCCTAACCGGATCTCTAACCCTAGACCTCAACATAACCCTAACCCTAGTTCTAATCGGAACCCTAACCGGATCTCTACCCTCGCCCTCAACATAACCCTAACCCTAGGTCCAATCGGAACCCTAAACGGATATCTAACCCTAGCCCTCAACATAACCCTAACCCTAGGTCCAATCGGAACCCTAACCAGATCTCTAACCCTAGCCCTCAACATAACCCTAACCCTAGGTCCAATCGGAACCCTAACCGGAACTCTAAGCCTAGCCATCAAAATAACCATAACCCTTGGTCCAATCGGAACCCTAACCGGATCTCTAACCCTAGCCCTCAACATAACCCTAACCCTAGGTCCAATCGGAACCATAACCGGATATCTATCCCTAGCACTCAACATAACCCTAACCCTAGGTCCAATCGGAACCCTAACCGGATCTCTAACCCTAGCCCTCAACATAACCCTAACCCTAGGTCCAATCGAAACCCTAAGCGGATCTCTAACCCTAGCCCTCAACATAACCCTAACCCTAGGTCCAATCGGAACCCTAACCGGATCTCTAACCCTAGCCCTCAACATAACCCTAATCCTACGTCCAATCGGAACCCTAACCGGATATCTATCCCTAGCCCTCAACATAACCCTAACCCTAAGTCCATCGGAACCTTAACCGGATCTCTAACCTTAGCCCTCAACATAACCCTAACCCTAGGTCCAATCGGAACCCTAACCGGATCTCTAACCCTAGCCCTCAACATAACCCTAACCCTAGGTCCAATAAGAACCAAACCGGATCTCTAACCCTAGTCCTCAACATAACCCTAACCCTAGGTCCAGTCGGAACTCTAACCGGATCTCTAACCCTAGTCCTCAACATAACCCTAACCCTAGGTCCAGTCGGAACCCTAACCGGATCTCTAACCCTAGCCCTCAACATAACCCTATCCCTAGGTCCAATCGGAACCCTAACCGGATCTCTAACCATAGCCCTCAACATAACCCTAACCCTAGGTCCAATCGGAACCCTAACCGGATCTCTAAGCCTAGCCCTCAACATAACCCTAACCCTAGGTCCAATCGGAACCCTAACCGGATCTCTAACCCTAGCCCTCAACATAACCCTAGCCCTAAGTCCAATCGGAACCCTAACCTGAACTCTAACCCTAGCCCTCAACATAACCCTAACCCTAAGTCCAATCGGAACCCTAACCGGATCTCTAACCCTAGCCCTCAACATAACCCTAACCCTAGGTCCAATCGGAACCCTAACCGGATCACTAACACTAGCCCTCAACATAACCCTAACCCTAGGTCCAATCGGAACCCTAACCGGATCTCTAACCCTAGACCTCAACATAACCCTAACCCTAGTTCTAATCGGAACCCTAACCGGATCTCTAACCCTCGCCGTCAACATAACCCTAACCCTAGGTCCAATCGGAACCCTAACCGGATCTCTAAGCCTAGCCCTCAACATAACCCTAACCCTAGGTCCAATCGGAACCCTAACCGGATCTCTAACCCTAGCCCTCAACATAACCCTAACCCTAAGTCCAATCGGAACCCTAACCGGAACTCTAACCCTAGCCCTCAACATAACCCTAACCCTAAGTCCAATCGGAACCCTAACCGGATCTCCAACCCTAGCCCTCAACATAACCCTAACCCTAGGTCCCATCGGAACCCTAAACGGATATCTAACCCTAGCCCTAAACATAACCCTAACCCTAGGTCCAATCGGAACCCTAACAGGACCTCTACCCCTCTCCCTCAACATAACCCTAACCCTAGGTCCACTCGTAACCCTAAACGGATATCTAACCCTAGCCCTCAACATAACCCTAACCCTAGGTCCAATCGGAACCCTAACCAGATCTCTAACTCTAGCCCTCAACATAACCCTAACCCTAGGTCCATACGGAACCCTAACAGGATCTCTACCCCTCTCCCTCAACATAACCCTAACCCCAGGTCCAATCGGAACCCTAACCGGATCTCTAACCCTCGCCCTCAACAAAACCCTAACCCTAGGTCCAATCGGAACCCTAACCGGATCTCTAACCCTAGCCCTCAACATAACCCTAATCCTACGTCCAATCGGAACCCTAACCGGATATCTATCCCTAGCCCTCAACATAACCCTAACCCTAAGTTAAATCGGAACCCTAACCGGATCTCTAACCTTAGCCCTCAACATAACCCTAACCCTAGGTCCAATCGGAACCCTAACCGGACCTCTAACCCTAGCCCTCAACATAACCCTAACCCTAGGTCCAATAAGAACCAAACCGGATCTCTAACCCTAGTCCTCAACATAACCCTAACCCTAGGTCCAGTCGGAACCCCAACCGGATCTCTAACCCTAGCCCTCAACCTAACACTAACCCTAGGTCCAATCGGAACCCTAACCGGATCTCTAACCCTAGCCCTCAACATAACCCTAACCCTAGGTCCAATCGGAACCCTAACCGGATCTCTAACCCGAGCCCTCAACATAACCCTAACCCTAAGTCCAATCTGAACCCTAACCGGAACTCTAACCCTAGCCCTCAACATAACCCTAACCCTAAGTCCAATCGGAACCCTAACCGGAAATCTAACCCTAGCCCTCAACATAACCCTAACCCTAGGTCCCATCGGAACCCTAAACGGATATCTAACCCTAGCCCTAAACATAACCCTAACCCTAGGTCCAATCGGAACCCTAACAGGATCTCTACCCCTCTCCCTCAACATAAACCTAACCCCAGGTCCAATCGGAACCCTAACCGGATCACTAACCCTAGCCCTCAACATAACCCTAACCCTAGGTCCAATCGGAACCCTAACCGGATCTCTAACCCTAGACCTCAACATAACCCTAACCCTAGTTCTAATCGGAACCCTAACCGGATCTCTAACCCTCGCCCTCAACATAACCCTTACCCTAGGTCCAATCGGAACCCTAAACGGATATCTAACCCTAGCCCTCAACATAACCCTAACCCTAGGTCCAATCGGAACCCTAACCGGATGTCTAACCCTAGCCCTCAACATAACCCTAACCCTAGGTCCAATCGGAACCCTAACCGGAACTCTAAGCCTAGCCATCAAAATAACCATAACCCTTGGTCCAATCGGAACCCTAACCGGATCTCTAACCCTAGCCCTCAACATAACCCTAACCCTAGGTCCAATCGGAACCCTAACCGGATATCTATCCCTAGCCCTCAACATAACCCTAACCCTAGGTCCAATCGGAACCCTAACCGGATCTCTAACCCTAGCCCTCAACATAACCCTAACCCTAAGTCCAATCGGAACCCTAACCGGATCTCTAACCCTAGCCCTCAACATAACCCTAACCCTAGGTCCCATCGGAACCCTAAACAGATATCTAACCCTAGCCCTAAACATAACCCTAACCCTAGGTCCAATCGGAACCCTAACAGGATCTCTACCCCTCTCCCTCAACATAACCCTAACCCCAGGTCCAATCGGAACCCTAACCGGATCACTAACCCTAGCCCTCAACATAACCCTAACCCTAGGTCCAATCGGAACCCTAACCGGATCTCTAACCCTAGACCTCAACATAACCCTAACCCTAGTTCTAATCTGAACCCTAACCGGATCTCTAACCCTCGCCCTCAACATAACCCTAACCCTAGGTCCAATTGGAACCCTAAACGGATATCTAACCCTAGCCCTCAACATAACCCTAACCCTAGGTCCAATCAGAACCCTAACCGGATCTCTAACTCTAGCCCTCAACATAACCCTAACCCTAGGTCCAATCGGAACCCTAACCAGATCTCTAACTCTAGCCCTCAACATAACCCTAACCCTAGGTCCAATCGGAACCCTAACAGGATCTCTACCCCTCTCCCTCAACATAACCCTAACCCCAGGTCCAATCGGAACACTAACCGGATCTCTAACCCTCGCCCTCAACAAAACCCTAACCCTAGGTCCAATCGGAACCCTAACCGGATCTCTAACCCTAGCCCTCAACATAACCCTAATCCTACGTCCAATCGGAACCCTAACCGGATATCTATCCCTAGCCCTCAACATAACCCTAACCCTAAGTCCAATCGGAACCCTAACCGGATCTCTAACCTTAGCCCTCAACATAACCCTAACCCTAGGTCTAATCGGAACCCTAACCGGATCTCTAACCCTAGCCCTCAACATAACCCTAACCCTAGGTCCAATAAGAACCAAACCGGATCTCTAACCCTAGTCCTCAACATCACCCTAACCCTAGGTCCAGTAGGAACCCTAACCGGATCTCTAACCCTAGCCCTCAACATAACACTAACCCTAGGTCCAATCGGAACCCTAACCGGATCTCTAAGCCTAGCCCTCAACATAACCCTAACCCTAGGTCCAATCGGAACCCTAACCGGATCTCTAACCCGAGCCCTCAACATAACCCTAACCCTAAGTCCAATCTGAACCCTAACCGGAACTCTAACCCTAGCCCTCAACATAACCCTAACCCTAAGTCCAATCGGAACCCTAACCGGATCTCTAACCCTAGCCCTCAACATAACCCTAACTCTAGGTCCCATCGGAACCCTAAACGGATATCTAACCCTAGCCCTAAACATAACCCTAACCCTAGGTCCAATCGGAACCCTAACAGGATCTCTACCCCTCTCCCTCAACATAAACCTAACCCCAGGTCCAATCGGAACCCTAACCGGATCACTAACCTTAGCCCTCAACATAACCCTAACCCTAGGTCCAATCGGAACCCTAACCGGATCTCTAACCCTAGACCTCAACATAACCCTAACCCTAGTTCTAATCGGAACCCTAACCGGATCTCTAACCCTCGCCCTCAACATAACCCTAACCCTAGGTCCAATCGGAACCCTAAACGGATATCTAACCCTAGCCCTCAACATAACCCTAACCCTAGGTCCAATCGGAACCCTAACCGGATTACTAACCCTAGCCCTCAACATAACCCTAACCCTAGGTCCAATCGGAACCCTAACCGGAACTCTAAGCCTAGCCATCAAAATAACCATAACCCTTGGTCCAATCGGAACCCTAACCGGATCTCTAACCCTAGCCCTCAACATAACCCTAACCCTAGGTCCAATCGGAACCCTAAACGGATATCTATCCCTACCCCTCAACATAACCCTAACCCTAGGTCCAATCAGAACCCTAACCGGATCTCTAACCCTAGCCCTCAACATAACCCTAACCCTAAGTCCAATCGGAACCCTAACCGGATCTCTAACCCTAGCCCTCAACATAACCCTAACCCTAGGTCCCATCGGAACCCTAAACAGATATCTAACCCTAGCCCTAAACATAACCCTAACCCTAGGTCCAATCGGAACCCTAACAGGATCTCTACCCCTCTCCCTCAACATAACCCTAACCCCAGGTCCAATCGGAACCCTAACCGGATCACTAATCCTAGCCCTCAACATAACCCTAACCCTAGGTCCAATCGGAACCCTAACCGGATCTCTAACCCTAGACCTCAACATAACCCTAACCCTAGTTCTAATCGGAACCCTAACCGGATCTCTAACCCTCGCCCTCAACATAACCCTAACCCTAAGTCCAATCGGAACCCTAAACGGATATCTAACCCTAGCCCTCAACATAACACTAACCCTAGGTGCAATCAGAACCCTAACCGGATCTCTAACTCTAGCCCTCAACATAACCCTAACCCTAGGTCCAATCGGAACCCTAACCAGATCTCTAACTCTAGCCCTCAACATAACCCTAACCCTAGGTCCAATCGGAACACTAACAGGATCTCTACCCCTCTCCCTCAACATAACCCTAACCCCAGGTCCAATCGGAACCCTAACCGGATCTCTAACCCTCGCCCTCAACAAAACCCTAACCCTAGGTCCAATCGGAACCCTAACCGGATCTCTAACCCTAGCCCTCAACATAACCCTAATCCTACGTCCAATCGGAACCCTACCGGATATCTATCCCTAGCCCTCAACATAACCCTAACCCTAAGTCCAATCGGAACCCTAACCGGATCTCTAACCTTAGCCCTCAACATAACCCTAACCCTAGGTCCAATCGGAACCCTAACCGCATCTCTAACCCTAGCCCTCAACATAACCCTAACCCTAGGTCCAATAAGAACCAAACCGGATCTCTAACCCTAGTCCTCAACATAACCCTAACCCTAGGTCCAGTCGGAACCCTAACCGGATCTCTAACCCTAGCCCTCAACATAACACTAACCCTAGGTCCAATCGGAACCCTAACAGGATCTCTAAGCCTAGCCCTCAACATAACCCTAACCCTAGGTCCAATCGGAACCCTAACCGGATCTCTAACCCGAGCCCTCAACATAACCCTAACCCTAAGTCCAATCTGAACCCTAACCGGAACTCTAACCCTAGCCCTCAACATAACCCTAACCCTAAGTCCAATCGGAACCCTAACCGGATCTCTAACCCTAGCCCTCAACATAACCCTAACCCTAGGTCCCATCGGAACCCTAAACGGATATCTAACCCTAGCCCTAAACATAACCCTAACCCTAGGTCCAATCGTAACCCTAACAGGATCTCTACCCCTCTCCCTGAACATAAACCTAACCCCAGGTCCAATCGGAACCCTAACCGGACCACTAACCCTAGCCTTCAACATAACCCTAACCCTAGGTCCAATCGGAACCCTAACCGGATCTCTAACCCTAGACCTCAACATAACCCTAACCCTAGTTCTAATCGGAACCCTAACCGGATCTCTAACACTCGCCCTCAACATAACCCTAACCCTAGGTCCAATCGGAACCCTAAACGGATATCTAACCCTAGCCCTCAACATAACCCTAACCCTAGGTCCAATCGGAACCCTAACAGGATGTCTAACCCTAGCCCTCAACATAACCCTAACCCTAGGTCCAATCGGAACCCTAACCGGAACTCTAAGCCTAGCCATCAAAATAACCATAACCCTTGGTCCAATCGGAACCCTAACCGGATCTCTAACCCTAGCCCTCAACATAACCCTAACCCTAGGTCCAATCGGAACCCTAACCGGATATCTATCCCTAGCCCTCAACATAACCCTAACCCTAGGTCCAATCGGAACCCTAACCGGATCTCTAACCCTACCCATCAACATAACCCTAACCCTAAGTCCAATCGGAACCCTAACCGGATCTCTAACCCTAGCCCTCAACATAACCCTAACCCTAGGTCCCATCGGAACCCTAAACAGATATCTAACCCTAGCCCTAAACATAACATTAACCCTAGGTCCAATCGGAACCCTAACAGGATCTCTACCCCTCTCCCTCAACATAACCCTAACCCCAGGTCCAATCGGAACCCTAACCGGATCACTAACCCTAGCCCTCAACATAACCCTAACCCTAGGTCCAATCGGAACCCTAACCGGATCTCTAACCCTAGACCTCAACATAACCCTAACCCTAGTTCTAATCGGAACCCTAACCGGATCTCTAACCCTCGCCCTCAACATAACCCTAACCCTAGGTCCAATCGGAACCCTAAACGGATATCTAACCCTAGCCCTCAACATAACCCTAACCCTAGGTCCAATCAGAACCCTAACCGGATCTCTAACTCTAGCCCTCAACATAACCCTAACCCTAGGTCCAATCGGAACCGTAACCGGATCTCTAACCCTAGCCCTCAACATAACCCTAATCCTACGTCCAATCGGAACCCTAACCGGATATCTATCCCTAGCCCTCAACATAACCCTAACCCTAAGTCCATCGGAACCCTAACCGGATCTCTAACCTTAGCCCTCAACATAACCCTAACCCTAGGTCCAATCGGAACCCTAACCGGATCTCTAACCCTAGCCCTCAACATAACCCTAACCCTAGGTCCAATAAGAACCAAACCGGATCTCTAACCCTAGTCCTCAACAAAACCCTAACCCTAGGTCCAGTCGGAATTCTAACCGGATCTCTAACCCTAGTCCTCAACATAACCCTAACCCTAGGTCCAGTCGGAACTCTAACCGGATCTCTAACCCTAGCCCTCAACATAACCCTATCCCTAGGTCCAATCGGAACCCTAACCGGATCTGTAACCATAGCCCGCAACATAAGCCTAACCCTAGGTCCAATCGGAACCCTAACCGGATCTCTAAGCATAGCCCTCAACATAACCCTAACCCTAGGTCCAATCGGAACCCTAACCGGATCTCTAACCCTAGCCCTCAACATAACCCTAACCCTAAGTCCAATCGGAACCCTAACCTGAACTCTAAACCTAGCCCTCAACATAAGCCTAAACCTAAGTCCAATCGGAACCCTAAACGGATATCTAACCCTAGCCCTCAACATAACCCTAACCCTAGGTCCAATCGGAACCCTAACCGGATCTCTAACCCTAGCCCTCAACATAACCCTAACCCTAGGTCCAATAAGAACCAAACCGGATCTCTAACCCTAGTCCTCAACATAACCCTAACCCTAGGTCCAGTCGGAACCCTAACCGGATCTCTAACCCTAGCCCTCAACATAACACTAACCCTAGGTCCAATCGGAACCCTAACCGGATCTCTAAGCCTAGCCCTCAACATAACCCTAACCCTAGGTCCAATCGGAACCCTAACCGGATCTCTAAGCCTAGCCCTCAACATAACCCTAACCCTAAGTCCAATCTGAACCCTAACCGGAACTCTAACCCTAGCCCTCAACATAACCCTAACCCTAAGTCCAATCGGAACCCTAACCGGATCTCTAACCCTAGCCCTCAACATAACCCTAACCCTAGGTCCCATCGGAACCCTAAACGGATATCTAACCCTAGCCCTAAACATAACCCTAACCCTAGGTCCAATCGTAACCCTAACAGGATCTCTACCCCTCTCCCTCAACATAAACCTAACCCCAGGTCCAATCGGAACCCTAACCGGACCACTAACCCTAGCCTTCAACATAACCCTAACCCTAGGTCCAATCGGAACCCTAACCGGATCTCTAACCCTAAACCTCAACATAACCCTAACCCTAGTTCTAATCGGAACCCTAACCGGATCTCTAACACTCGCCCTCAACATAACCCTAACCCTAGGTCCAATCGGAACCCTAAAGGGATATCTAACCCTAGCCCTCAACATAACCCTAACCCTAGGTCCAATCGGAACCCTAACAGGATGTCTAACCCTAGCCCTCAACATAACCCTAACCCTAGGTCCAATCGGAACCCTAACCGGAACTCTAAGCCTAGCCATCAAAATAACCATAACCCTTGGTCCAATCGGAACCCTAACCGGATCTCTAACCCTATCCCTCAACATAACCCTAACCCTAGGTCCAATCGGAACCCTAACCGGATATCTATCCCTAGCCCTCAACATAACCCTAACCCTAGGTCCAATCGGAACCCTAACCGGATCTCTAACCCTAGCCATCAACATAACCCTAACCCTAAGTCCAATCGGAACCCTAACCGGATCTCTAACCCTAGCCCTCAACATAACCCTAACCCTAGGTCCCATCGGAACCCTAAACAGATATCTAACCCTAGCCCTAAACATAACATTAACCCTAGGTCCAATCGGAACCCTAACAGGATCTCTACACCTCTCCCTCAACATAACCCTAACCCCAGGTCCAATCGGAACCCTAACCGGATCACTAACCCTAGCCCTCAACATAACCCTAACCCTAGGTCCAATCGGAACCCTAACCGGATCTCTAACCCTCGCCCTCAACATAACCCTAACCCTAGGTCCAATCGGAACCCTAAACGGATATCTAACCCTAGCCCTCAACATAACCCTAACCCTAGGTCCAATCAGAACCCTAACCGGATCTCTAACTCTAGCCCTCAACATAACCCTAACCCTAGGTCCAATCGGAACCGTAACCGGATCTCTAACCCTAGCCCTCAACATAACCCTAATCCTACGTCCAATCGGAACCCTAACCGGATATCTATCCCTAGCCCTCAACATAACCCTAACCCTAAGTCCATCGGAACCCTAACCGGATCTCTAACCTTAGCCCTCAACATAACCCTAACCCTAGGTCCAATCGGAACCCTAACCGGATCTCTAACCCTAGCCCTCAACATAACCCTAACCCTACGTCCAATAAGAACCAAACCGGATCTCTAACCCTAGTCCTCAACAAAACCCTAACCCTAGGTCCAGTCGGAATTCTAACCGGATCTCTAACCCTAGTCCTCAACATAACCCTAACCCTAGGTCCAGTCGGAACTCTAACCGGATCTCTAACCCTAGCCCTCAACATAACCCTATCCCTAGGTCCAATCGGAACCCTAACCGGATCTCTAACCATAGCCCGCAACATAAGCCTAACCCTAGGTCCAATCGGAACCCTAACCGGATCTCTAAGCCTAGCCCTCAACATAACCCTAACCCTAGGTCCAATCGGAACCCTAACCGGATCTCTAACCCTAGCCCTCAACATAACCCTAACCCTAAGTCCAATCGGAACCCTAACCTGAACTCTAACCCTAGCCCTCAACATAAGCCTAACCCTAAGTCCAATCGGAACCCTAAACGGATATCTAACCCTAGCCCTCAACATAACCCTAACCCTAGGTCCAATCAGAACCCTAACCGGATCTCTAACTCTAGCCCTCAACATAACCCTAACCCTAGGTCCAATCGGAACCCTAACCAGATCTCTAACTCTAGCCCTCAACATAACCCTAACCCTAGGTCCAATCTGAACCCTAACAGGATCTCTACCCCTCTCCCTCAACATAACCCTAACCCCAGGTCCAATCGGAACCCTAACCGGATCTCTAACCCTCGCCCTCAACAAAACCCTACCCTAGGTCCAATCGGAACCCTAACCGGATCTCTAACCCTAGCCCTCAACATAACCCTAACCCTAGGTCCAATCGGAACCCTAACCGGATCTCTAACCCTAGCCCTCAACATAACCCTAACCCTACGTCCAATAAGAACCAAACCGGATCTCTAACCCTAGTCCTCAACATAACCCTAACCCTAGGTCCAGTCGGAACCCTAACCGGATCTCTAACCCTAGCCCTCAACATAACACTAACCCTAGGTCCAATCGGAACCCTAACCGGATCTCTAAGCCTAGCCCTCAACATAACCCTAACCCTAGGTCCAATCGGAACCCTAACCGGATCTCTAACCCGAGCCCTCAACATAACCCTAACCCTAAGTCCAATCTGAACCCTAACCGGAACTCTAACCCTAGCCCTCAACATAACCCTAACCCTAAGTCCAATCGGAACCCTAACCGGATCTCTAACCCTAGCCCTCAACATAACCCTAACCCTAGGTCCCATCGGAACCCTAAACGGATATCTAACCCTAGCCCTAAACATAACCCTAACCCTAGGTCCAATCGGAACCCTAACAGGATCTCTACCCCTCTCCCTCAACATAAACCTAACCCCAGGTCCAATCGGAACCCTAACCCGATCACTAACCCTAGCCCTCAACATAACCCTAACCCTAGGTCCAATCGGAACCCTAACCGGATCTCTAACCCTAGACCTCAACATAACCCTAACCCTAGTTCTAATCGGAACCCTAACCGGATCTCTAACCCTCGCCCTCAACATAACCCTAACCCTAGGTCCAATCGGAACCCTAAACGGATATCTAACCCTAGCCCTCAACATAACCCTAACCCTAGGTCCAATCGGAACCCTAACCGGATGTCTAACCCTAGCCCTCAACATAACCCTAACCCTAGGTCCAATCGGAACCCTAAACGGATATCTATCCCTAGCCCTCAACATAACCCTAACCCTAGGTCCAATCGGAACCCTAACCGGATATCTATCCCTAGCCCTCAACATAACCCTAACCCTAGGTCCAATCGGAACCCTAACCGGATCTCTAACCCTAGCCCTCAACATAACCCTAACCCTAGGTCCCATCGGAACCCTAAACGGATATCTAACCCTAGCCCTAAACATAACCCTAACCCTAGGTCCAATCGGAACCCTAACAGGATCTCTACCCCTCTCCCTCAACATAACCCTAACCCCAGGTCCAATCGGAACCCTAACCGGATCACTAACCCTAGCCCTCAACATAACCCTAACCCTAGGTCCAATCGGAACCCTAACCGGATCTCTAACCCTAGACCTCAACATAACCCTAACCCTAGTTCTAATCGGAACCCTAACCGGATCTCTAACCCTCGCCCTCAACATAACCCTAACCCTAGGTCCAATCGGAACCCTAAACGGATATCTAACCCTAGCCCTCAACATAACCCTAACCCTAGGTCCAATCGGAACCCTAACCGGATGTCTAACCCTAGCCCTCAACATAACCCTAACCCTAAGTCCAATCGGAACCCTAACCGGATCTCTAACCCTAGCCCTCAACATAACCCTAACCCTAGGTCCCATCGGAACCCTAAACGGATATCTAACCCTAGCCCTCAACATAACCCTAACCCTAGGTCCAATCGGAACCCTAACCGGATCTCTAACCCTCGCCCTCAACATAACCCTAACCCTAGGTCAAATCGGAACCCTAACCGGATCTGTATACCTAGCCCTCAACATAACCCTAACCCGAGGTCCAATCGGAACCGTAACCGGATCTCTAATCCTAGCCCTCAACATAACCCTAACCCTTGGTACAATCGGAATCCTAACCGGAACTCTAACCCTAACCCTCAAAAGAACCCTAACCCTAGGTCAAATCGGAACACTAACCGGATCTCTAACCATAGCCCTCACATAACACTAACCCTAGGTCCAATCAGAACTCTAACCGGATATCTATCCCTAGCCCTCAACATAACCCTAACCCTAGGTCCAATCGGAACCCTAACCGGATCTCTAACCCTAGCCCTCAACATAACCCTAACCCTAGGTCCAATCGGAACCCTAACCGGATCTCTAACCCTAGCCCTCAACATAATCCTAACCCTAGGTCCAATCGGAATCCTAACCGGATCTCTAACCCTAGCCCTCAACATAACCCTAACCCTAAGTCCCATTCGGAACCCTAACCGGATCTCTAACCCTAGCACTCAACATAAGCCTAACCCTAGGTCCAATCGGAACCCTATCCGGATCTGTATACCTAGCCCTCAACATAACCCTAACCCTAGGTCCAATCGTAACCCTATCCGTATCTCTAACCCTTGCCCTCAACATAACCCTAACCCTAGGTCCAATCGGAACCCTAACAGGATCTCTACGCCTCGCCCTCAACATAACCCTAAGCCTAGGTCCAATCGGAACCCCAACCGGATCTCTAATCCTCGCCCTCAACATAACCCTAACCCTAAGTCCAGGTGGAACCCTTAACCGGATCTCTAACCCTCGCCCTCAACATAACCCTAAACCTAGGTCCAATCGGAACCCTACCGGATCTCTCATCCTCGCCCTCAACATGACCCTAACCCGAAGTCCAATCGGAACCCTAACCGGATCTCTAACCCTCGCCCTCAACATAACCCTAACCCTAGGTCCAATCGGAACCCTAACCGGATCTCTAACCCGAGCCCTCAACATAACCCTAACCCTAAGTCCAATCTGAACCCTAACCGGAACTCTAACCCTAGCCCTCAACATAACCCTAACCCTAAGTCCAATCGGAACCCTAACCGGATCTCTAACCCTAGCAATCAACATAACCCTAACCCTAGGTCCCATCGGAACCCTAAACGGATATCTAACCCTAGCCCTAAACATACCCTAACCCTAGGTCCAATCGGAACCCTAACAGGATCTCTACCCCTCTCCCTCAACATAAACCTAACCCCAGGTCCAATCGGAACCCTAACCGGATCACTAACCCTAGCCCTCAACATAACCCTAACCCTAGGTCCAATCGGAACCACTAACCGGATCTCTAACCCTAGACCTCAACATAACCCTAACCCTAGTTCTAATCGGAACCCTAACCGGATCTCTAACCCTAGCCCTCAACATAACCCTAACCCTAGGTCCAATAGGAACCCTAAACGGATATCTAACCCTAGCCCTCAACATAACCCTAACCCTAGGTCCAATCGGAACCCTAACCGGATGTCTAACCCTAGCCCTCAACATAACCCTAACCCTAGGTCCAATCGGAACCCTAACCGGAACTCTAAGCCTAGCCAACAAAATAACCATAACCCTTGGTCCAATCGAAACCCTAACCGGATCTCTAACCATAGCCCTCAACATAACCCTAACCCTAGGTCCCATCGGAACCCTAAACGGATATCTAAACCTAGCCCTAAACATAACCCTAACCCTAGGTCCAATCGGAACCCTAACAGGATCTCTACCCCTCTCCCTCAACATAAACCTAACCCCAGGTCCAATCGGAACCCTAACCGATCACTAACCCTAGCCCTCAACATAACCCTAACCCTAGGTCCAATCGGAACCCTAGCCGGATCTCTAACCCTAGACCTCAACATAACCCTAACCCTAGTTCTAATCGGAACCCTAACCGGATCTCTAACCCTCGCCCTCAACATAACCCTAACCCTAGGTCCAATCGGAACCCTAAACGGATATCTAACCCTAGCCCTCAACATAACCCTAACCCTAGGTCCAATCGGAACCCTAACCGGATGTCTAACCCTAGCCCTCAACATAACCCTAACCTAGGTCCAATCGGAACCCTAACCGGAACTCTAAGCCTAGCCATCAAAATAAACCATAACCCTTGGTCCAATCGGAACCCTAACCGGATCTCTAACCCTAGCCCTCAACATAACCCTAACCCTAGGTCCAATCGGAACCCTAACCGGATATCTATCCCTAGCCCTCAACATAACCCTATCCCTAGGTCCAATCGGAACCCTAACCGGATATCTAACCCTAGCCCTCAACATAACCCTAACCCTAAGTCCAATCGGAACCCTAACCGGATCTCTAACCCTAGCCCTCAACATAACCCTAACCCTAGGTCAAATCGGAACCCTAAACAGATATCTAACCCTAGCCCTAAACATAACCCTAACCCTAGGTCCAATCGGAACCCCTAACAGGATCTCTACCCCTCTCCCTCAACATAACCCTAACCCCAGGTCCAATCGGAACCCTAACCGGATCACTAACCCTAGCCCTCAACATAACCCTAACCCTAGGTCCAATCGGAACCCTAACCGGATCTCTAACCCTAGACCTCAACATAACCCTAACCCTAGTTCTAATCGGAACCCTAACCGGATCTCTAACCCTCGCCCTAAACATAACCCTAACCCTAGGTCCAATCGGAACCCTAAACGGATATCTAACCCTAGCCCTCAACATAACCCTAACCCTAGGTCCAATCAGAACCCTAACCGGATCTCTAACTCTAGCCCTCAACATAACCCTAACCCTAGGTCCAATCGGAACCGTAACCGGATCTCTAACCCTAGCCCTCAACATAACCCTAACCCTAGGTCCAATCGGAACCATAACCGGATCTCTAACCCTAGCCCTCAACATAACCCTAACCCTAGGTCCAATCGGAACCCTAACCGGATCTCTAACCCTCGCCCTCAACATAACCCTAGCCCGAGGTCTAATCGGAACCCTATCCGGATCTATAACCCTCGCCCTCAACATAACCCTAACCCTAGGTCCAATCGGAACCCTAACCGGATCTCTAACCCTAGCCCTCAACATAACCCTAACCCTAGGTCCAATCGGAACCCTAACCGGATCTCTAACCCTAGCCCTCAACATAACCCTAACCCTAAGTCCAATCGGAACCCTAACCGGATCTCTAACCCTAGCACTCAACATAACCCTAACCCTAGGTCCAATCGGAACCCTAACCGGATCTGTATACCTAGCCCTCAACATAACCCTAACCCTAGGTCCAATCGTAACCCTATCCGGATCACTAACCCTTGCCCTCAACATAACCCTAACCCTAGGTCCAATCGGAACCCTAACAGGATCTCTACGCCTCGCCCTAAACATAACCCTAACCCTAGGTCCAATCGGAACCCTAACCGGAACTCTAACCCTAGCCCTCAAAATAACCCTAACCCTAGGTCCAATCGGAACCCTAACTTGATCTCTAACCCTAGCCCTCAACATAACCCTACCCCTAAGTCCAATCGGTACCCTAACCGGATATCTAACCCTAGTCCTCAACATAACCCTAACCCTAGGTCCAATCGTAACCCTAACCGGATCTCTAACCCTCGCCCTCAACATAACCCTAACCCGAAGTCCAATCGGAACCCTAACAGGATCTGTATACCTATCCCTAAACATAACCCTAACCCTAGGTCCAATCGGAACCCTATGCGGATCTGTATACCTAGCCCTCAACATAACCCTAACCCAAGGTCCAATCGGAACCCTAACCGGATCTCTAACCCTACCGCTCAACATAAGCCTAACCCAAGGTCCAATGGGAACCCTAACCGGATCTCTAAACCTCGCCCTCAACATAACCCTAACCCTAGATCCAATCGGAACCCTAACCGGATCTCTAACCCTCGCCCTCAACATAACCCTAACCCGAAGTCCAATCGGAACCCTAACCGGATCTCTAACCCTCGCCCTCAACATAACCCTAACCCTAGGTCCAATCGGAACCCTAACCGGATCTCTAACCCTAGCCGTCAACATAACCCTAACCCTAGTTCCAATCGGAACCCTAACCGGATCTCTAACCCTAGCCCTCAACATAACCCTAACCTTAAGTCCAATCGGAACCCTAACCGGATCTCTAACCCTAGCACTCAACATAACCCTAACCCTAGGTCCAATCGGAACCCTAACCGGATCTCTAACCCTAGCCCTCAACAAAACCCTAACCCGAGGTCCAATCGGAACCCTAACCGGATCTCTAACCCTCGCCCTCAACATAACGCTAACCCTAGGTCCAATCGAAACCTAACCGGATCTGTATACCTAGCCCTCAACATAACCCTAACCCTAGGTCCAATCGGAAACCTAACAGGATCTGTATACCTATCCCTAAACATAACCCCTAACCCTAGGTCCAATCGGAACCCTATGCGGATCTGTAAACCTAGCCCTCAACATAACCCTAACCCTCAGTCCAATCGTAACCCTAACCGGATCTCTAACCCTCGCCCTCAACATAACCCTAACCCGAAGTCCAATCGGAACCCTAACCGGATATCTATCCCTAGCCCTCAACATGACCCTAACCCTAGGTCCAATCGTAACCCTAACCGGATCTCTAACCCTCGCCCTCAACATAACCCTAACCTAGGTCCAATCGGAACCCTAACCGGATCTGTATACTTAGCCCCTCAACATAACCCTAACCCGAGGTCCAATCGGAACCCTAAACGGATCTCTAACCCTAGCCCTCAACATAACCCTAACCCTAGGTCTAATCGGAACCCTAACCGGAACTCTAACCCTCGCCCTCAACATAACCTAACCCTAGGTCCAATCGGAACCCTAACCAGATCTCTAACCCTACCGCTCAACATAAGCCTAACCCGAGGTCCAATCGGAACCCTAACCGGATATCTAAGCCTAGCCCTCAACAAAACCCTAACCCGAGGTCCAATCGGAACCCTAACCGGATCTCTAACCCTTCCAATCGGAACCCTAACCGGATCTCTAACCCTCGCCCTCAACATAACGCTAACCCTAGGTCCAATCGGAACCCTAACCGGATCTGTATACCTAGCCCTCAACATAACCCTAACCCTAGGTCCAATCGGAACCCTAACCGGATCTGTATACCTAGCCGTCAACATAACCCTAACCCTAGGTCCAATCGGAACCCTAACCGGATCTCTAACCCTAGCCCTCAACATAACCCTAACCCTAGGTCCAATCGGAACACTAACCGGAACTCTAACCCTAGCCCTCAACATAACCCTAACCCTAGGTCCAATCGGAACTCTAACCGGATCTGTATACCTAGCCCTCAACATAACCCTAACCCGAGGTCCAATCAGAACCCTAACCGGATCTCTAACCCTAGCCCTCAACATAACCCTAACCCTAGGTCCAATCGGAACCCTAACCGGATCTCTAACCCTCGCCCTCAACATAACCCTAACCCGAGGTCCAATCGGAACAATAACCGGATCTCTAACCCTAGCCCTCAACATAACCCTAACCCTAGGTCCAATCGGAACCCTAACCGGATCTCTAACCCTCGCCCTCAACATAACCCTAACCCTAGGTCCAATCGGAACCCTAACCGTATCTGTGTACATAGCCGTCAACATAAACCTAACCCTAGGTATAATCGGAAACCTAACAGGATCTGTATACCTAGCCCTCAACATAACCCTAACCCTAGGTCCAATCGGAACCCTAACCGGATCTGTATACCCAGCCCTCAACATAACCCTAACCCGAGGTCCAATCGGAACCCTAACCGGATCTCTAACCCTAGCCCTCAACATAACCCTAACCCGAGGTCCAATCGGAACCCTAACCGGATCTCTAACCCTAGCCCTCAACATAACCCTAACCCGAGGTCCAATGGGAACCCTAACCGGATCTCTAACCCTCGCCCTCAACATAACCCTAACCCTAGGTCCAATCGGAACCCTAACCGGATCTCTAACCCTTGCCCTCAACATAACCCTAACCCTAGGTCTAATCGGAACCCTAACCGGATCTGTATACCTAGCCCTCAACATAACCCTTACCCGAGGTCCAATCGGAACCCTAACCGGAATCTAACCCTAGCCCTCAAAATAACCCTAACCCTAGGTCAAATCGGAACCCTAACCGGATCTCTAACCCTAGCCCTCAACATAACCCTAACCGTAGGTCCAATCAGAACTCTAACCGGATATCTATCCCTAGCCCTCAACATAACCGTAACCCTAAGTCCAGTCGGAACCCTAACCGGATCTCTAACCCTTGCCCTCAACATAACCCTAACCCTAGGTCTAATCGGAACCCTAACCGGATCTGTATACCTAGCCCTCAACATAACCCTAACCCGAGGTCCAATCGGAACCCTAACCGGATCTCTAACCCTAGCCCTCAACATAACCCTAACCCGAGGTCCAATCGGA
This sequence comes from Miniopterus natalensis, assembly GCF_054644295.1. NCBI lineage: Eukaryota > Metazoa > Chordata > Mammalia > Chiroptera > Miniopteridae > Miniopterus > Miniopterus natalensis. The sequence goes on along the minus strand of NW_028269910.1, from coordinate 504,429 downwards.
ACCCTAACCAGATCTCTAACCCTAGCCCTCAACATAACCCTAACCCGAGGTCCAATGGGAACCCTAACCGGATCTCTAACCCTCGCCCTCAACATAACCCTAACCCTAGGTCCAATCGGAACCCTAACCGGAACTCTAACACTAGCCCTCAACATAACCCTAAACCTAGGTCCAATCGGAACCCTAACCGGATCTCTAACCCTAACCTTCAACATAACCCTACCCCTAAGTCCAATCGGAACCCTAACCGGATATCTAACCCTAGCCCTCAACATGACCCTAACCCTAGGTCCAATCGTAACCCTAACCGGATCTCTAACCCTCGCCCTCAACATAACCCTAACCCTAGGTCCAATCGGAACCCTAACCGGATCTCTAACCCTAGCCCTCAACATAACCCTAACCCTAGGTCCAATCGTAACCCTAACCGGATCTCTAACCCTCGCCCTCAACATAACCTTAACCCTAGGTCCAATCGGAACCCTAACAAGATCTCTAACCCTACCGCTCAACATAAGCCTAACCCGAGGTCCAATCGGAACCCTAACCGGATCTCTAACCCTAGCCCTCAACATAACCCTAACCCGAGGTCCAATCGGAACCCTAACCGGATCTCTAACCCTAACCCTCAACATAACCCTACCCCTAAGTCCAATCGGAACCCTAACCGGATATCTAACCCTAGCCCTCAACATGACCCTAACCCTAGGTCCAATCGTAACCCTAACCGGATCTCTAACCCTCGCCCTCAATATAACCCTAACCCTAGGTCCAATCGGAACCCTAACCGGATCTCTAACCCTAGCCCTCAACATAACCCTAACCCTAGGTCCAATCGTAACCCTAACCGGATCTCTAACCCTCGCCCTCAACATAACCTTAACCCTAGGTCCAATCGGAACCCTAACCAGATCTCTAACCCTACCGCTCAACATAAGCCTAACCCGAGGTCCAATCGGAACCCTAACCGGATCTCTAACCCTAGCCCTCAACATAACCCTAACCCGAGGTCCAATCGGAACCCTAACCAGATCTCTAACCCTCGCCCACAACATAACGCTAACCCTAGGTCCAATCGGAACCCTAACCGGATCTGTATACCTAGCCCTCAACATAACCCTAACCCTAGGTCCAATCGGAACCCTAACAGGTTCTGTATACCTAGCCCTAAACATAACCCTAACCCTAAGTCCACTCGGAACCCTAACCCGATCTGTATACCTAGCCCTCAACATAACCCTAACCCGAGGTCCAATCGGAACCCTAACCGGATCTGTATACCTAGCCCTCAACATAACCCTAACCCGAGGTCCAATCGGAACCCTAACCGGATCTCTAACCCTACCGCTAAACATAAGCCTAACCTGAGGTCCAATCGGAACCCTAAGCGGATCTCTAACCCTAGCCCTGAACAAAACCCTAAGCCGAGGTCCAATCGGAACCCTAACCGGATCTCTAAACCTCGCCCTCAACATAACCCTAACCCTAGGTCCAATCGGAACTCAAACCGGATCTCTAACCCTCGCCCTCAACATAACCCTAACCCTAGGTCCAATCGGAACCTTAACCGGATCTGTATACCTAGCCCTCAACATAACCCTAACCCGAGGTCCAATCGGAACCCTAACAGGATCTCTAACCCTAGCCCTCAACATAACCCTAACCCTAGGACCAATCGGAACCCTAACCGGAACTCTAACCCTCGCCCTCAACATAACCCTAACCCTAGGTCCAATCGGAACCCTAACAGGATCTCTACGCCTCGCCCTCAACATAACCCTAACCCTAGGTCCAATCGGAACCCTAACCGGAACTCTAACCCTAGCTCTCAACATAACCCTAAACCTAGGTCCAATCGGAACCCTAACCGGATCTCTAACCCTAGCCCTCAACATAACCCTACCCCTAAGACCAATCGGAACCCTAACCGGATATCTAACCCTAGCCCTCAACTAAACCCTAACCCTAGGTCCAATCGGAACCCTAACCGGATCTCTAACCCTCGCCCTCAACATAACCCTAACCCTAGGTCCATTCGGAACCCTAACCAGATCTCTAACCCTACCGCTCAACATAATCCTAACCCGAGGTCCAATAGGAACCCTAACCGGATCTCTAACCCTAGCCCTCAACATAACCCTAACCCGAGGTCCAATCGGAACCCTAACCGGATCTCTAACCCTAGCCCTCAACATAACCCTAACCCTAGGTCCATTCGGAACACTAACCGGAACTCTAACCCTAGCCCTCAACATAACCCTAACCCTAGGTCCATTCGGAACACTAACCGGAACTCTAACCCTCGCCCTCAACATAACCCTAACCCTAGGTCCAATCGGAACCCTAACCAGATCTCTAACCCTACCGCTCAACATAAGCCTAATCCGAGGTCCAATCGGAACCCTAACCGGATATCTAAGCCTAGCCCTCAACAAAACCCTAACCCGAGGTCCAATCGGAACCCTAACCGGATCTCTAACCCTCGCCCTCAACATAACGCGAACCCTAGGTCCAATCGGAACCCTAACCGGATCTGTATACCTAGCCGTCAACATAACCCTAACCCTAGGTCCAATCGGAACCCTAACCGGATCTCTAACCCTAGCCCTCAACATAACCCTAACCCTAGGTCCATTCGGAACACTAACCGGAACTCTAACCCTAGCCCTCAACATAACCCTAACCCTAGGTCCAATCGGAACTCTTACCGGATCTGTATACCTAGCCCTCAACATAACCCTAACCCGAGGTCCAATCAGAACCCTAACCGGATCTCTAACCCTAGCCCTCAACATAACCCTAACCCTAGGTCCAATCGGAACCCTAACCGGAACTCTAACCCTAGCCCTCAAAATAACCCTAACCCTAGGTCAAATCGGAACCCTAACCGGATCTCTAAGCCTAGCCATCAACATAACCCTAACCCTAGGTACAATCGGAACCCTAACCGGATCTCTAACCCTCGCCCTCAACATAACCCTAACCCGAGGTCCAATCGGAACAATAACCGGATCTCTAACACTAGCCCTCAACATAACCCTAACCCTAGGTCCAATCGGAACCCTAACCGGATCTCTAACCCTCGCCCTCAACATAACCCTAACCCGAGGTCCAATCGGAACCCTAACTGGATCTGTATACCTAGCCCTCAACATAACCCTAACCCGAGGTCCAATCGGAACCCTAACCGGATATTTAACCCTAGCCCTCAACATAACCCTAACCCTACATCCAATCGGAACCCTAACCAGATCTCTAGCCCTTGCCCTCAACATAACCCTAACCCTAGGTCCAATCGGAACCCTAACCGGATCTCTAACCCTCGCCCTCAACATAACCCTATCCCTAGGTCCAATCGGAACCCTAACCGGATCTGTGTACATAGCCGTCAATATAAACCTAACCCTAGGTCCAATCGGAAACCTAACAGGATCTGTATACCTAGCCCTCAACATAACCCTAACCCTAGGTCCAATCGGAACCCTAACCGGATCTGTATACCCAGCCCTCAACATAACCCTAACCCGAGGTCCAATCGGAACCCTAACCGGATCTCTAACCCTAGCCCTCAACATAACCCTAACCCGAGGTCCAATCGGAACCCTAACCAGATCTCTAACCCTAGCCCTCAACATAAGCCTAACCCGAGGTCCAATGGGAACCCTAACCGGATCTCTAACCCTCGCCCTCAACATAACCCTAACCCTAGGTCCAATCGGAACCCTAACCGGATCTCTAACCCTTGCCCTCAACATAACCCTAACCCTAGGTCTAATCGGAACCCTAACCGGATCTGTATACCTAGCCCTCAACATAACGCTTACCCGAGGTCCAATCGGAACCCTAACCGGAACTCTAACCCTAGCCCTCAAAATAACCCTAACCCTAGGTCAAATCGGAACCCTAACCGGATCTCTAACCCTTGCCCTCAACATAACCCTAACCGTAGGTCCAATCAGAACTCTAACCGGATATCTATCCCTAGCCCTCAACATAACCCTAACCCTAAGTCCAGTCGGAACCCTAACCGGATCTCTAACCCTCGCCCTCAACATAACCCTAACCCTAGGTCCAATCGGAACCCTAACCGGATCTCTAACCCTCGCCCTCAACATAACCCTAGCCCGAGGTCTAATCGGAACCCTAACCGGATCTATAACCCTCGCCCTCAACATAACCCTAACCCTAGGTCCAATCGGAACCCTAACCGGATCTCTAACCCTAGCCCTCAACATAACCCTAACCCTAGGTCCAATCGGAACCCTAACCGGATCTCTAACCCTAGCCCTCAACATAACCCTAACCCTAAGTCCAATCGGAACCCTAACCGGATCTCTAACCCTAGCACTCAACATAACCCTAACCCTAGGTCCAATCGGAACCCTAACCGGATCTGTATACCTAGCCCTCAACATAACCCTAACCCTAGGTCCAATCGTAACCCTATCCGGATCTCTAACCCTTGCCCTCAACATAACCCTAACCCTAGGTCCAATCGGAACCCTAACAGGATCTCTACGCCTCGCCCTAAACATAACCCTAACCCTAGGTCCAATCGGAACCCTAACCGGAACTCTAACCCTAGCCCTCAAAATAACCCTAACCCTAGGTCCAATCGGAACCCTAACTTGATCTCTAACCCTAGCCCTCAACATAACCCTACCCCTAAGTCCAATCGGTACCCTAACCGGATATCTAACCCTAGTCCTCAACATAACCCTAACCCTAGGTCCAATCGTAACCCTAACCGGATCTCTAACCCTCGCCCTCAACATAACCCTAACCCGAAGTCCAATCGGAACCCTAACAGGATCTGTATACCTATCCCTAAACATAACCCTAACCCTAGGTCCAATCGGAACCCTATGCGGATCTGTATACCTAGCCCTCAACATAACCCTAACCCAAGGTCCAGTCGGAACCCTAACCGGATCTCTAACCCTACCGCTCAACATAAGCCTAACCCAAGGTCCAATGGGAACCCTAACCGGATCTCTAAACCTCGCCCTCAACATAACCCTAACCCTAGATCCAATCGGAACCCTAACCGGATCTCTAACCCTCGCCCTCAACATAACCCTAACCCGAAGTCCAATCGGAACCCTAACCGGATCTCTAACCCTCGCCCTCAACATAACCCTAACCCTAGGTCCAATCGGAACCCTAACCGGATCTCTAACCCTAGCCGTCAACATAACCCTAACCCTAGTTCCAATCGGAACCCTAACCGGATCTCTAACCCTAGCCCTCAACATAACCCTAACCTTAAGTCCAATCGGAACCCTAACCGGATCTCTAACCCTAGCACTCAACATAACCCTAACCCTAGGTCCAATCGGAACCCTAACCGGATCTCTAACCCTAGCCCTCAACAAAACCCTAACCCGAGGTCCAATCGGAACCCTAACCGGATCTCTAACCCTCGCCCTCAACATAACGCTAACCCTAGGTCCAATCGGAAACCTAACCGGATCTGTATACCTAGCCCTCAACATAACCCTAACCCTAGGTCCAATCGGAAACCTAACAGGATCTGTATACCTATCCCTAAACATAACCCTAACCCTAGGTCCAATCGGAACCCTATGCGGATCTGTAAACCTAGCCCTCAACATAACCCTAACCCTCAGTCCAATCGTAACCCTAACCGGATCTCTAACCCTCGCCCTCAACATAACCCTAACCCGAAGTCCAATCGGAACCCTAACCGGATATCTATCCCTAGCCCTCAACATGACCCTAACCCTAGGTCCAATCGTAACCCTAACCGGATCTCTAACCCTCGCCCTCAACATAACCCTAACCCTAGGTCCAATCGGAACCCTAACCGGATCTGTATACTTAGCCCTCAACATAACCCTAACCCGAGGTCCAATCGGAACCCTAACCGGATCTCTAACCCTAGCCCTCAACATAACCCTAACCCTAGGTCTAATCGGAACCCTAACCGGAACTCTAACCCTCGCCCTCAACATAACCCTAACCCTAGGTCCAATCGGAACCCTAACCAGATCTCTAACCCTACCGCTCAACCTAAGCCTAACCCGAGGTCCAATCGGATCCCTAACCGGATATCTAAGCCTAGCCCTCAACAAAACCCTAACCCGAGGTCCAATCGGAACCCTAACCGGATCTGTATACCTAGCCCTCAACATAACCCTAACCCTAGGTCCAATCGGAACCCTAACCGGATCTGTATACCTAGCCGTCAACATAACCCTAACCCTAGGTCCAATCGGAACCCTAACCGGATCTCTAACCCTAGCCCTCAACATAACCCTAACACTAGGTCCAATCGGAACACTAACCGGAACTCTAACCCTAGCCCTCAACATAACCCTAACCCTAGGTCCAATCGGAACTCTAACCGGATCTGTATACCTAGCCCTCAACATAACCCTAACCCGAGGTCCAATCAGAACCCTAACCGGATCTCTAACCCTAGCCCTCAACATAACCCTAACCCTAGGTCCAATCGGAACCCTAACCGGATCTCTAACCCTCGCCCTCAACATAACCCTAACCCGAGGTCCAATCGGAACAATAACCGGATCTCTAACCCTAGCCCTCAACATAACCCTAACCCTAGGTCCAATCGGAACCCTAACCGGATCTCTAACCCTCGCCCTCAACATAACCCTAACCCTAGGGCCAATCGGAACCCTAACTGGATCTGTATACCTAGCCCTCAACATAACCCTAACCCTAGGTCCAATCGGAACCCTAACCGGATCTCTAACCCTCGCCCTCAACATAACCCTAACCCTAGGTCCAATCGGAACCCTAACCGGATCTGTGTACATAGCCGTCAACATAAACCTAACCCTAGGTATAATCGGAAACCTAACAGGATCTGTATACCTAGCCCTCAACATAACCCTAACCCTAGGTCCAATCGGAACCCTAACCGGATCTGTATACCCAGCCCTCAACATAACCCTAACCCGAGGTCCATTCGGAACCCTAACCGGATCTCTAACCCTAGCCCTCAACATAACCCTAACCCGAGGTCCAATCGGAACCCTAACCAGATCTCTAACCCTAGCCCTCAACATAACCCTAACCCGAGGTCCAATGGGAACCCTAACCAGATCTCTAACCCTAGCCCTCAACATAACCCTAACCCTAGGTCCAATCGGAACCCTAACCAGATCTCTAACCCTAGCCCTCAACATAACCCTAACCCTAGGTCCAATCGGAACCCTAACCGGATCTCTAACCTTTGCCCTCAACATAACCCTAACCCTAGGTCTAATCGGAACCCTAACCGGATCTGTATACCTAGCCCTCAACATAACCCTTACCCGAGGTCCAATCGGAACCCTAACCGGAATCTAACCCTAGCCCTCAAAATAACCCTAACCCTAGGTCAAATCGGAACCCTAACCGGATCTCTAACCCTAGCCCTCAACATAACCCTAACCGTAGGTCCAATCAGAACTCTAACCGGATATCTATCCCTAGCCCTCAACATAACCGTAACCCTAAGTCCAGTCGGAACCCTAACCGGATCTCTAACCCTTGCCCTCAACATAACCCTAACCCTAGGTCTAATCGGAACCCTAACCGGATCTGTATACCTAGCCCTCAACATAACCCTAACCCGAGGTCCAATCGGAACCCTAACCGGATCTCTAACCCTAGCCCTCAACATAACCCTAACCCGAGGTCCAATCGGAACCCTAACCAGATCTCTAACCCTAGCCCTCAACATAACCCTAACCCGAGGTCCAATGGGAACCCTAACCGGATCTCTAACCCTCGCCCTCAACATAACCCTAACCCTAGGTCCAATCGGAACCCTAACCGGAACTCTAACACTAGCCCTCAACATAACCCTAACCCTAGGTCCAATCGGAACCCTAACCGGATCTCTAACCCTAACCTTCAACATAACCCTACCCCTAAGTCCAATCGGAACCCTAACCGGATATCTAACCCTAGCCCTCAACATGACCCTAACCCTAGGTCCAATCGTAACCCTAACCGGATCTCTAACCCTCGCCCTCAACATAACCCTAACCCTAGGTCCAATCGGAACCCTAACCGGATCTCTAACCCTAGCCCTCAACATAACCCTAACCCTAGGTCCAATCGTAACCCTAACCGGATCTCTAACCCTCGCCCTCAACATAACCTTAACCCTAGGTCCAATCGGAACCCTAACAAGATCTCTAACCCTACCGCTCAACATAAGCCTAACCCGAGGTCCAATCGGAACCCTAACCGGATCTCTAACCCTAGCCCTCAACATAACCCTAACCCGAGGTCCAATCGGAACCCTAACCGGATCTCTAACCCTAACCCTCAACATAACCCTACCCCTAAGTCCAATCGGAACCCTAACCGGATATCTAACCCTAGCCCTCAACATGACCCTAACCCTAGGTCCAATCGTAACCCTAACCGGATCTCTAACCCTCGCCCTCAATATAACCCTAACCCTAGGCCCAATCGGAACCCTAACCGGATCTCTAACCCTAGCCCTCAACATAACCCTAACCCTAGGTCCAATCGTAACCCTAACCGGATCTCTAACCCTCGCCCTCAACATAACCTTAACCCTAGGTCCAATCGGAACCCTAACCAGATCTCTAACCCTACCGCTCAACATAAGCCTAACCCGAGGTCCAATCGGAACCCTAACCGGATCTCTAACCCTAGCCCTCAACATAACCCTAACCCGAGGTCCAATCGGAACCCTAACCAGATCTCTAACCCTCGCCCACAACATAACGCTAACCCTAGGTCCAATCGGAACCCTAACCGGATCTGTATACCTAGCCCTCAACATAACCCTAACCCTAGGTCCAATCGGAACCCTAACAGGTTCTGTATACCTAGCCCTAAACATAACCCTAACCCTAAGTCCACTCGGAACCCTAACCCGATCTGTATACCTAGCCCTCAACATAACCCTAACCCGAGGTCCAATCGGAACCCTAACCGGATCTGTATACCTAGCCCTCAACATAACCCTAACCCGAGGTCCAATCGGAACCCTAACAGGATCTCTAACCCTACCGCTAAACATAAGCCTAACCTGAGGTCCAATCGGAACCCTAAGCGGATCTCTAACCCTAGCCCTGAACAAAACCCTAACCCGAGGTCCAATCGGAACCCTAACCGGGTCTCTAAACCTCGCCCTCAACATAACCCTAACCCTAGGTCCAATCGGAACTCAAACCGGATCTCTAACCCTCGCCCTCAACATAACCCTAACCCTAGGTCCAATCGGAACCTTAACCGGATCTGTATACCTAGCCCTCAACATAACCCTAACCCGAGGTCCAATCGGAACCCTAACAGGATCTCTAACCCTAGCCCTCAACATAACCCTAACCCTAGGACCAATCGGAACCCTAACCGGAACTCTAACCCTCGCCCTCAACATAACCCTAACCCTAGGTCCAATCGGAACCCTAACAGGATCTCTACGCCTCGCCCTCAACATAACCCTAACCCTAGGTCCAATCGGAACCCTAACCGGAACTCTAACCCTAGCCCTCAACATAACCCTAACCCTAGGTCCAATCGGAACCCTAACCGGATCTCTAACCCTAGCCCTCAACATAACCCTACCCCTAAGACCAATCGGAACCCTAACCGGATATCTAACCCTAGCCCTCAACTAAACCCTAACCCTAGGTCCAATCGGAACCCTAACCGGATCTCTAACCCTCGCCCTCAACATAACCCTAACCCTAGGTCCATTCGGAACCCTAACCAGATCTCTAACCCTACCGCTCAACATAAGCCTAACCCGAGGTCCAATAGGAACCCTAACCGGATCTCTAACCCTAGCCCTCAACATAACCCTAACCCGAGGTCCAATCGGAACCCTAACCGGATCTCTAACCCTCTCCCTCAACATAACGCTAACCCTAGGTCCAATCGGAACCCTAACCGGATCTCTAACCCTAGCCCTCAACATAACCCTAACCCTAAGTCCAATCGGAACCCTAACCGGATCTCTAACCCTGGCCCTCAACATAACCCTAACCCTAAGTGCAGTCGGAACACTAACAGGATCTGTATACCTAGCCCTAAACAGAACCCTAACCCTAGGTCCAATCGGAACCCTAAACGGATCTCTAACCCTAGCCCTCAACATAACCCTAACCGTAAGTCCAATCGGAACCCTAACCGGATCTCTACCCTAGCACTCAACATAACCCTAACCCTAGGTCCAATCGGAACCCTAACCGGATCTGTATACCTAGCCCTCAACATAACCCTAACCCTAGCTCCAATCTTAACCCTATCCGGATCTCTAACCCTTGCCCTCAACATAACCCTAACCCTAGGTCCAAACGGAACCCTAACAGGATCTCTACGCCTCGCCCTCAACATAACCCTAACCCTAGGTCCAATCGGAACCGTAACCGGAACTCTAACCCTAGCCCTCAACATAACCCTAACCCTAGGTGCAATCGGAACCCTAACCAGATCTGTGTACCTAGCCCTCAACATAAACCTAACCCGAGGTCCAATCGGAACCCTAACCGGATCTCTAACCCTAGCCCTAAACAAAACCCTAACCTGAGGTCCAATCGGAACCCTAACCGGATCTCTAACCCTCGCCCTCAACATAACGCTAACCCTAGGTCCAATCGGAAACCTAACCGGATCTGTATACCTAGCCCTCAACATAACCATAACCCTAGGTCCAAGCGAAACCCTAACAGGATCTGTATACCTATCCCTAAACATAACCCTAACCCTAGGTCCAATCGGAACCCTATCCGGATCTGTATACCTAGCCCTCAACATAACCCTAACCCAAGGTCCAATCGGAACCCTAACCGGATCTCTAAACCTACCGCTCAACATAAGCCTAACCCGAGGTCCAATGGGAACCCTAACCGGATCTCTAACCCTCGCCCTCAACATAACCCTAACCCGAAGTCCAATCGGAACCCTAACCAGATCTCTAATCCTCGCCCTCAACATAACCCTAACCCTAGGTCCAATCGGAACCCTAACCGGATCTCTAACCCTAGCCGTCAACATAACCCTAACCCTAGGTCCAATCGGAACCCTAACCGGATCTCTAACCCTAGCCCTCAACATAACCCTAACCCTAAGTCCAATCGGAACCCTAACCGGATCTCTAACCCTAGCACTCAACATAACCCTAACCCTAGGTCCAATCGGAACCCTAACCGGATCTGTATAGCTAGCCCTCAACATAACCCTAACCCTAGGTCCAATCGTTACCCTATCCGGATCTCTAACCCTTGCCCTCAACATAACCCTAACCCTAGGTCCAATCGGAACCCTAATAGGATCTCTAGGCCTCGCCATCAACATAACCCTAACCCTAGGTCCAATCGGAACCCTAACCGGAACTCTAACACTAGCCCTCAACATAACCCTAACCCTAGGTCCAATCGGAACCCTAACCGGATCTCTAACCCTAAACCTCAACATAACCCTACCCCTAAGTCCAATCGGAACCCTAACCGGATATCTAACCCTAGCCCTCAACATGACCCTAACCCTAGGTCCAATCGTAACCCTAACCGGATCTCTAACCCTACCGCTCAACATAAGCCTAACCCGAGGTCCAATCGGAACCCTAACCGGATCTCTAACCCTAGCCCTCAACAAAACCCTAACCCGAGGTCCAATCGGAACCCTAACCGGATCTCTAACCCTCGCCCTCAACATAACCCTAACCCTAGGTCCAATCGGAACCCTAACCGGATCTGTATACCTAGCCCTCAACATAACCCTAACCCAAGGTCCAATCGGAACCCTAACCGGATCTCTAACCCTACCGCTCAACATAAACCTAACCCGAGGTCCAATGGGAACCCTAACCGGATCTCTAACCCTAGCCCTCAACATAACCCTAACCCGAGGTCCAATCGGAACCCTAACCGGATCTCTAAACCTCGCCCGCAACATAACCCTAACCCTAGGTCCAATCGGAACCCTAACCGGATCTCTAACCCTCGCTCTCAACATAACCCTAACCCAAGGTCCATTCGGAACTCTAACCGGATCTGTATACCTAGCCCTCAACATAACCATAACCCAAGGTCCAATCAGAACCCTAACCGGATCTCTAACCCTAGCCCTCAACATAACCCTAACCCTAGGTCCAATCGGAACCCTAACCGGAACTCTAACCCTAGCCCTCAAAATAACCCTAACCCTAGGTCCAATCGGAACCCTAACCGGATCTCTAACCCTAGCCCTCAACATAACCCTAACCCTAGGTACAATCGGAACTCTAACCGGATATCTATCCCTAGCCCTCGACATAACCCTAACCCTAGGTCCAATCGGAACCCTAACCAGATCTCAAACCCTACCGCTCAACATAATCCTAACCCGAGGTCCAAACGGAACCCTAACCGGATCTCTAACCCTAGCCCTCAACATAACCCTAACCCGAGGTCCAATCGGAACCCTAACCGGATCTCTAACCCTCGCCCTCAACATAACGCTAACCCTAGGTCCAATCGGAACCCTAACCGGATCTCTAAACCTCGCCCTCAACATAACCCTAACCCTAGGTCCAATCGGAACCCTAACCGGATCTCTAACCCTAGCCCTCAACATAACCCTAACCCTAGGTCCAATCGGAACCCTAACCGGATCTCTAACCCTCGCCCTCAACATAACCCTAACCCTAGGTCCAATCGGAACCCTAACCGGATCTGTATACATAGCCCTCAAAATAACCCTAACCCGAGGTTCAATCGGACCCTAACCGGATCTCCAACCCTAGCCCTCAACATAACCCTAACCCTAGGTACAATCGGAACCCTAACTGGATCTCTAACCCTAGCCCTCAAAATAACCCTACCCCTAAGTCCAATCGGAACCCTAACCGGATATCTAACCCTAGCCCTCAACACAACACTAACCCTAGGTCCAATCGTAACCCTAACCGGATCTCTAACCCTCGCCCTCAACATAACCCTAACCCGAGGTCCAATCGGAACCCTAACCGGATCTCTAACCCTAGCCCTCAACATAACGCTAACCCTAGGTCCAATCGGAACCCTAACCGGATCTCTAAACCTCGCCCTCAACATAACCCTAACCCTAGGTCCAATCGGAACCCTAACCGGATCTGTATACCTAGCCCTCAACATAACCCTAACCCTAGGACCAATCGGAACCCTAACAGGATCTGTATACCTAGCCCTAAACATAACCCTAACCCAAGGTCCAATCGGAACCTTAACCGGATCTGTATACCTAGCCCTAAACATAACCCTAACCCGAGGTCCAATCGGAACCCTAACCGGATCTCTAACCCTCGCCCTCAACATAACCTTAACCCTAGGTCCAATCGGAACCCTAACCAGATCTCTAACCCTACCGCTCAACATAAGCCTAACCCGAGGTCCAATCGGAATCCTAACCGGAACTCTAACCCTAACCCTCAAAAGAACCCTAACCCTAGGTCAAATCGGAACACTAACCGGATCTCTAACCATAGCCCTCAACATAACACTAACCCTAGGTCCAATCAGAACTCTAACCGGATATCTATCCCTAGCCCTCAACATAACCCTAACCCTAGGTCCAATCGGAACCCTAACCGGATCTCTAACCCTAGCCCTCAACATAACCCTAACCCTAGGTCCAATCGGAACCCTAACCGGATCTCTAACCCTAGCCCTCAACATAATCCTAACCCTAGGTCCAATCGGAATCCTAACCGGATCTCTAACCCTAGCCCTCAACATAACCCTAACCCTAAGTCCATTCGGAACCCTAACCGGATCTCTAACCCTAGCACTCAACATAAGCCTAACCCTAGGTCCAATCGGAACCCTAACCGGATCTGTATACCTAGCCCTCAACATAACCCTAACCCTAGGTCCAATCGTAACCCTATCCGTATCTCTAACCCTTGCCCTCAACATAACCCTAACCCTAGGTCCAATCGGAACCCTAACAGGATCTCTACGCCTCGCCCTCAACATAACCCTAAGCCTAGGTCCAATCGGAACCCAAACCGGATCTCTAATCCTCGCCCTCAACATAACCCTAACCCTAAGTCCAGTTGGAACCCTAACCGGATCTCTAACCCTCGCCCTCAACATAACCCTAAACCTAGGTCCAATCGGAACCCTAACCGGATCTCTCATCCTCGCCCTCAACATGACCCTAACCCGAAGTCCAATCGGAACCCTAACCGGATCTCTAACCCTCGCCCTCAACATAACCCTAACCCTAGGTCCAATCGGAACCCTAACCGGATCTCTAACCCTAGCCCTCAACATAACCCTAACCCTAAGTCCAATCGGAACCCTAACCGGATCTCTAATCCTAGCACTCAACATAACCCTAACCCTAGGTCCAATCGGAACCCTAACCGGATCTGTATAGCTAGCCCTCAACATAACCCTAACCCTAGGTCCAATCGTTACCCTATCCGGATCTCTAACCCTTGCCCTCAACATAACCCTAACCCTAGGTCCAATCGTAACCCTAATAGGATCTCTACGCCTCGCCCTCAACATAACCCTAACCCTAGGTCCAATCGGAACCCTAACAGGATCTCTAATCCTAACCCTCAACATAACCCTACCCCTAAGTCCAATCGGAACCCTAACCGGATATCTAACCCTAGCCCTCAACATGATCCTAACCCTAGGTCCAATCGTAACCCTAACCGGATCTCTAACCCTCGCCCTCAACATAACCCTAACCCTAGGTCCAATCGGAACCCTAACCGGATCTGTATACCTAGCCCTCAACATAACCCTAACCCGAGGTCCAATCGGAACCCTAACCGGATCTCTAACCCTAGCCCTCAACATAACCCTAACCCTAGGTCTAATAGGAACCCTAACCGGAACTCTAACCCTCGCCCTCAACATAACCCTAACCCTAGGTCCAATCGGAACCCTAACCAGATCTCTAACCCTACCGCTCAACATAAGCCTAACCCGAGGTCCAATCGGAACCCTAACCGGATCTCTAACCCTAGCCCTCAACAAAACCCTAACCCGAGGTCCAATCGGAACCCTAACCGGATCTCTAACCCTCGCCCTCAACATAACGCTAACCCTAGGTCCAATCAGAACCCTAACCGGATCTGTATACCTAGCCCTCAACATAACCCTAACCCTAGGTCCAATCGGAACCCAAACCGGATCTGTATACCTAGCCCTCAACATAACCCTAACCCAAGGACCAATCGGAACCCTAACCGGATCTCTAACCCTACCGCTCAACATAAGCCTAACCCGAGGTGCAATGGGAACCCTAACCGGATCTCTAAACCTCGCCCTCAACATAACCCTAACCCTAGGTCCAATCGGAACCCTAACCGGATCTCTAACCCTCGCTCTCAACATAACGCTAACCCTAGGTCCAATCGGAACTCTAACCGGATCTGTATACCTAGCCCTCTACATAACCCTAACCCGAGGTCCAATCAGAACCCTAACCGGATCTCTAACCCTAGCCCTCAACATAACCCTAACCCTAGGTCCATTCGGAACCCTAACCGGATCTCTAACCCTCGCCCTGAACATAACCCTAACCCGAGGTCTAATCGGAACCCTAAGCGGATCTATAACCCTCGCCCTCAACATAACCCTAACCCTAGGTCCAATCGGAACCGTAACCGGATCTCTAACCCTAGCCCTCAACATAACCCTAACCCTAGGTCCAATCGGAACCCTAACCGGATCTGTATACCTAGCCCTCAACATAACCCTAACCCTAGGTCCAATCGTAACCCTATCCGGATCTCTAACCCTTGCCCTCAACATAACCCTAAACCTAGGTCCAATCGTAACCCTAACCGGATCTCTAACCCTCGCCCTCAACATAACCTTAACCCTAGGTCCAATCGGAACCCTAACCGGAACTCTAACCCTAGCCCTCAAAATTACCCTAACCCTAGGTCAAATCGGAACCCTAACCGGATCACTAAACCTAGCCCTCAACATAACCCTAACCCTAGGTACAATCGGAACTCTAACCGGATATCTATCCCTAGCCCTCAACATAACCCTAACCCTAGGTCCAATCAGAACCCTAACCAGATCTCTAGCCCTTGCCCTCAACATAACCCTAACCCTAGGTCCAATCGGAACCCTAACCGGATCTCTAACCCTCGCCCTCAACATAACGCTAACCCTACGTCCCATCGGTACCCTAACCGGATCTCTAACCCTCGCCCTCAACATAACCCTAACCCTAGGTCCAATCGGAACCCTAACCGGATCTGTGTACGTAGCCTTCAACATAAACCGAACCCTAGGTCCAATCGGAAACCTAACAGGATCTGTATACCTAGCCCTCAAAATAACCCTAACCCTAGGTCCAATCGGAACCCTAACCGGATCTGTATACCCAGCCCTCAACATAACCCTAACCCGAGGTCCAATCGGAACCCTAACCGGATCTCTAACCCTAGCCCTCAACATAACCCTAACCCGAGGTCCAATGGGAACCCTAACCGGACCTCTAACCCTCGCCCTCAACATAACCCTAACCCTAGGTCCAATCGGAACCCTAACCGGATCTCTAACCCTTGCCCTCAACATAACCCTAACCCTAGGTCTAATCGGAACCCTAACCAGATCTGTATACCTAGCCCTCAACATAACCCTTACCCGAGGTACAATCGGAACCCTAACCGGAACTCTAACCCTAGCCCTCAAAATAACCCTAACCCTAGGTCAAATCGGAACCCTAACCGGATCTCTAACCCTAGCCCTCAACATAACCCTAACCGTAGGTCCAATCAGAACTCTAACCGGATATCTATCCCTAGCCCTCAACATAACCGTAACCCTAAGTCCAGTCGGAACCCGAACCGGATCTCTAACCCTCGCCCTCAACATAACCCTAACCCTAGGTCCATTCGGAACCCTAACCGGATCTCTAACCCTCGCCGTCAACATAACCCTAACCCGAGGTCTAATCGGAACCCTAACCGGATCTATAACCCTCGCCCTCAACATAACACTAACCCTAGGTCCAATCGGAACCCTAACCGGATCTCTAACCCTAGCCCTCAACATAACCCTAACCCTAGGTCCAATCGGAACCCTAACCGGATCAGTATACCTAGCCCTCAACATAACCCTAACCCTAGGTCCAATCGTAACCCTATCCGGATCTCTAACCCTTGCCCTCAACATAACCCTAAACCTAGGTCCAATCGGAACCCTAACAGGATCTCTACGCCTCGCCCTAAACATAACCCTAACCCTAGGTCCAATCGGAACCCTAACCGGAACTCTAACCCTAGCCCTCAAAATAACCCTAACCCTAGGTCCAATCGGAACCCTAACTGGATCTCTAACCCTAGGCCTCAACATAACCCTACCCCTAAGTCCAATCGGAACCCTAACCGGATATCTAACCCTAGCCCTCAACATAACCCTAACCCTAGGTCCAATCGTAACCCTAACCGGATCTCTAACCCTCGCCCTCAACATAACCTTAACCCTAGGTCCAATCGGAACCCTAACCAGATCTCTAACACTACCGCTCAACATAAGCCTAACACGAGGTCCAATCGGAACCCTAACCGGATCTCTAACCCTAGCCCTCAACATAACCCCAAACCTAGGTCCAATCGGAACCCTAACAGGATCTCTACGCCTCGCCCTAAACATAACCCTAACCCTAGGTCCAATCGGAACCCTAACCGGAACTCTAACACTAGCCCTCAAAATAACCCTAACCCTAGGTCCAATCGGAACCCTAACTGGATCTCTAACCCTAGCCCTCAACATAACCCTACCCCTAAGTCCAATCGGAACCCTAACCGGATATCTAACCCTAGCCTTCAACATAACCCTAACCCTAGGTCCAATCGTAACCCTAACCGGATCTCTAACCCTCGCCCTCAACATAACCTTAACCCTAGGTCCAATCGGAACCCTAACCAGAACTTTAACCCTACCGCTCAACATAAGCCTAACCCGAGGTCCAGTCGTAACCCTAACAGGGTCTCTAACCCTAGCCCTCAACATAACACTAACCCGAGGTCCAATCGGAACCCTAACCAGATCTCTAACCCTCGCCCTCAACATAACGCTAACCCTAGGTCCAATCGGAACCCTAACCGGATCTGTATACCTAGCCCTCAACATAACCCTAACCCTAGGTCCAATCGGAACCCTAACAGGTTCTGTATACCTAGCCCTCAACATAACCCTAACCCTAGGTCTAATCGGAACCCTAACCGGATCTGTATACCTAGCCCTCAACATAACCCTAACCCGAGGTACAATCGGAACCCTAACCGGATCTGTATACCTAGCCCTCAACATAACCCTAACCCGAGGTCCAATCGGAACCCTAACCGGATCTCTAACCCTACCGCTAAACATAAGCCTAACCTGATGTCCAATCGGAACCCTAACCGGATCTCTAACCCTAGCCCTGAACAAAACCCTAACCCGAGGTCCAATCGGAACCCTAACCGGATCTCTAAACCTCGCCCTCAACATAACCCTAACCCTAGGTCCAATCGGAACTCTAACCGGATATCTAACCCTCGCCCTCAACATAACCCTAACCCTAGGTCCAATCGGAACCCTAACCGGATCTCTATACCTAGCCCTCAACATAACCCTAACCCGAGGTCCAATCGGAACCCTAACCGGATCTCTAACCCTAGCCCTCAACATAACCCTAACCCTAGGTCCAATCGGAACCCTAACCGGAACTCTCACCCTCGCCCTCAACATAACCCTAACCCTAGGTCCAATCGGAACGCTAACAGGATCTCTACGCCTCGCCCTCAACATAACCCTAACCCTAGGTCCAATCGGAACCCTAACCGGAACTCTAACCCTAGCCCTCAACATAACCCTAACCCTAGGTCCAATCGGAACCCTAACCGGATCTCTAACCCTAGCCCTCAACATAACCCTACCCCTAAGTCCAATCGGAACCCTAACTGGATCTCTAACCCTAGCACTCAACATAACCCTAACCCTAGGTCCAATCGGAACCCTAACCGGATCTGTATAGCTAGCCCTCAACATAACCCTAACCCTAGGTCCAATCGTTACCCTATCCGGATCTCTAACCCTTGCCCTCAACATAACCCTAACCCTAGGTCCAATCGTAACCCTAATAGGATCTCTACGCCTCGCCCTCAACATAACCCTAACCCTAGGTCCAATCGGAACCCTAACCGGATCTCTAATCCTAACCCTCAACATAACCCTACCCCTAAGTCCAATCGGAACCCTAACCGGATATCTAACCCTAGCCCTCAACATGACCCTAACCCTAGGTCCAATCGTAACCCTAACCGGATCTCTAACCCTCGCCCTCAACATAACCCTAACCCTAGGTCCAATCGGAACCCTAACCGGATCTGTATACCTAGCCCTTAACATAACCCTAACCCGAGGTCCAATCGGAACCTTAACCGGATCTCTAACCCTAGCCCTCAACATAACCCTAACCCTAGGTCTAATCGGAACCCTAACCGGAACTCTAACCCTCGCCCTCAACATAACCCTAACCCTAGGTCCAATCGGAACCCTAACCAGATCTCTAACCCTACCGCTCAACATAAGCCTAACCCGAGGTCCAATCGGAACCCTAACCGGATCTCTAACCCTCGCCCTCAACATAACGCTAACCCTAGGTCCAATCAGAACCCTAACCCGATCTGTATACCTAGCCCTCAACATAACCCTTACCCTAGGTCCAATCGGAACCCTAACCGGATCTGTATACCTAGCCCTCAACATAACCCTAACCCAAGGTCCAATCGGAACCCTAACCGGATCTCTAACCCTATCGCTCAACATAAGCCTAACCCGAGGTGCAATGGGAACGCTAACCGGATCTCTAAACCTCGCCCTCAACATAACCCTAACCCTAGGTCCAATCGGAACCCTAACCGGATCTCTAACCCTCGCTCTCAACATAACCCTAACCCTAGGTCCAATCGGAACTCTAACCGGATCTGTATACGTAGCCCTCTACATAACCCTAACCCGAGGTCCCATCAGAACCCTAACCGGATCTCTAACCCTAGCCCTCAACATAACCCTAACCCTATGTCCAATCGGAACCCTAACCGGAACTCTAACCCTAGCCCTCAAAATAACCCTAACCCTAGGTCCAATCGTAACCCTAACCGGATCTCTAACCCTAGCCCTCAACATAACCCTAACCCTAGGTACAATCGGAACTCTAACCGGATATCTATCCCTAGCCCTCAACATAACCCTAACCCTAGGTCCAATCAGAACCCTAACCAGATCTCTAGCCCTTGCCCTCAACATAACCCTAACCCTAGGTCCAATCGGAACCCTAACCGGATCTCTAACCCTCGCCTTCAACATAACGCTAACCCTACGTCCCATCGGTACCCTAACCGGATCTCTAACCCTCGCCCTCAACATAACCCTAACCCTAGGTCCAATCGGAACCCTAACCGGATCTGTGTACGTAGCCGTCAACATAAACCTAACCCTAGGTCCAATCAGAAACCTATCAGGATCTGTATACCTAGCCCTCAACATAACCCTAACCCTAGGTCCAATCGGAACCCTAACCGGATCTGTATACCCAGCCCTCAACATAACCCTAACCCGAGGTCCAATCGGAACCCTAACCGGATCTCTAACCCTCGCCCTCAACATAACTCTAACCCGAGGTCCAATCGGAACCCTAACCGGATCTCTAACCCTAGCCCTCAACATAACCCTAACCCTAGGTCCAATCGGAACCCTAACCGGATCTCTAACCCTAGCCCTCAACATAACCCTACCCCTAAGTCCAATCGGAACCCTAACCGGATATCTAACCCTCGCCCTCAACATAACCCTAACCCTAGGTCCAATCGAAACCCTAACCAGATCTCTAACCCTACCGCTCAACATAAGCCTAACCCGAGGTCCAATCGAAACCCTAACCGGATCTCTAACCCTAGCCCTCAACATAACCCTAACCCGAGGTCCAATCGGAACCCTAACCGGATCTCTAACCCTCGCCCTCAACATAAACCTAACCCTAGGTCCAATCGGAACCCTAACCGGATCTCTAACCCTTGCCCTCAACATAACCCTAACCCTAGGTCTAATCGGAACCCTAACCGGATCTGTATACCTAGCCCTCAACATAACCCTTACCCGAGGTCCAATCGGAACCCTAACCGGAACTCTAACCCTAGCCCTCAAAATAACCCTAACCCTAGGTCAAATCGGAACCCTAACCGGATCTCTAACCCTAGCCCTCAACATAACCCTAACCGTAGGTCCAATCAGAACTCTAACCGGATATCTATCCCTAGCCCTCAACATAACCGTAACCCTAAGTCCATTCGGAACCCGAACCCGATCTCTAACCCTCGCCCTCAACATAACCCTAACCCTAAGTCCAATCGGAACCCTAACCGGATCTATAACCCTCGCCCTCAACATAACCCTAACCCTAGGTCCAATCGGAACCCTAACCGGATCTCTAACCCTAGCCCTCAACATAACCCTAACCCTAGGTCCAATCGGAACCCTAACCGGATCTCTAACCCTAGCCCTCAACATAACCCTAACCCTAAGTCCAATCGGAACCCTAACCGGATCTCTAACCCTAGCACTCAACATAACCCTAACCCTAGGTCCAATCGGAACCCTAACCGGATCTGTATACCTAGCCCTCAACATAACCCTAACCCTAGGTCCAATCGTAACCCTATCCGGATCTCTAACCCTTGCCCTCAACATAACCCTAACCCTAGGTCCAATCGGAACCCTAACAGGATCTCTACGCCTCGCCCTAAACATAACCCTAACCCTAGGTCCAATCGGAACCCTAACCGGAACTCTAACCCTAGCCCTCAAAATAACCCTAACCCTAGGTCCAATCGGAACCCTAACTTGATCTCTAACCCTAGCCCTCAACATAACCCTACCCCTAAGTCCAATCGGTACCCTAACCGGATATCTAACCCTAGTCCTCAACATAACCCTAACCCTAGGTCCAATCGTAACCCTAACCGGATCTCTAACCCTCGCCCTCAACATAACCCTAACCCGAAGTCCAATCGGAACCCTAACAGGATCTGTATACCTATCCCTAAACATAACCCTAACCCTAGGTCCAATCGGAACCCTATGCGGATCTGTATACCTAGCCCTCAACATAACCCTAACCCAAGGTCCAGTCGGAACCCTAACCGGATCTCTAACCCTACCGCTCAACATAAGCCTAACCCAAGGTCCAATGGGAACCCTAACCGGATCTCTAAACCTCGCCCTCAACATAACCCTAACCCTAGATCCAATCGGAACCCTAACCGGATCTCTAACCCTCGCCCTCAACATAACCCTAACCCGAAGTCCAATCGGAACCCTAACCGGATCTCTAACCCTCGCCCTCAACATAACCCTAACCCTAGGTCCAATCGGAACCCTAACCGGATCTCTAACCCTAGCCGTCAACATAACCCTAACCCTAGTTCCAATCGGAACCCTAACCGGATCTCTAACCCTAGCCCTCAACATAACCCTAACCTTAAGTACAATCGGAACCCTAACCGGATCTCTAACCCTAGCACTCAACATAACCCTAACCCTAGGTCCAATCGGAACCCTAACCGGATCTCTAACCCTAGCCCTCAACAAAACCCTAACCCGAGGTCCAATCGGAACCCTAACCGGATCTCTAACCCTCGCCCTCAACATAACGCTAACCCTAGGTCCAATCGGAAACCTAACCGGATCTGTATACCTAGCCCTCAACATAACCCTAACCCTAGGTCCAATCGGAAACCTAACAGGATCTGTATACCTATCCCTAAACATAACCCTAACCCTAGGTCCAATCGGAACCCTATGCGGATCTGTAAACCTAGCCCTCAACATAACCCTAACCCTCAGTCCAATCGTAACCCTAACCGGATCTCTAACCCTCGCCCTCAACATAACCCTAACCCGAAGTCCAATCGGAACCCTAACCGGATATCTATCCCTAGCCCTCAACATGACCCTAACCCTAGGTCCAATCGTAACCCTAACCGGATCTCTAACCCTCGCCCTCAACATAACCCTAACCCTAGGTCCAATCGGAACCCTAACCGGATCTGTATACTTAGCCCTCAACATAACCCTAACCCGAGGTCCAATCGGAACCCTAACCGGATCTCTAACCCTAGCCCTCAACATAACCCTAACCCTAGGTCTAATCGGAACCCTAACCGGAACTCTAACCCTCGCCCTCAACATAACCCTAACCCTAGGTCCAATCGGAACCCTAACCAGATCTCTAACCCTACCGCTCAACCTAAGCCTAACCCGAGGTCCAATCGGATCCCTAACCGGATATCTAAGCCTAGCCCTCAACAAAACCCTAACCCGAGGTCCAATCGGAACCCTAACCGGATCTGTATACCTAGCCCTCAACATAACCCTAACCCTAGGTCCAATCGGAACCCTAACCGGATCTGTATACCTAGCCGTCAACATAACCCTAACCCTAGGTCCAATCGGAACCCTAACCGGATCTCTAACCCTAGCCCTCAACATAACCCTAACACTAGGTCCAATCGGAACACTAACCGGAACTCTAACCCTAGCCCTCAACATAACCCTAACCCTAGGTCCAATCGGAACTCTAACCGGATCTGTATACCTAGCCCTCAACATAACCCTAACCCGAGGTCCAATCAGAACCCTAACCGGATCTCTAACCCTAGCCCTCAACATAACCCTAACCCTAGGTCCAATCGGAACCCTAACCGGATCTCTAACCCTCGCCCTCAACATAACCCTAACCCGAGGTCCAATCGGAACAATAACCGGATCTCTAACCCTAGCCCTCAACATAACCCTAACCCTAGGTCCAATCGGAACCCTAACCGGATCTCTAACCCTCGCCCTCAACATAACCCTAACCCTAGGGCCAATCGGAACCCTAACTGGATCTGTATACCTAGCCCTCAACATAACCCTAACCCTAGGTCCAATCGGAACCCTAACCGGATCTCTAACCCTCGCCCTCAACATAACCCTAACCCTAGGTCCAATCGGAACCCTAACCGGATCTGTGTACATAGCCGTCAACATAAACCTAACCCTAGGTATAATCGGAAACCTAACAGGATCTGTATACCTAGCCCTCAACATAACCCTAACCCTAGGTCCAATCGGAACCCTAACCGGATCTGTATACCCAGCCCTCAACATAACCCTAACCCGAGGTCCAATCGGAACCCTAACCGGATCTCTAACCCTAGCCCTCAACATAACCCTAACCCGAGGTCCAATCGGAACCCTAACCAGATCTCTAACCCTAGCCCTCAACATAACCCTAACCCGAGGTCCAATGGGAACCCTAACCAGATCTCTAACCCTAGCCCTCAACATAACCCTAACCCTAGGTCCAATCGGAACCCTAACCAGATCTCTAACCCTAGCCCTCAACATAACCCTAACCCTAGGTCCAATCGGAACCCTAACCGGATCTCTAACCTTTGCCCTCAACATAACCCTAACCCTAGGTCTAATCGGAACCCTAACCGGATCTGTATACCTAGCCCTCAACATAACCCTTACCCGAGGTCCAATCGGAACCCTAACCGGAATCTAACCCTAGCCCTCAAAATAACCCTAACCCTAGGTCAAATCGGAACCCTAACCGGATCTCTAACCCTAGCCCTCAACATAACCCTAACCGTAGGTCCAATCAGAACTCTAACCGGATATCTATCCCTAGCCCTCAACATAACCGTAACCCTAAGTCCAGTCGGAACCCTAACCGGATCTCTAACCCTTGCCCTCAACATAACCCTAACCCTAGGTCTAATCGGAACCCTAACCGGATCTGTATACCTAGCCCTCAACATAACCCTAACCCGAGGTCCAATCGGAACCCTAACCGGATCTCTAACCCTAGCCCTCAACATAACCCTAACCCGAGGTCCAATCGGAACCCTAACCAGATCTCTAACCCTAGCCCTCAACATAACCCTAACCCGAGGTCCAATGGGAACCCTAACCGGATCTCTAACCCTCGCCCTCAACATAACCCTAACCCTAGGTCCAATCGGAACCCTAACCGGAACTCTAACACTAGCCCTCAACATAACCCTAACCCTAGGTCCAATCGGAACCCTAACCGGATCTCTAACCCTAACCTTCAACATAACCCTACCCCTAAGTCCAATCGGAACCCTAACCGGATATCTAACCCTAGCCCTCAACATGACCCTAACCCTAGGTCCAATCGTAACCCTAACCGGATCTCTAACCCTCGCCCTCAACATAACCCTAACCCTAGGTCCAATCGGAACCCTAACCGGATCTCTAACCCTAGCCCTCAACATAACCCTAACCCTAGGTCCAATCGTAACCCTAACCGGATCTCTAACCCTCGCCCTCAACATAACCTTAACCCTAGGTCCAATCGGAAGCCTAACAAGATCTCTAACCCTACCGCTCAACATAAGCCTAACCCGAGGTCCAATCGGAACCCTAACCGGATCTCTAACCCTAGCCCTCAACATAACCCTAACCCGAGGTCCAATCGGAACCCTAACCGGATCTCTAACCCTAACCCTCAACATAACCCTACCCCTAAGTCCAATCGGAACCCTAACCGGATATCTAACCCTAGCCCTCAACATGACCCTAACCCTAGGTCCAATCGTAACCCTAACCGGATCTCTAACCCTCGCCCCTCAATATAACCCTAACCCTAGGCCCAATCGGAACCCTAACCGGATCTCTAACCCTAGCCCTCAACATAACCTAACCCTAGGTCCAATCGTAACCCTAACCGGATCTCTAACCCTCGCCCTCAACATAACCTTAACCCTAGGTCCAATCGGAACCCTAACCAGATCTCTAACCCTACCGCTCAACATAAGCCTAACCCGAGGTCCAATCGGAACCCTAACCGGATCTCTAACCCTAGCCCTCAACATAACCCTAACCCGAGGTCCAATCGGAACCCTAACCAGATCTCTAACCCTCGCCCACAACATAACGCTAACCCTAGGTCCAATCGGAACCCTAACCGGATCTGTATACCTAGCCCTCAACATAACCCTAACCCTAGGTCCAATCGGAACCCTAACAGGTTCTGTATACCTAGCCCTAAACATAACCCTAACCCTAAGTCCACTCGGAACCCTAACCCGATCTGTATACCTAGCCCTCAACATAACCCTAACCCGAGGTCCAATCGGAACCCTAACCGGATCTGTATACCTAGCCCTCAACATAACCCTAACCCGAGGTCCAATCGGAACCCTAACAGGATCTCTAACCCTACCGCTAAACATAAGCCTAACCTGAGGTCCAATCGGAACCCTAAGCGGATCTCTAACCCTAGCCCTGAACAAAACCCTAACCCGAGGTCCAATCGGAACCCTAACCGGGTCTCTAAACCTCGCCCTCAACATAACCCTAACCCTAGGTCCAATCGGAACTCAAACCGGATCTCTAACCCTCGCCCTCAACATAACCCTAACCCTAGGTCCAATCGGAACCTTAACCGGATCTGTATACCTAGCCCTCAACATAACCCTAACCCGAGGTCCAATCGGAACCCTAACAGGATCTCTAACCCTAGCCCTCAACATAACCCTAACCCTAGGACCAATCGGAACCCTAACCGGAACTCTAACCCTCGCCCTCAACATAACCCTAACCCTAGGTCCAATCGGAACCCTAACAGGATCTCTACGCCTCGCCCTCAACATAACCCTAACCCTAGGTCCAATCGGAACCCTAACCGGAACTCTAACCCTAGCCCTCAACATAACCCTAACCCTAGGTCCAATCGGAACCCTAACCGGATCTCTAACCCTAGCCCTCAACATAACCCTACCCCTAAGACCAATCGGAACCCTAACCGGATATCTAACCCTAGCCCTCAACTAAACCCTAACCCTAGGTCCAATCGGAACCCTAACCGGATCTCTAACCCTCGCCCTCAACATAACCCTAACCCTAGGTCCATTCGGAACCCTAACCAGATCTCTAACCCTACCGCTCAACATAAGCCTAACCCGAGGTCCAATAGGAACCCTAACCGGATCTCTAACCCTAGCCCTCAACATAACCCTAACCCGAGGTCCAATCGGAACCCTAACCGGATCTCTAACCCTCTCCCTCAACATAACGCTAACCCTAGGTCCAATCGGAACCCTAACCGGATCTCTAACCCTAGCCCTCAACATAACCCTAACCCTAAGTCCAATCGGAACCCTAACCGGATCTCTAACCCTGGCCCTCAACATAACCCTAACCCTAAGTGCAGTCGGAACACTAACAGGATCTGTATACCTAGCCCTAAACAGAACCCTAACCCTAGGTCCAATCGGAACCCTAAACGGATCTCTAACCCTAGCCCTCAACATAACCCTAACCGTAAGTCCAATCGGAACCCTAACCGGATCTCTACCCTAGCACTCAACATAACCCTAACCCTAGGTCCAATCGGAACCCTAACCGGATCTGTATACCTAGCCCTCAACATAACCCTAACCCTAGCTCCAATCTTAACCCTATCCGGATCTCTAACCCTTGCCCTCAACATAACCCTAACCCTAGGTCCAAACGGAACCCTAACAGGATCTCTACGCCTCGCCCTCAACATAACCCTAACCCTAGGTCCAATCGGAACCGTAACCGGAACTCTAACCCTAGCCCTCAACATAACCCTAACCCTAGGTGCAATCGGAACCCTAACCAGATCTGTGTACCTAGCCCTCAACATAAACCTAACCCGAGGTCCAATCGGAACCCTAACCGGATCTCTAACCCTAGCCCTAAACAAAACCCTAACCTGAGGTCCAATCGGAACCCTAACCGGATCTCTAACCCTCGCCCTCAACATAACGCTAACCCTAGGTCCAATCGGAAACCTAACCGGATCTGTATACCTAGCCCTCAACATAACCATAACCCTAGGTCCAAGCGAAACCCTAACAGGATCTGTATACCTATCCCTAAACATAACCCTAACCCTAGGTCCAATCGGAACCCTATCCGGATCTGTATACCTAGCCCTCAACATAACCCTAACCCAAGGTCCAATCGGAACCCTAACCGGATCTCTAAACCTACCGCTCAACATAAGCCTAACCCGAGGTCCAATGGGAACCCTAACCGGATCTCTAACCCTCGCCCTCAACATAACCCTAACCCGAAGTCCAATCGGAACCCTAACCAGATCTCTAATCCTCGCCCTCAACATAACCCTAACCCTAGGTCCAATCGGAACCCTAACCGGATCTCTAACCCTAGCCGTCAACATAACCCTAACCCTAGGTCCAATCGGAACCCTAACCGGATCTCTAACCCTAGCCCTCAACATAACCCTAACCCTAAGTCCAATCGGAACCCTAACCGGATCTCTAACCCTAGCACTCAACATAACCCTAACCCTAGGTCCAATCGGAACCCTAACCGGATCTGTATAGCTAGCCCTCAACATAACCCTAACCCTAGGTCCAATCGTTACCCTATCCGGATCTCTAACCCTTGCCCTCAACATAACCCTAACCCTAGGTCCAATCGGAACCCTAATAGGATCTCTAGGCCTCGCCATCAACATAACCCTAACCCTAGGTCCAATCGGAACCCTAACCGGAACTCTAACACTAGCCCTCAACATAACCCTAACCCTAGGTCCAATCGGAACCCTAACCGGATCTCTAACCCTAAACCTCAACATAACCCTACCCCTAAGTCCAATCGGAACCCTAACCGGATATCTAACCCTAGCCCTCAACATGACCCTAACCCTAGGTCCAATCGTAACCCTAACCGGATCTCTAACCCTACCGCTCAACATAAGCCTAACCCGAGGTCCAATCGGAACCCTAACCGGATCTCTAACCCTAGCCCTCAACAAAACCCTAACCCGAGGTCCAATCGGAACCCTAACCGGATCTCTAACCCTCGCCCTCAACATAACCCTAACCCTAGGTCCAATCGGAACCCTAACCGGATCTGTATACCTAGCCCTCAACATAACCCTAACCCAAGGTCCAATCGGAACCCTAACCGGATCTCTAACCCTACCGCTCAACATAAACCTAACCCGAGGTCCAATGGGAACCCTAACCGGATCTCTAACCCTAGCCCTCAACATAACCCTAACCCGAGGTCCAATCGGAACCCTAACCGGATCTCTAAACCTCGCCCGCAACATAACCCTAACCCTAGGTCCAATCGGAACCCTAACCGGATCTCTAACCCTCGCTCTCAACATAACCCTAACCCAAGGTCCATTCGGAACTCTAACCGGATCTGTATACCTAGCCCTCAACATAACCATAACCCAAGGTCCAATCAGAACCCTAACCGGATCTCTAACCCTAGCCCTCAACATAACCCTAACCCTAGGTCCAATCGGAACCCTAACCGGAACTCTAACCCTAGCCCTCAAAATAACCCTAACCCTAGGTCCAATCGGAACCCTAACCGGATCTCTAACCCTAGCCCTCAACATAACCCTAACCCTAGGTACAATCGGAACTCTAACCGGATATCTATCCCTAGCCCTCGACATAACCCTAACCCTAGGTCCAATCGGAACCCTAACCAGATCTCAAACCCTACCGCTCAACATAATCCTAACCCGAGGTCCAAACGGAACCCTAACCGGATCTCTAACCCTAGCCCTCAACATAACCCTAACCCGAGGTCCAATCGGAACCCTAACCGGATCTCTAACCCTCGCCCTCAACATAACGCTAACCCTAGGTCCAATCGGAACCCTAACCGGATCTCTAAACCTCGCCCTCAACATAACCCTAACCCTAGGTCCAATCGGAACCCTAACCGGATCTCTAACCCTAGCCCTCAACATAACCCTAACCCTAGGTCCAATCGGAACCCTAACCGGATCTCTAACCCTCGCCCTCAACATAACCCTAACCCTAGGTCCAATCGGAACCCTAACCGGATCTGTATACATAGCCCTCAAAATAACCCTAACCCGAGGTTCAATCGGACCCTAACCGGATCTCCAACCCTAGCCCTCAACATAACCCTAACCCTAGGTACAATCGGAACCCTAACTGGATCTCTAACCCTAGCCCTCAAAATAACCCTACCCCTAAGTCCAATCGGAACCCTAACCGGATATCTAACCCTAGCCCTCAACACAACACTAACCCTAGGTCCAATCGTAACCCTAACCGGATCTCTAACCCTCGCCCTCAACATAACCCTAACCCGAGGTCCAATCGGAACCCTAACCGGATCTCTAACCCTAGCCCTCAACATAACGCTAACCCTAGGTCCAATCGGAACCCTAACCGGATCTCTAAACCTCGCCCTCAACATAACCCTAACCCTAGGTCCAATCGGAACCCTAACCGGATCTGTATACCTAGCCCTCAACATAACCCTAACCCTAGGACCAATCGGAACCCTAACAGGATCTGTATACCTAGCCCTAAACATAACCCTAACCCAAGGTCCAATCGGAACCTTAACCGGATCTGTATACCTAGCCCTAAACATAACCCTAACCCGAGGTCCAATCGGAACCCTAACCGGATCTCTAACCCTCGCCCTCAACATAACCTTAACCCTAGGTCCAATCGGAACCCTAACCAGATCTCTAACCCTACCGCTCAACATAAGCCTAACCCGAGGTCCAATCGGAATCCTAACCGGAACTCTAACCCTAACCCTCAAAAGAACCCTAACCCTAGGTCAAATCGGAACACTAACCGGATCTCTAACCATAGCCCTCAACATAACACTAACCCTAGGTCCAATCAGAACTCTAACCGGATATCTATCCCTAGCCCTCAACATAACCCTAACCCTAGGTCCAATCGGAACCCTAACCGGATCTCTAACCCTAGCCCTCAACATAACCCTAACCCTAGG
This sequence comes from Miniopterus natalensis, assembly GCF_054644295.1. Classification (NCBI taxonomy): domain Eukaryota; kingdom Metazoa; phylum Chordata; class Mammalia; order Chiroptera; family Miniopteridae; genus Miniopterus; species Miniopterus natalensis. The sequence continues at coordinate 473,605 of NW_028269910.1, read as the reverse complement.
TCCAATCGGAACCCTAACCGGATCTCTAACCCTAGCCCTCAACATAATCCTAACCCTAGGTCCAATCGGAATCCTAACCGGATCTCTAACCCTAGCCCTCAACATAACCCTAACCCTAAGTCCATTCGGAACCCTAACCGGATCTCTAACCCTAGCACTCAACATAAGCCTAACCCTAGGTCCAATCGGAACCCTAACCGGATCTGTATACCTAGCCCTCAACATAACCCTAACCCTAGGTCCAATCGTAACCCTATCCGTATCTCTAACCCTTGCCCTCAACATAACCCTAACCCTAGGTCCAATCGGAACCCTAACAGGATCTCTACGCCTCGCCCTCAACATAACCCTAAGCCTAGGTCCAATCGGAACCCAAACCGGATCTCTAATCCTCGCCCTCAACATAACCCTAACCCTAAGTCCAGTTGGAACCCTAACCGGATCTCTAACCCTCGCCCTCAACATAACCCTAAACCTAGGTCCAATCGGAACCCTAACCGGATCTCTCATCCTCGCCCTCAACATGACCCTAACCCGAAGTCCAATCGGAACCCTAACCGGATCTCTAACCCTCGCCCTCAACATAACCCTAACCCTAGGTCCAATCGGAACCCTAACCGGATCTCTAACCCTAGCCCTCAACATAACCCTAACCCTAAGTCCAATCGGAACCCTAACCGGATCTCTAATCCTAGCACTCAACATAACCCTAACCCTAGGTCCAATCGGAACCCTAACCGGATCTGTATAGCTAGCCCTCAACATAACCCTAACCCTAGGTCCAATCGTTACCCTATCCGGATCTCTAACCCTTGCCCTCAACATAACCCTAACCCTAGGTCCAATCGTAACCCTAATAGGATCTCTACGCCTCGCCCTCAACATAACCCTAACCCTAGGTCCAATCGGAACCCTAACAGGATCTCTAATCCTAACCCTCAACATAACCCTACCCCTAAGTCCAATCGGAACCCTAACCGGATATCTAACCCTAGCCCTCAACATGATCCTAACCCTAGGTCCAATCGTAACCCTAACCGGATCTCTAACCCTCGCCCTCAACATAACCCTAACCCTAGGTCCAATCGGAACCCTAACCGGATCTGTATACCTAGCCCTCAACATAACCCTAACCCGAGGTCCAATCGGAACCCTAACCGGATCTCTAACCCTAGCCCTCAACATAACCCTAACCCTAGGTCTAATAGGAACCCTAACCGGAACTCTAACCCTCGCCCTCAACATAACCCTAACCCTAGGTCCAATCGGAACCCTAACCAGATCTCTAACCCTACCGCTCAACATAAGCCTAACCCGAGGTCCAATCGGAACCCTAACCGGATCTCTAACCCTAGCCCTCAACAAAACCCTAACCCGAGGTCCAATCGGAACCCTAACCGGATCTCTAACCCTCGCCCTCAACATAACGCTAACCCTAGGTCCAATCAGAACCCTAACCGGATCTGTATACCTAGCCCTCAACATAACCCTAACCCTAGGTCCAATCGGAACCCAAACCGGATCTGTATACCTAGCCCTCAACATAACCCTAACCCAAGGACCAATCGGAACCCTAACCGGATCTCTAACCCTACCGCTCAACATAAGCCTAACCCGAGGTGCAATGGGAACCCTAACCGGATCTCTAAACCTCGCCCTCAACATAACCCTAACCCTAGGTCCAATCGGAACCCTAACCGGATCTCTAACCCTCGCTCTCAACATAACGCTAACCCTAGGTCCAATCGGAACTCTAACCGGATCTGTATACCTAGCCCTCTACATAACCCTAACCCGAGGTCCAATCAGAACCCTAACCGGATCTCTAACCCTAGCCCTCAACATAACCCTAACCCTAGGTCCATTCGGAACCCTAACCGGATCTCTAACCCTCGCCCTGAACATAACCCTAACCCGAGGTCTAATCGGAACCCTAAGCGGATCTATAACCCTCGCCCTCAACATAACCCTAACCCTAGGTCCAATCGGAACCGTAACCGGATCTCTAACCCTAGCCCTCAACATAACCCTAACCCTAGGTCCAATCGGAACCCTAACCGGATCTGTATACCTAGCCCTCAACATAACCCTAACCCTAGGTCCAATCGTAACCCTATCCGGATCTCTAACCCTTGCCCTCAACATAACCCTAAACCTAGGTCCAATCGTAACCCTAACCGGATCTCTAACCCTCGCCCTCAACATAACCTTAACCCTAGGTCCAATCGGAACCCTAACCGGAACTCTAACCCTAGCCCTCAAAATTACCCTAACCCTAGGTCAAATCGGAACCCTAACCGGATCACTAAACCTAGCCCTCAACATAACCCTAACCCTAGGTACAATCGGAACTCTAACCGGATATCTATCCCTAGCCCTCAACATAACCCTAACCCTAGGTCCAATCAGAACCCTAACCAGATCTCTAGCCCTTGCCCTCAACATAACCCTAACCCTAGGTCCAATCGGAACCCTAACCGGATCTCTAACCCTCGCCCTCAACATAACGCTAACCCTACGTCCCATCGGTACCCTAACCGGATCTCTAACCCTCGCCCTCAACATAACCCTAACCCTAGGTCCAATCGGAACCCTAACCGGATCTGTGTACGTAGCCTTCAACATAAACCGAACCCTAGGTCCAATCGGAAACCTAACAGGATCTGTATACCTAGCCCTCAAAATAACCCTAACCCTAGGTCCAATCGGAACCCTAACCGGATCTGTATACCCAGCCCTCAACATAACCCTAACCCGAGGTCCAATCGGAACCCTAACCGGATCTCTAACCCTAGCCCTCAACATAACCCTAACCCGAGGTCCAATGGGAACCCTAACCGGACCTCTAACCCTCGCCCTCAACATAACCCTAACCCTAGGTCCAATCGGAACCCTAACCGGATCTCTAACCCTTGCCCTCAACATAACCCTAACCCTAGGTCTAATCGGAACCCTAACCAGATCTGTATACCTAGCCCTCAACATAACCCTTACCCGAGGTACAATCGGAACCCTAACCGGAACTCTAACCCTAGCCCTCAAAATAACCCTAACCCTAGGTCAAATCGGAACCCTAACCGGATCTCTAACCCTAGCCCTCAACATAACCCTAACCGTAGGTCCAATCAGAACTCTAACCGGATATCTATCCCTAGCCCTCAACATAACCGTAACCCTAAGTCCAGTCGGAACCCGAACCGGATCTCTAACCCTCGCCCTCAACATAACCCTAACCCTAGGTCCATTCGGAACCCTAACCGGATCTCTAACCCTCGCCGTCAACATAACCCTAACCCGAGGTCTAATCGGAACCCTAACCGGATCTATAACCCTCGCCCTCAACATAACACTAACCCTAGGTCCAATCGGAACCCTAACCGGATCTCTAACCCTAGCCCTCAACATAACCCTAACCCTAGGTCCAATCGGAACCCTAACCGGATCAGTATACCTAGCCCTCAACATAACCCTAACCCTAGGTCCAATCGTAACCCTATCCGGATCTCTAACCCTTGCCCTCAACATAACCCTAAACCTAGGTCCAATCGGAACCCTAACAGGATCTCTACGCCTCGCCCTAAACATAACCCTAACCCTAGGTCCAATCGGAACCCTAACCGGAACTCTAACCCTAGCCCTCAAAATAACCCTAACCCTAGGTCCAATCGGAACCCTAACTGGATCTCTAACCCTAGGCCTCAACATAACCCTACCCCTAAGTCCAATCGGAACCCTAACCGGATATCTAACCCTAGCCCTCAACATAACCCTAACCCTAGGTCCAATCGTAACCCTAACCGGATCTCTAACCCTCGCCCTCAACATAACCTTAACCCTAGGTCCAATCGGAACCCTAACCAGATCTCTAACACTACCGCTCAACATAAGCCTAACACGAGGTCCAATCGGAACCCTAACCGGATCTCTAACCCTAGCCCTCAACATAACCCCAAACCTAGGTCCAATCGGAACCCTAACAGGATCTCTACGCCTCGCCCTAAACATAACCCTAACCCTAGGTCCAATCGGAACCCTAACCGGAACTCTAACACTAGCCCTCAAAATAACCCTAACCCTAGGTCCAATCGGAACCCTAACTGGATCTCTAACCCTAGCCCTCAACATAACCCTACCCCTAAGTCCAATCGGAACCCTAACCGGATATCTAACCCTAGCCTTCAACATAACCCTAACCCTAGGTCCAATCGTAACCCTAACCGGATCTCTAACCCTCGCCCTCAACATAACCTTAACCCTAGGTCCAATCGGAACCCTAACCAGAACTTTAACCCTACCGCTCAACATAAGCCTAACCCGAGGTCCAGTCGTAACCCTAACAGGGTCTCTAACCCTAGCCCTCAACATAACACTAACCCGAGGTCCAATCGGAACCCTAACCAGATCTCTAACCCTCGCCCTCAACATAACGCTAACCCTAGGTCCAATCGGAACCCTAACCGGATCTGTATACCTAGCCCTCAACATAACCCTAACCCTAGGTCCAATCGGAACCCTAACAGGTTCTGTATACCTAGCCCTCAACATAACCCTAACCCTAGGTCTAATCGGAACCCTAACCGGATCTGTATACCTAGCCCTCAACATAACCCTAACCCGAGGTACAATCGGAACCCTAACCGGATCTGTATACCTAGCCCTCAACATAACCCTAACCCGAGGTCCAATCGGAACCCTAACCGGATCTCTAACCCTACCGCTAAACATAAGCCTAACCTGATGTCCAATCGGAACCCTAACCGGATCTCTAACCCTAGCCCTGAACAAAACCCTAACCCGAGGTCCAATCGGAACCCTAACCGGATCTCTAAACCTCGCCCTCAACATAACCCTAACCCTAGGTCCAATCGGAACTCTAACCGGATATCTAACCCTCGCCCTCAACATAACCCTAACCCTAGGTCCAATCGGAACCCTAACCGGATCTCTATACCTAGCCCTCAACATAACCCTAACCCGAGGTCCAATCGGAACCCTAACCGGATCTCTAACCCTAGCCCTCAACATAACCCTAACCCTAGGTCCAATCGGAACCCTAACCGGAACTCTCACCCTCGCCCTCAACATAACCCTAACCCTAGGTCCAATCGGAACGCTAACAGGATCTCTACGCCTCGCCCTCAACATAACCCTAACCCTAGGTCCAATCGGAACCCTAACCGGAACTCTAACCCTAGCCCTCAACATAACCCTAACCCTAGGTCCAATCGGAACCCTAACCGGATCTCTAACCCTAGCCCTCAACATAACCCTACCCCTAAGTCCAATCGGAACCCTAACTGGATCTCTAACCCTAGCACTCAACATAACCCTAACCCTAGGTCCAATCGGAACCCTAACCGGATCTGTATAGCTAGCCCTCAACATAACCCTAACCCTAGGTCCAATCGTTACCCTATCCGGATCTCTAACCCTTGCCCTCAACATAACCCTAACCCTAGGTCCAATCGTAACCCTAATAGGATCTCTACGCCTCGCCCTCAACATAACCCTAACCCTAGGTCCAATCGGAACCCTAACCGGATCTCTAATCCTAACCCTCAACATAACCCTACCCCTAAGTCCAATCGGAACCCTAACCGGATATCTAACCCTAGCCCTCAACATGACCCTAACCCTAGGTCCAATCGTAACCCTAACCGGATCTCTAACCCTCGCCCTCAACATAACCCTAACCCTAGGTCCAATCGGAACCCTAACCGGATCTGTATACCTAGCCCTTAACATAACCCTAACCCGAGGTCCAATCGGAACCTTAACCGGATCTCTAACCCTAGCCCTCAACATAACCCTAACCCTAGGTCTAATCGGAACCCTAACCGGAACTCTAACCCTCGCCCTCAACATAACCCTAACCCTAGGTCCAATCGGAACCCTAACCAGATCTCTAACCCTACCGCTCAACATAAGCCTAACCCGAGGTCCAATCGGAACCCTAACCGGATCTCTAACCCTCGCCCTCAACATAACGCTAACCCTAGGTCCAATCAGAACCCTAACCCGATCTGTATACCTAGCCCTCAACATAACCCTTACCCTAGGTCCAATCGGAACCCTAACCGGATCTGTATACCTAGCCCTCAACATAACCCTAACCCAAGGTCCAATCGGAACCCTAACCGGATCTCTAACCCTATCGCTCAACATAAGCCTAACCCGAGGTGCAATGGGAACCCTAACCGGATCTCTAAACCTCGCCCTCAACATAACCCTAACCCTAGGTCCAATCGGAACCCTAACCGGATCTCTAACCCTCGCTCTCAACATAACCCTAACCCTAGGTCCAATCGGAACTCTAACCGGATCTGTATACGTAGCCCTCTACATAACCCTAACCCGAGGTCCCATCAGAACCCTAACCGGATCTCTAACCCTAGCCCTCAACATAACCCTAACCCTATGTCCAATCGGAACCCTAACCGGAACTCTAACCCTAGCCCTCAAAATAACCCTAACCCTAGGTCCAATCGTAACCCTAACCGGATCTCTAACACTAGCCCTCAACATAACCCTAACCCTAGGTACAATCGGAACTCTAACCGGATATCTATCCCTAGCCCTCAACATAACCCTAACCCTAGGTCCAATCAGAACCCTAACCAGATCTCTAGCCCTTGCCCTCAACATAACCCTAACCCTAGGTCCAATCGGAACCCTAACCGGATCTCTAACCCTCGCCTTCAACATAACGCTAACCCTACGTCCCATCGGTACCCTAACCGGATCTCTAACCCTCGCCCTCAACATAACCCTAACCCTAGGTCCAATCGGAACCCTAACCGGATCTGTGTACGTAGCCGTCAACATAAACCTAACCCTAGGTCCAATCAGAAACCTATCAGGATCTGTATACCTAGCCCTCAACATAACCCTAACCCTAGGTCCAATCGGAACCCTAACCGGATCTGTATACCCAGCCCTCAACATAACCCTAACCCGAGGTCCAATCGGAACCCTAACCGGATCTCTAACCCTCGCCCTCAACATAACTCTAACCCGAGGTCCAATCGGAACCCTAACCGGATCTCTAACCCTAGCCCTCAACATAACCCTAACCCTAGGTCCAATCGGAACCCTAACCGGATCTCTAACCCTAGCCCTCAACATAACCCTACCCCTAAGTCCAATCGGAACCCTAACCGGATATCTAACCCTCGCCCTCAACATAACCCTAACCCTAGGTCCAATCGAAACCCTAACCAGATCTCTAACCCTACCGCTCAACATAAGCCTAACCCGAGGTCCAATCGAAACCCTAACCGGATCTCTAACCCTAGCCCTCAACATAACCCTAACCCGAGGTCCAATCGGAACCCTAACCGGATCTCTAACCCTCGCCCTCAACATAAACCTAACCCTAGGTCCAATCGGAACCCTAACCGGATCTCTAACCCTTGCCCTCAACATAACCCTAACCCTAGGTCTAATCGGAACCCTAACCGGATCTGTATACCTAGCCCTCAACATAACCCTTACCCGAGGTCCAATCGGAACCCTAACCGGAACTCTAACCCTAGCCCTCAAAATAACCCTAACCCTAGGTCAAATCGGAACCCTAACCGGATCTCTAACCCTAGCCCTCAACATAACCCTAACCGTAGGTCCAATCAGAACTCTAACCGGATATCTATCCCTAGCCCTCAACATAACCGTAACCCTAAGTCCATTCGGAACCCGAACCCGATCTCTAACCCTCGCCCTCAACATAACCCTAACCCTAAGTCCAATCGGAACCCTAACCGGATCTCTAACCCTCGCCCTCAACATAACTCTAACCCGAGGTCTAATCGGAACCCTAACCGGATCTATAACCCTCGCCCTCAACATAACCCTAACCCTAGGTCCAATCGGAACCCTAACCGGATCTCTAACCCTAGCCCTCAACATAACCCTTACCCTAGGTCCAATCGGAACCCTAACCGGATCTCTAACCCTAGCCCTCAACATAACCCTAACCCTAAGTCCAATTGGAACCCTAACCGGATCTCTAACCCTAGCACTCAACATAACCCTAACCCTAGGTCCAATCGGAACCCTAACCGGATCTGTATACCTAGCCCTCAACATAACCCTAACCCTAGGTCCTATCGTAACCCTATCCGGATCTCTAACCCTTGCCCTCAACATAACCCTAACCCTAGGTCCAATCGGAACCCTAACAGGATCTCTACGCCTCGCCCTAAACATAACCCTAACCCTAGGTCCAATCGGAACCCTAACCGGAACTCTAACCCTAGCCCTCAAAATAACCCTAACCCTAGGTCCAATCGGAACCCTAACTGGATCTCTAACCCTAGCCCTCAACATAACCCTACCCCTAAGTCCAATCGAAACCCTAACCGGATATCTAACCCTAGCCCTCAACATAACCCTAACCCTAGGTCCAATCGTAACCCTAACCGGATCTCTAACCCTCGCCCTCAACATAACCTTAACCCTAGGTCCAATCGGAATCCTAACCAGATCTCTAACCCTACCGCTCAACATAAGCCTAACCCGAGGTCCAATCGGAACCCTAACCGGATCTCTAACCCTAGCCCTCAACATAACCCGAACCCGAGGTCCAATCGGAACCCTAACCAGATCTCTAACCCTCGCACTCAACATAACGCTAACCCTAGGTCCAATCGGAACCCTAACCGGATCTGTATACCTAGCCCTCAACATAACCCTAACCCTAGGTCCAATCGGAACCCTAACAGGTTCTGTATACCTAGCCCTAAACATAACCCTAACCCTAAGTCCACTCGGAACCCTAACCGGATCTGTATACCTAGCCCTCAACATAACCCTAACCCGAGGTCCAATCGGAACCCTAACCGGATCTGTATACCTAGCCCTCAACATAATCCTAACCCGAGGTCCAATCGGAACCCTAACCGGATCTCTAACCCTACCGCTAAACATAAGCCTAACCTGAGGTCCAATCGGAACCCTAACCGGATCTCTAACCCTAGCCCTGAACAAAACCCTAACCCGAGGTCCAATCGGAACCCTAACCGGATCTCTAAACCTCGCCCTCAACATAACCCTAACCCTAGGTCCAATCGGAACCCTAACCGGAACTCTAACCCTAGCCCTCAAAATAACCCTAACCCTAGGTCAAATCGGAACCCTAACCGGATCTCTAACCCTAGCCCTCAACATAACCCTAACCCTAGGTCCAATCGGAACCCTAACCGGAACTCTAACCCTAGCCCTCAAAATAACCCTAAACCTAGGTCAAATCGGAACCCTAACCGGATCTCTAACCCTAGCCCTCAACATAACCCTAACCCTAGGTACAATCGGAACTCTAACCGGATATCTATCCCTAGCCCTCAACATAACCCTAACCCTAGGTCCAATCAGAACCCTAACCAGATCTCTAGCCCTTGCCCTCAACATAACCCTAACCCTAGGTCCAATCGGAACCCTAACCGGATCTCTAACCCTCGCCTTCAACATAACGCTAACCCTACGTCCCATCGGTACCCTAACCGGATCTCTAACCCTCGCCCTCAACATAACCCTAACCCTAGGTCCAATCGGAACCCTAACCGGATCTGTGTACGTAGCCGTCAACATAAACCTAACCCTAGGTCCAATCAGAAACCTATCAGGATCTGTATACCTAGCCCTCAACATAACCCTAACCCTAGGTCCAATCGGAACCCTAACCGGATCTGTATACCCAGCCCTCAACATAACCCTAACCCGAGGTCCAATCGGAACCCTAACCGGATCTCTAACCCTCGCCCTCAACATAACTCTAACCCGAGGTCCAATCGGAACCCTAACCGGATCTCTAACCCTAGCCCTCAACATAACCCTAACCCTAGGTCCAATCGGAACCCTAACCGGATCTCTAACCCTAGCCCTCAACATAACCCTACCCCTAAGTCCAATCGGAACCCTAACCGGATATCTAACCCTCGCCCTCAACATAACCCTAACCCTAGGTCCAATCGAAACCCTAACCAGATCTCTAACCCTACCGCTCAACATAAGCCTAACCCGAGGTCCAATCGAAACCCTAACAGGATCTCTAACCCTAGCCCTCAACATAACCCTAACCCGAGGTCCAATCGGAACCCTAACCGGATCTCTAACCCTCGCCCTCAACATAAACCTAACCGTAGGTCCAATCGGAACCCTAACCGGATCTCTAACCCTTGCCCTCAACATAACCCTAACCCTAGGTCTAATCGGAACCCTAACCGGATCTGTATACCTAGCCCTCAACATAACCCTTACCCGAGGTCCAATCGGAACCCTAACCGGAACTCTAACCCTAGCCCTCAAAATAACCCTAACCCTAGGTCAAATCGGAACCCTAACCGGATCTCTAACCCTAGCCCTCAACATAACCCTAACCGTAGGTCCAATCAGAACTCTAACCGGATATCTATCCCTAGCCCTCAACATAACCGTAACCCTAAGTCCATTCGGAACCCGAACCCGATCTCTAACCCTCGCCCTCAACATAACCCTAACCCTAGGTCCAATCGGAACCCTAACCGGATCTCTAACCCTCGCCCTCAACATAACTCTAACCCGAGGTCTAATCGGAACCCTAACCGGATCTATAACCCTCGCCCTCAACATAACCCTAACCCTAGGTCCAATCGGAACCCTAACCGGATCTCTAACCCTAGCCCTCAACATAACCCTTACCCTAGGTCCAATCGGAACCCTAACCGGATCTCTAACCCTAGCCCTCAACATAACCCTAACCCTAAGTCCAATTGGAACCCTAACCGGATCTCTAACCCTAGCACTCAACATAACCCTAACCCTAGGTCCAATCGGAACCCTAACCGGATCTGTATACCTAACCCTCAACATAACCCTAACCCTAGGTCCTATCGTAACCCTATCCGGATCTCTAACCCTTGCCCTCAACATAACCCTAACCCTAGGTCCAATCGGAACCCTAACAGGATCTCTACGCCTCGCCCTAAACATAACCCTAACCCTAGGTCCAATCGGAACCCTAACCGGAACTCTAACCCTAGCCCTCAAAATAACCCTAACCCGAGGTCCAATCGGAACCCTAACCGGATCTGTATACCTAGCCCTCAACATAATCCTAACCCGAGGTCCAATCGGAACCCTAACCGGATCTCTAACCCTACCGCTAAACATAAGCCTAACCTGAGGTCCAATCGGAACCCTAACCGGATCTCTAACCCTAGCCCTGAACAAAACCCTAACCCGAGGTCCAATCGGAACCCTAACCGGATCTCTAAACCTCGCCCTCAACATAACCCTAACCCTAGGTCCAATCGGAACCCTAACCGGAACTCTAACCCTAGCCCTCAAAATAACCCTAACCCTAGGTCAAATCGGAACCCTAACCGGATCTCTAACCCTAGCCCTCAACATAACCCTAACCCTAGGTCCAATCGGAACCCTAACCGGAACTCTAACCCTAGCCCTCAAAATAACCCTAAACCTAGGTCAAATCGGAACCCTAACCGGATCTCTAACCCTAGCCCTCAACATAACCCTAACCCTAGGTACAATCGGAACTCTAACCGGATATCTATCCCTAGCCCTCAACATAACCCTAACCCTAGGTCCAATCAGAACCCTAACCAGATCTCTAGCCCTTGCCCTCAACATAACCCTAACCCTAGGTCCAATCGGAACCCTAACCGGATCTCTAACCCTCGCCTTCAACATAACGCTAACCCTACGTCCCATCGGTACCCTAACCGGATCTCTAACCCTCGCCCTCAACATAACCCTAACCCTAGGTCCAATCGGAACCCTAACCGGATCTGTGTACGTAGCCGTCAACATAAACCTAACCCTAGGTCCAATCAGAAACCTATCAGGATCTGTATACCTAGCCCTCAACATAACCCTAACCCTAGGTCCAATCGGAACCCTAACCGGATCTGTATACCCAGCCCTCAACATAACCCTAACCCGAGGTCCAATCGGAACCCTAACCGGATCTCTAACCCTCGCCCTCAACATAACTCTAACCCGAGGTCCAATCGGAACCCTAACCGGATCTCTAACCCTAGCCCTCAACATAACCCTAACCCTAGGTCCAATCGGAACCCTAACCGGATCTCTAACCCTAGCCCTCAACATAACCCTACCCCTAAGTCCAATCGGAACCCTAACCGGATATCTAACCCTCGCCCTCAACATAACCCTAACCCTAGGTCCAATCGAAACCCTAACCAGATCTCTAACCCTACCGCTCAACATAAGCCTAACCCGAGGTCCAATCGAAACCCTAACAGGATCTCTAACCCTAGCCCTCAACATAACCCTAACCCGAGGTCCAATCGGAACCCTAACCGGATCTCTAACCCTCGCCCTCAACATAAACCTAACCGTAGGTCCAATCGGAACCCTAACCGGATCTCTAACCCTTGCCCTCAACATAACCCTAACCCTAGGTCTAATCGGAACCCTAACCGGATCTGTATACCTAGCCCTCAACATAACCCTTACCCGATGTCCAATCGGAACCCTAACCGGAACTCTAACCCTAGCCCTCAAAATAACCCTAACCCTAGGTCAAATCGGAACCCTAACCGGATCTCTAACCCTAGCCCTCAACATAACCCTAACCGTAGGTCCAATCAGAACTCTAACCGGATATCTATCCCTAGCCCTCAACATAACCGTAACCCTAAGTCCATTCGGAACCCGAACCCGATCTCTAACCCTCGCCCTCAACATAACCCTAACCCTAGGTCCAATCGGAACCCTAACCGGATCTCTAACCCTCGCCCTCAACATAACTCTAACCCGAGGTCTAATCGGAACCCTAACCGGATCTATAACCCTCGCCCTCAACATAACCCTAACCCTAGGTCCAATCGGAACCCTAACCGGATCTCTAACCCTAGCCCTCAACATAACCCTTACCCTAGGTCCAATCGGAACCCTAACCGGATCTCTAACCCTAGCCCTCAACATAACCCTAACCCTAAGTCCAATTGGAACCCTAACCGGATCTCTAACCCTAGCACTCAACATAACCCTAACCCTAGGTCCAATCGGAACCCTAACCGGATCTGTATACCTAGCCCTCAACATAACCCTAACCCTAGGTCCTATCGTAACCCTATCCGGATCTCTAACCCTTGCCCTCAACATAACCCTAACCCTAGGTCCAATCGGAACCCTAACAGGATCTCTACGCCTCGCCCTAAACATAACCCTAACCCTAGGTCCAATCGGAACCCTAACCGGAACTCTAACCCTAGCCCTCAAAATAACCCTAACCCTAGGTCCAATCGGAACCCTAACTGGATCTCTAACCCTAGCCCTCAACATAACCCTACCCCTAAGTCCAATCGAAACCCTAACCGGATATCTAACCCTAGCCCTCAACATAACCCTAACCCTAGGTCCAATCGTAACCCTAACCGGATCTCTAACCCTCGCCCTCAACATAACCTTAACCCTAGGTCCAATCGGAATCCTAACCAGATCTCTAACCTTACCGCTCAACATAAGCCTAACCCGAGGTCCAATCGGAACCCTAACCGGATCTCTAACCCTAGCCCTCAACATAACCCGAACCCGAGGTCCAATCGGAACCCTAACCAGATCTCTAACCCTCGCACTCAACATAACGCTAACCCTAGGTCCAATCGGAACCCTAACCGGATCTGTATACCTAGCCCTCAACATAACCCTAACCCTAGGTCCAATCGGAACCCTAACAGGTTCTGTATACCTAGCCCTAAACATAACCCTAACCCTAAGTCCACTCGGAACCCTAACCGGATCTGTATACCTAGCCCTCAACATAACCCTAACCCGAGGTCCAATCGGAACCGTAACCGGATCTGTATACCTAGCCCTCAACATAATCCTAACCCGAGGTCCAATCGGAACCCTAACCGGATCTCTAACCGTACCGCTAAACATAAGCCTAACCTGAGGTCCAATCGGAACCCTAACCGGATCTCTAACCCTAGCCCTGAACAAAACCCTAACCCGAGGTCCAATCGGAACCCTAACCGGATCTCTAAACCTCGCCCTCAACATAACCCTAACCCTAGGTCCAATCGGATCTCTAACCGGATCTCTAACCCTCGCCCTCAACATAACCCTAACCCTAGGTCCAATCGGAACCCTAACCGGATCTCTATACCTAGCCCTCAACATAACCCTAACCCGAGGTCCAATCGGAACCCTAACCGGATCTCTAACCCTAGCCCTCAGCATAACCCTAACCCTAGGTCCAATCGGAACCCTAACCGGAACTCTCACCCTCGCCCTCAACATAACCCTAACCCTAGGTCCAATCGGAACGCTAACAGGATCTCTACGCCTCGCCCTCAACATAACCCTAACCCTAGGTCCAATCGGAACCCTAACCGGAACTCTAACCCTAGCCCTCAACATAACCCTAACCCTAGGTCCAATCGGAACCCTAACCGGATCTCTAACCCTAGCCCTCAACATAACCCTACCCCTAAGTCCAATCGGAACCCTAACCGGATATCTAACCCTAGCCCTCAACTAAACCCTAACCCTAGGTCCAATCGTAACCCTAACCGGATCTCTAACCCTCGCCCTCAACATAACCCTAACCCTAGGTCCAATCGAAACCCTAACCAGATCTCTAACCCTACCGCTCAACAAAAGCCTAACCCGAGGTCCAATCGAAACCCTAACCGGATCTCTAACCCTAGCCCTCAACATAACCCTAACCCGAGGTCCAATCGGAACCCTAACCGGATCTCTAACCCTAGCCCTCAACATAACCCTAACCCTAAGTCCAATCGGAACCCTAACCGGATCTCTAACCCTAGCCCTCAACATAACCCGAACCCGAGGTGCAATCAGAACCCTAACCAGATCTCTAACCCTCGCCCTCAACATAACGCTAACCCTAGGTCCAATCGGAACCCTAACCGGATCTGTATACCTAGCCCTCAACATAACCCTAACCCTAGGTCCAATCGGAACCCTAACAGGTTCTGTATACCTAGCCCTAAACATAACCCTAACCCTAAGTCCACTCGGAACCCTAACCGGATCTGTATACCTAGCCCTCAACATAACCCTAACCCGAGGTCCAATCGGAATCCTAACCGGATCTGTATACCTAGCCCTCAACATAACCCTAACCCGAGGTCCAATCGGAACCCTAAGCGGATCTCTAACCCTACCGCTAAACATAAGCCTAACCTGAGGTCCAATCGGAACCCTAACCGGATCTCTAACCCTAGCCCTGAACAAAACCCTAACCCGAGGTCCAATCGGAACCTTAACCGGATCTCTAAACCTCGCCCTCAACATAACACTAACCCTAGGTCCAATCGGAACGCTAACAGGATCTCTACGCCTCGCCCTCCACATAACCCTAACCCTAGGTCCAATCGGAACCCTAACCGGAACTCTAACCCTAGCCCTCAACATAACCCTAACCCTAGGTCCAATTGGAACCCTAACCGGATCTCTAACCCTAGCCCTCAACATAACCCTACCCCTAAGTCCAATCGGAACCCTAACCGGATATCTAACCCTAGCCCTCAACTAAACCCTAACCCTAGGTCCAATCGTAACCCTAACCGGATCTCTAACCCTCGCCCTCAACATAACCATAACCCTAGGTCCATTCGAAACCCTAACCAGATCTCTAACCCTACCGCTCAACATAAGCCTAACCCGAGGTCCAATCGAAACCCTAACCGGATCTCTAACCCTAGCCCTCAACATAACCCTAACCCGAGGTCCAATCGGAACCCTAACCGGATCTCTAACCCTCGCCCTCAACATAACGCTAACCCTAGGTCCAATCCGAACCCTAACCGGATCTCTAACCCTAGCCCTCAACATAACCCTAACCCTAAGTCCAATCGGAACCCTAACCGGATCTCTAACCCTAGCCCTCAACATAACCCTAACCCTAAGTGCAGTCGGAACACTAACAGGATCTGTATACCTAGCCCTAAACAGAACCCTAACCCTAGGTCCAATCGGAACCCTAAACGGATCTCTAACCCTAGACCTCAACATAACCCTAACCGTAAGTTCAATCGGAACCCTAACCGGATCTCTAACCCTAGCCCTCAACATAACCCTAACCCTAGGTCCAATCGGAACCCTAACCGGATCTGTATACCTAGCCCTCAACATAACCCTAACCCCAGGTCCAATCGTAACCCTATCCGGATCTCTAACCCTTGCCCTCAACATAACCCTAACCCTAGGCCCAATCGGAACCCTAACAGGATCTCTACGCCTCGCCCTCAACATAACCCTAACCCTAGGTCCAATCGGAACCCTAACCGGATCTGTGTACCTAGCCCTCAACATAAACCTAACCCGAGGTCCAATCGGAACGCTAACCGGATCTCTAACCCTAGCCCTCAACAAAACCCTAACCCGAGGTCCAATCGGAACCCTAACCGGATCTCTAACCCTCGCCCTCAACATAACGCTAATCCTAGGTCCAATCGGAAACCTAACCGGATCTGTATACCTAGCCCTCAACATAACCCTAACACTAGGTCCAATCGGAACCCTAACAGGATCTGTACACCTATCCCTAAACATAACCCTAACCCTAGGTCCAATCGGAACCCTATCCGGATCTGTATACCTAGCCCACAACATAACCCTAACCCAAGGTCCAATCGGAACCCTAACCGGATCTCTAACCCTACCGCTCAACATAAGCCTAACCCGAGGTCCAATGGGAACCCTAACCGGATCTCTAACCCTCGCCGTCAACATAACCCTAACCCTAGGTCCAATCGGAACCCTAATAGGATCTCTACGCCTCGCCCTCAACATAACCCTAACCCTAGGTCCAATCGGAACCCTAACCGGAACTCTAACCCTAGCCCTCAATATAACCCTAACCCTAGGTCCAATCGGAACCCTAACCGGATCTCTAACCCTAACCCTCAACATAACCCTACCCCTAAGTCTAATCGGAACCCTAACCGGATATCTAACCCTAGCCCTCAACATGACCCTAACCCTAGGTCCAATCGTAACCCTAACCGAATCTCTAACCCTCGCCCTCAACATAACCCTAACCCTAGGTTCAATCGGAACCCTAACCGGATCTGTATACCTAGCCCTCAACATAACCCTAACCCGAGGTCCAATCGGAACCCTAACCGGATCTCTAACCCTAGCCCTCAACATAACCCTAACCCTAGGTATAATCGGAACCCTAACCGGAACTCTAACCCTCGCCCTCAACATAACCCTAACCCTAGGTCCAATCGGAACCCTAACCAGATCTCTAACCCTACCGCTCAACATAAGCCTAACCCGAGGTCCAATCGGAACCCTAACCGGATCTCTAACCCTAGCCCTCAACAAAACCCTAACCCGAGGTCCAATCGGAACCCTAACCGGATCTCTAACCCTCGCCCTCAACATAACGCTAACCCTAGGTCCAATCGGAACCCTAACCGGATCTGTATACCTAGCCCTCAACATAACCCTAACCCTAGGTCCAATCGGAACCCTAACCGGATCTGTATACCTAGCCCTCAACATAACCCTAACCCAAGGTCCAATCGGAACCCTAACCGGATCTCTAACCCTACCGCTCAACATAAGCCTAACCCGAGGTCCAATGGGAACCCTAACCGGATCTCTAAGCCTAGCCCTCAACATAACCCTAACCCGAGCTCCAATCGGAACCCTAACCGGATCTCTAAACCTCGCCATCAACATGACCCTAACCCTAGGTCCAATCGGAACCCTAACCGGATCTCTAACCCTCGCTCTCAACATAACCCTAACCCTAGGTCCAATCGGAACTCTAACCGGATCTGTATACCTAGCCCTCAACATAACCCTAACCCGAGGTCCAATCGGAACCCTAACCGGAACTCTAACCCTAGCCCTCAAAATAACCCTAACCCTAGGTCAAATCGGAACCCTAACCGGATCTCTAACCCTAGCCCTCAACATAACCCTAACCGTAGGTCCAATCAGAACTCTAACCGGATATCTATCCTTAGCCCTCAACATAACCGTAACCCTAAGTCCAGTCGGAACCCTAACCGGATCTCTAACCCTCGACCTCAACATAACCCTAACCCTAGGTCCAATCGGAACCCTAACCGGATCTCTAACCCTCGCCCTCAACATAACCCTAACCCGAGGTCTAATCGGAACCCTAACCGGATCTCTAACCCTCGCCCTCAACATAATCCTAACCCTAGGTCCAATCGGAACCCTAACCGTATCTCTAACCCGAGCCCTCAACATAACCCTAACCCTAGGTCCAATCGGAACCCTAACCGGATCTGTAACCATAGCCCTCAACATAACCCTAACCCTAAGTCCAATCGGAACCCTAACCGGATCTCTAACCCTAGCACTCAACATAACCCTAACCCTAGGTCCAATCGGAACCCTAACCGGATCTGTATACCTAGCCCTCAACATTACCCTAACCCTAGGTCCAATCGTAACCCTATCCGGATCTCTAACCCTTGCCCTCAACATAACCCTAACCCTAGGTCCAATCGGAACCCTAACAGGATCTCTACGCCTCGCCCTCAACATAACCCTAACCCTAGGTCCAATCGAAACCCTAACCGGAACTCTAACCCTAGCCCTCAACATAACCCTAACCCTAGGTGCAATCGGAACCCTAACCGGATCTGTGTACCTAGCCCTCAACATAACCCTAACCCGAGGTCCAATCGGAACCCTAACCGGATCTCTAACCCTCGCGATCAACATAACGTTAACCCTAGGTCCAATCGGAAACCTAACCGGATCTCTATACCTAGCCCTCAACATAACCCTAACCCTAGGTCCAATCGGAAACCTAACAGGATCTGTATACCTATCCCTAAACATAACCCTAACCCTAGGTCCAATCGGAACCCTATGCGGATCTGTATACCTAGCCCTCAACATAACCCTAACCCAAGGTCCAATCGGAACCCTAACCGGATCTCTAACCCAACCGCTCAACATAAGCCTAACCCGAGGTCCAATGGGAACCCAAACCGGATCTCTAACCCTCGCCCTCAACATAACCCTAACCCTAGGTCCAATCGGAACCCTAACCGGATCTCTAACCCTCGCCCTCAACATAACCCTAACCCGAAGTCCAATCGGAACCCTAACCGGATCTCTAACCCTCGCCCTCAACATAACCCTAACCCTAGGTCCAATCGGAACCCTAACCGGATCTCTAACCCTAGCCGTCAACATAACCCTAACCCCAGTTCCAATCGGAACCCTAACCGGATCTCTAACCCTAGCCCTCAACATAACCCTAACCCTAAGTCCAATCAGAACCCTAACCGGATCTCTAACCCTAGCACTCAACATAACCCTAACCCTAGGTCCAATCGGAACCCTAACCGGATCTCTAACCCTAGCCCTCAACAAAACCCTAACCCGAGGTCCAATCGGAACCCTAACCGGATCTCTAACCCTCGCCCTCAACATAACGCTAACCCTAGGTCCAATCGGAAACCTAACCGGATCTGTATACCTAGCCCTCAACATAACCCTAACCCTAGGCCCAATGGGAAACCTAACAGGATCTGTATACCTATCCCTAAACATAACCCTAACCCTAGGTCCAATCGGAACCCTATGCGGATCTGTATACCTAGCCCGCAACATAACCCTAACCCAAGGTCCAATCGGAACCCTAACCGGATCTCTAACCCTACCGCTCAACATAAGCCTAACCCGAGGTCCAATGGTAACCCTAACCGGATCTCTAACCCTCGCCCTCAACATAACCCTAACCCTAGGTCCAATCGGAACCCTAACCGGATCTCTAAACCTCGCCCTCAACATAACCCTAACCCGAAGTCCAATCGGAACCCTAACCGGATCTCTAACCCTCGCCCTCAACATAACCCTAACCCTAGGTCCAATCGGAACCCTAACCGGATCTCTAACCCTAGCCGTCAACATAACCCTAACCCTAGGTCCAATCGGAACCCTAACCGGATCTCTAACCCTAGCCCTCAACATAACCCTAACCCTAAGTCCAATCGGAACCCTAACCGGATCTCTAACCCTAGCACTCAACATAACCCTAACCCTAGGTCCAATCGGAACCCTAACCGGATCTGTATAGCTAGCCCTCAACATAACCCTAACTCTAGGTCCAATCTTTACCCTATCCGGATCTCTAACCCTTGCCCTCAACATAACCCTAACCCTAGGTCCAATCGGAACCCTAACCAGAACTCTAACACTAGCCCTCAACATAAGCCTAACCCTAGGTCCAATCGGAACCCTAACCTGATCTCTAACCCTATCCCTCAACATAACCCTACCCCTAAGTCCAATCGGAACCCTAACCGGATATCTATCCCTAGCCCTCAACATGACCCTAACCCTAGGTCCAATCGTAACCCTAACCGGATCTCTAACCCTCGCCCTCAACATAACCCTAACCCTAGGTCCAATCGGAACCCTAACCGGATCTGTATACTTAGCCCTCAACATAACCCTAACCCGAGGTCCAATCGGAACCCTAACCGGATCTCTAACCCTAGCCCTCAACATAACACTAACCCTAGGTCTAATCGGAACCCTAACCGGAACTCTAACCCTCGCCCTCAACATAACCCTAACCCTAGGTCCAATCGGAACCCTAACCAGATCTCTAACCCTACCGCTCAACATAAGCCTAACCCGAGGTCCAATCGGAACCCTAACCGGATATCTAAGCCTAGCCCTCAACAAAACCCTAACCCGAGGTCCAATCGGAACCCTAACCGGATCTCTAACCCTCGCCCTCAACATAACGCTAACCCTAGGTCCAATCGGAACCCTAACCGGATCTGTATACCTAGCCCTCAACATAACCCTAACCCTAGGTCCAATCGGAACCCTAACCGGATCTGTATACCTAGCCGTCAACATAACCCTAACCCTAGGTCCAATCGGAACCCTAACCGGATCTCTAACCCTAGCCCTCAACATAACCCTAACCCTAGGTCCATTCGGAACACTAACCGGAACTCTAACCCTAGCCCTCAACATAACCCTAACCCTAGGTCCCATCAGAACTCTAACCGGATCTGTATACCTAGCCCTCAACATATCCCTAACCCGAGGTCCAATCAGAACCCTAACCGGATCTCTAACCCTATCCCTCAACATAACCCTAACCCTAGGTCCAATCGGAACCCTAACCGGAACTCTAACCCTAGCCCTCAAAATAACCCTAACCCTAGGTCAAATCGGAACCCTAACCGGATCTCTAACCCTAGCCATCAACATAACCCTAACCCTAGGTACAATCGGAACCCTAACCAGATCTCTAACCCTCGCCCTCAACATAACCCTAACCCTAGGTCCAATCGGAACCCTAACCGGATCTCTAACCCTCGCCCTCAACATAACCCTAACCCGAGGTCCAATCGGAACAATAACCGGATCTCTAACCCTAGCCCTCAACATAACCCTAACCCTAGGTCCAATCGGAACCCTAACCGGATCTCTAACCCTCGCCCTCAACATAACCCTAACCCTAGGTCCAATCGGAACCCTAACTGGATCTGTATACCTAGCCCTCAACATAACCCTAACCCGAGGTCCAATCGGAACCCTAACCGGATATCTAACCCTAGCCCTCAACATAACCCTAACCCTACATCCAATCGGAACCCTAACCAGATCTCTAGCCCTTGCCCTCAACATAACCCTAACCCTAGGTCCAATCGGAACCCTATCCGGATCTCTAACCCTCGCCCTCAACATAACCCTATCCCTAGGTCCAATCGGAACCCTAACCGGATCTGTGTACATAGCCGTCAACATAAACCTAACCCTAGGTCCAATCGGAAACCTAACAGGATCTGTATACCTAGCCCTCAACATAACCCTAACCCTAGGTCCAATCGGAACCCTAACCAGATCTGTATACCCAGCCCTCAACATAACCCTAACCCGAGGTCCAATCGGAACCCTAACCGGATCTCTAACCCTAGCCCTCAACATAACCCTAACCCGAGGTCCAATCGGAACCCTAACCAGATCTCTAACCCTAGCCCTCAACATAACCCTAACCCGAGGTCCAATGGGAACCCTAACCGGATATCTAACCCTCGCCCTCAACATAACCCTAACCCTAGGTCCAATCGGAACCCTAACCGGATCTCTAACCCTTGCCCTCAACATAACCCTAACCCTAGGTCCAATCGGAACCCTAACCGGATCTCTAACCCTAGCCCTCAACATAACCCTAACCCTAAGTCCAATCGGAACCCTAACCGGATCTCTAACCCTAGCACTCAACATAACCCTAACCCTAGGTCCAATCGGAACCCTAACCGGATCTGTATACCTAGCCCTCAACATAACCCTAACCCTAGGTCCAATCGTAACCCTATCCGGATCTCTAACCCTTGCCCTCAACATAACCCTAACCCTAGGTCCAATCGGAACCCTAACAGGATCTCTACGCCTCGCCCTAAACATAACCCTAACCCTAGGTCCAATCGGAACCCTAACCGGAACTCTAACCCTAGCCCTCAAAATAACCCTAACCCTAGGTCCAATCGGAACCCTAACTTGATCTCTAACCCTAGCCCTCAACATAACCCTACCCCTAAGTCCAATCGGTACCCTAACCGGATATCTAACCCTAGTCCTCAACATAACCCTAACCCTAGGTCCAATCGTAACCCTAACCGGATCTCTAACCCTCGCCCTCAACATAACCTTAACCCTAGGTCCAATCGGAAACCTAACAGGATCTGTATACCTATCCCTAAACATAACCCTAACCCTAGGTCCAATCGGAACCCTATGCGGATCTGTATACCTAGCCCTCAACATAACCCTAACCCAAGGTCCAATCGGAACCCTAACCGGATCTCTAACCCTACCGCTCAACATAAGCCTAACCCGAGGTCCAATGGGAACCCTAACCGGATCTCTAAACCTCGCCCTCAACATAACCCTAACCCTAGGTCCAATCGGAACCCTAACCGGATCTCTAACCCTCGCCCTCAACATAACCCTAACCCGAAGTCCAATCGGAACCCTAACCGGATCTCTAACCCTCGCCCTCAGCATAACCCTAACCCTAGGTCCAATCGGAACCCTAACCGGATCTCTAACCCTAGCCGTCAACATAACCCTAACCCTAGTTCCAATCGGAACCCTAACTGGATCTCTAACTCTAGCCCTCAACATAACCCTAACCTTAAGTCCAATCGGAACCCTAACCGGATCTCTAACCCTAGCACTCAACATAACCCTAACCCTAGGTCCAATCGGAACCCTAACCGGATCTCTAACCCTAGCCCTCAACAAAACCCTAACCCGAGGTCCAATCGGAACCCTAACCGGATCTCTAACCCTCGCCCTCAACATAACGCTAACCCTAGGTCCAATCGGAAACCTAACCGGATCTGTATACCTAGCCCTCAACATAACCCTAACCCTAGGTCCAATCGGAAACCTAACAGGATCTGTATACCTATCCCTAAACATAACCCTAACCCTAGGTCCAATCGGAACCCTATGCGGATCTGTAAACCTAGCCCTCAACATAACCCTAACCCTCAGTCCAATCGTAACCCTAACCGGATCTCTAACCCTCGCCCTCAACATAACCCTAACCCGAAGTCCAATCGGAACCCTAACCGGATATCTATCCCTAGCCCTCAACATGACCCTAACCCTAGGTCCAATCGTAACCCTAACCGGATCTCTAACCCTCGCCCTCAACATAACCCTAACCCTAGGTCCAATCGGAACCCTAACCGGATCTATATACTTAGCCCTCAACATAACCCTAACCCGAGGTCCAATCGGAACCCTAACCGGATCTCTAACCCTCGCCCTCAACATAACCCTAACCCGAAGTCCAATCGGAGCCCTAACCGGATCTCTAACCCTCGCCCTCAACATAACCCTAACCCTAGGTCCAATCGGAACCCTAACCGGATCTCTAACCCTAGCCGTCAACATAACCCTAACCCCAGTTCCAATCGGAACCCTAACCGGATCTCTAACCCTAGCCCTCAACATAACCCTAACCCTAAGTCCAATCAGAACCCTAACCGGATCTCTAACCCTAGCACTCAACATAACCCTAACCCTAGGTCCAATCGGAACCCTAACCGGATCTCTAACCCTAGCCCTCAACAAAACCCTAACCCGAGGTCCAATCGGAACCCTAACCGGATCTCTAACCCTCGCCCTCAACATAACGCTAACCCTAGGTCCAATCGGAAACCTAACCGGATCTGTATACCTAGCCCTCAACATAACCCTAACCCTAGGCCCAATCGGAAACCTAACAGGATCTGTATACCTATCCCTAAACATAACCCTAACCCTAGGTCCAATCGGAACCCTATGCGGATCTGTATACCTAGCCCGCAACATAACCCTAACCCAAGGTCCAATCGGAACCCTAACCGGATCTCTAACCCTACCGCTCAACATAAGCCTAACCCGAGGTCCAATGGGAACCCTAACCGGATCTCTAACCCTCGCCCTCAACATAACCCTAACCCTAGGTCCAATCGGAACCCTAACCGGATCTCTAACCCTCGCCCTCAACATAACCCTAACCCGAAGTCCAATCGGAACCCTAACCGGATCTCTAACCCTCGCCCTCAGCATAACCCTAACCCTAGGTCCAATCGGAACCCTAACCGGATCTCTAACCCTAGCCGTCAACATAACCCTAACCCTAGTTCCAATCGGAACCCTAACTGGATCTCTAACCCTAGCCCTCAACATAACCCTAACCTTAAGTCCAATCGGAACCCTAACCGGATCTCTAACCCTAGCACTCAACATAACCCTAACCCTAGGTCCAATCGGAACCCTAACCGGATCTCTAACCCTAGCCCTCAACAAAACCCTAACCCGAGGTCCAATCGGAACCCTAACCGGATCTCTAACCCTCGCCCTCAACATAACGCTAACCCTAGGTCCAATCGGAAACCTAACCGGATCTGTATACCTAGCCCTCAACATAACCCTAACCCTAGGTCCAATCGGAAACCTAACAGGATCTGTATACCTATCCCTAAACATAACCCTAACCCTAGGTCCAATCGGAACCCTATGCGGATCTGTAAACCTAGCCCTCAACATAACCCTAACCCTCAGTCCAATCGTAACCCTAACCGGATCTCTAACCCTCGCCCTCAACATAACCCTAACCCGAAGTCCAATCGGAACCCTAACCGGATATCTATCCCTAGCCCTCAACATGACCCTAACCCTAGGTCCAATCGTAACCCTAACCGGATCTCTAACCCTCGCCCTCAACATAACCCTAACCCTAGGTCCAATCGGAACCCTAACCGGATCTATATACTTAGCCCTCAACATAACCCTAACCCGAGGTCCAATCGGAACCCTAACCGGATCTCTAACCCTCGCCCTCAACATAACCCTAACCCGAAGTCCAATCGGAACCCTAACCGGATCTCTAACCCTCGCCCTCAACATAACCCTAACCCTAGGTCCAATCGGAACCCTAACCGGATCTCTAACCCTAGCCGTCAACATAACCCTAACCCCAGTTCCAATCGGAACCCTAACCGGATCTCTAACCCTAGCCCTCAACATAACCCTAACCCTAAGTCCAATCAGAACCCTAACCGGATCTCTAACCCTAGCACTCAACATAACCCTAACCCTAGGTCCAATCGGAACCCTAACCGGATCTCTAACCCTAGCCCTCAACAAAACCCTAACCCGAGGTCCAATCGGAACCAGAACCGGATCTCTAACCCTCGCCCTCAACATAACGCTAACCCTAGGTCCAATCGGAAACCTAACCGGATCTGTATACCTAGCCCTCAACATAACCCTAACCCTAGGCCCAATCGGAAACCTAACAGGATCTGTATACCTATCCCTAAACATAACCCTAACCCTAGGTCCAATCGGAACCCTATGCGGATCTGTATACCTAGCCCGCAACATAACCCTAACCCAAGGTCCAATCGGAACCCTAACCGGATCTCTAACCCTACCGCTCAACATAAGCCTAACCCGAGGTCCAATGGGAACCCTAACCGGATCTCTAACCCTCGCCCTCAACATAACCCTAACCCTAGGTCCAATCGGAACCCTAACCGGATCTCTAACCCTCGCCCTCAACATAACCCTAACCCGAAGTCCAATCGGAACCCTAACCGGATCTCTAACCCTCGCCCTCAACATAACCCTAACCCTAGGTCCAATCGGAACCCTAACCGGATCTCTAACCCTAGCCGTCAACATACCCCTAACCCTAGGTCCAATCGGAACCCTAACCGGATCTCTAACCCTAACCCTCAACATAACCCTACCCCTAAGTCCAATCGGAACCCTAACCGGATATCTATCCCTAGCCCTCAACATGACCTTAACCCTAGGTCCAATCGTAACCCTAACCGGATCTCTAACACTCGCCCTCAACATAACCCTAACCCTAGGTCCAATCGGAACCCTAACCGGATCTGTATACTTAGCCCTCAACATAACCCTAACCCGAGGTCCAATCGGAACCCTAACCGGATCTCTAACCCTAGCCCTCAACATAACCCTAACCCTAGGTCTAATCGGAACCCTAACCGGAACTCTAACCCTCGCCCTCAACATAACCCTAACCCTAGGTCCAATCGGAACCCTAACCAGATCTCTAACCCTACCGCTCAACATAAGCCTAACCCGAGGTCCAATCGGAACCCTAACCGGATATCTAAGCCTAGCCCTCAACAAAACCCTAACCCGAGGTCCAATCGGAACCCTAACCGGATCTCTAACCCTCGCCCTCAACATAACGCTAACCCTAGGTCCAATCGGAACCCTAACCGGATCTGTATACCTAGCCCTCAACATAACCCTAACCCTAGGTCCAATCGGAACCCTAACCGGATCTGTATACCTAGCCGTCAACATAACCCTAACCCTAGGTCCAATCGGAACCCTAACCGGATCTCTAACCCTAGCCCTCAACATAACCCTAACCCTAGGTCCATTCGGAACACTAACCGGAACTCTAACCCTAGCCCTCAACATAACCCTAACCCTAGGTCCAATCGGAACTCTTACCTGATCTGTATACCTAGCCCTCAACATAACCCTAACCCGAGGTCCAATCAGAACCCTAACCGGATCTCTAACCCTAGCCCTCAACATAACCCTAACCCTAGGTCCAATCGGAACCCTAACCGGAACTCTAACCCTAGCCCTCAAAATAACCCTAACCCTAGGTCAAATCGGAACCCTAACCGGATCTCTAAGCCTAGCCATCAACATAACCCTAACCCTAGGAACAATCGGAACCCTAACCGGATCTCTAACCCTCGCCCTCAACATAACCCTAACCCGAGGTCCAATCGGAACAATAACCGGATCTCTAACCCTAGCCCTCAACATAACCCTAACCCTAGGTCCAATCGGAACGCTAACCGGATCTCTAACCCTCGCCCTCAACATAACCCTAACCCTAGGTCCAATCGGAACCCTAACTGGATCTGTATACCTAGCCCTCAACATAACCCTAACCCGAGGTCCAATCGGAACCCTAACCGGATATTTAACCCTAGCCCTCAACATAACCCTAACCCTACATCCAATCGGAACCCTAACCAGATCTCTAGCCCTTGCCCTCAACATAACCCTAACCCTAGGTCCAATCGGAACCCTAACCGGATCTCTAACCCTCGCCCTCAACATAACCCTATCCCTAGGTCCAATCGGAACCCTAACCGGATCTGTATACATAGCCGTCAACATAAACCTAACCCTAGGTCCAATCGGAAACCTAACAGGATCTGTATACCTAGCCCTCAACATAACCCTAACCCTAGGTCCAATCGGAACCCTAACCGGATCTGTATACCCAGCCCTCAACATAACCCTAACCCGAGGTCCAATCGGAACCCTAACCGGATCTCTAACCCTAGCCCTCAACATAACCCTAACCCGAGGTCCAATCGGAACCCTAACCAGATCTCTAACCCTAGCCCTCAACATAACCCTAACCCGAGGTCCAATGGGAACCCTAACCGGATCTCTAACCCTCGCCCTCAACATAACCCTAACCCTAGGTCCAATCGGAACCCTAACCGGATCTCTAACCCTTGCCCTCAACATAACCCTAACCCTAGGTCTAATCGGAACCCTAACCGGATCTGTATACCTAGCCCTCAACATAACCCTTACCCGAGGTCCAATCGGAACCCTAACCGGAACTCTAACCCTAGCCCTCAAAATAACCCTAACCCTAGGTCAAATCGGAACCCTAACCGGATCTCTAACCCTTGCCCTCAACATAACCCTAACCGTAGGTCCAATCAGAACTCTAACCGGATATCTATCCCTAGCCCTCAACATAACCCTAACCCTAAGTCCAGTCGGAA
Organism: Miniopterus natalensis; assembly: GCF_054644295.1. Lineage (NCBI taxonomy): Eukaryota > Metazoa > Chordata > Mammalia > Chiroptera > Miniopteridae > Miniopterus > Miniopterus natalensis. The sequence continues at coordinate 445,274 of NW_028269910.1, read as the reverse complement.
CCCTAACCGGATCTCTAACCCTCGCCCTCAACATAACCCTAACCCTAGATCCAATCGGAACCCTAACCGGATCTCTAACCCTCGCCCTCAACATAACCCTAGCCCGAGGTCTAATCGGAACCCTAACCGGATCTATAACCCTCGCCCTCAACATAACCCTAACCCTAGGTCCAATCGGAACCCTAACCGGATCTCTAACCCTAGCCCTCAACATAACCCTAACCCTAGGTCCAATCGGAACCCTAACCGGATCTCTAACCCTAGCCCTCAACATAACCCTAACCCTAAGTCCAATCGGAACCCTAACCGGATCTCTAACCCTAGCACTCAACATAACCCTAACCCTAGGTCCAATCGGAACCCTAACCGGATCTGTATACCTAGCCCTCAACATAACCCTAACCCTAGGTCCAATCGTAACCCTATCCGGATCTCTAACCCTTGCCCTCAACATAACCCTAACCCTAGGTCCAATCGGAACCCTAACAGGATCTCTACGCCTCGCCCTAAACATAACCCTAACCCTAGGTCCAATCGGAACCCTAACCGGAACTCTAACCCTAGCCCTCAAAATAACCCTAACCCTAGGTCCAATCGGAACCCTAACTTGATCTCTAACCCTAGCCCTCAACATAACCCTACCCCTAAGTCCAATCGGTACCCTAAATGGATATCTAACCCTAGTCCTCAACATAACCCTAACCCTAGGTCCAATCGTAACCCTAACCGGATCTCTAACCCTCGCCCTCAACATAACCTTAACCCTAGGTCCAATCGGAAACCTAACAGGATCTGTATACCTATCCCTAAACATAACCCTAACCCTAGGTCCAATCGGAACCCTATGCGGATCTGTATACCTAGCCCTCAACATAACCCTAACCCAAGGTCCAATCGGAACCCTAACCGGATCTCTAACCCTACCGCTCAACATAAGCCTAACCCAAGGTCCAATGGGAACCCTAACCGGATCTCTAAACCTCGCCCTCAACATAACCCTAACCCTAGATCCAATCGGAACCCTAACCGGATCTCTAACCCTCGCCCTCAACATAACCCTAACCCGAAGTCCAATCGGAACCCTAACCGGATCTCTAACCCTCGCCCTCAACATAACCCTAACCCTAGGTCCAATCGGAACCCTAACCGGATCTCTAACCCTAGCCGTCAACATAACCCTAAGCCTAGGTCCAATCGGAACCCTAACCGGATCTCTAACCCTAGCCCTCAACATAACCCTAACCCTAAGTCCAATCGGAACCCTAACCGGATCTCTAACCCTAGCACTCAACATAACCCTAACCCTAGGTCCAATCGGAACCCTAACCGGATCTGTATAGCTAGCCCTCAACATAACCCTAACCCTAGGTCCAATCTTTACCCTATCCGGATCTCTAACCCTTGCCCTCAACATAACCCTAACCCTAGGTCCAATCGGAACCCTAACCAGAACTCTAACACTAGCCCTCAACATAACCCTAACCCTAGGTCCAATCGGAACCCTAACCGGATCTCTAACCCTAACCCTCAACATAACCCTACCCCTAAGTCCAATCGGAACCCTAACCGGATATCTATCCCTAGCCCTCAACATGACCCTAACCCTAGGTCCAATCGTAACCCTAACCGGATCTCTAACACTCGCCCTCAACATAACCCTAACCCTAGGTCCAATCGGAACCCTAACCGGATCTGTATACTTAGCCCTCAACATAACCCTAACCCGAGGTCCAATCGGAACCCTAACCGGATCTCTAACCCTAGCCCTCAACATAACCCTAACCCTAGGTCTAATCGGAACCCTAACCGGAACTCTAACCCTCGCCCTCAACATAACCCTAACCCTAGGTCCAATCGGAACCCTAACCAGATCTCTAACCCTACCGCTCAACATAAGCCTAACCCGAGGTCCAATCGGAACCCTAACCGGATATCTAAGCCTAGCCCTCAACAAAACCCTAACCCGAGGTCCAATCGGAACCCTAACCGGATCTCTAACCCTCGCCCTCAACATAACGCTAACCCTAGGTCCAATCGGAACCCTAACCGGATCTGTATACCTAGCCCTCAACATAACCCTAACCCTAGGTCCAATCGGAACCCTAACCGGATCTGTATACCTAGCCGTCAACATAACCCTAACCCTAGGTCCAATCGGAACCCTAACCGGATCTCTAACCCTAGCCCTCAACATAACCCTAACCCTAGGTCCATTCGGAACACTAACCGGAACTCTAACCCTAGCCCTCAACATAACCCTAACCCTAGGTCCAATCGGAACTCTTACCTGATCTGTATACCTAGCCCTCAACATAACCCTAACCCGAGGTCCAATCAGAACCCTAACCGGATCTCTAACCCTAGCCCTCAACATAACCCTAACCCTAGGTCCAATCGGAACCCTAACCGGAACTCTAACCCTAGCCCTCAAAATAACCCTAGCCCTAGGTCATATCGGAACCCTAACCGGATCTCTAAGCCTAGCCATCAACATAACCCTAACCCTAGGTACAATCGGAACCCTAACCGGATCTCTAACCCTCGCCCTCAACATAACCCTAACCCGAGGTCCAATCGGAACAATAACCGGATCTCTAACCCTAGCCCTCAACATAACCCTAACCCTAGGTCCAATCGGAACCCTAACCGGATCTCTAACCCTCGCCCTCAACATAACCCTAACCCTAGGTCCAATCGGAACCCTAACTGGATCTGTATACCTAGCCCTCAACATAACCCTAACCCGAGGTCCAATCGGAACCCTAACCGGATATTTAACCCTAGCCCTCAACATAACCCTAACCCTACATCCAATCGGAACCCTAACCAGATCTCTAGCCCTTGCCCTCAACATAACCCTAACCCTAGGTCCAATCGGAACCCTAACCGGATCTCTAACCCTCGCCCTCAACATAACCCTATCCCTAGGTCCAATCGGAACCCTAACCGGATCTGTATACATAGCCGTCAACATAAACCTAACCCTAGGTCCAATCGGAAACCTAACAGGATCTGTATACCTAGCCCTCAACATAACCCTAACCCTAGGTCCAATCGGAACCCTAACCGGATCTGTATACCCAGCCCTCAACATAACCCTAACCCGAGGTCCAATCGGAACCCTAACCGGATCTCTAACCCTAGCCCTCAACATAACCCTAACCCGAGGTCCAATCGGAACCCTAACCAGATCTCTAACCCTAGCCCTCAACATAACCCTAACCCGAGGTCCAATGGGAACCCTAACCGGATCTCTAACCCTCGCCCTCAACATAACCCTAACCCTAGGTCCAATCGGAACCCTAACCGGATCTCTAACCCTTGCCCTCAACATAACCCTAACCCTAGGTCTAATCGGAACCCTAACCGGATCTGTATACCTAGCCCTCAACATAACCCTTACCCGAGGTCCAATCGGAACCCTAACCGGAACTCTAACCCTAGCCCTCAAAATAACCCTAACCCTAGGTCAAATCGGAACCCTAACCGGATCTCTAACCCTTGCCCTCAACATAACCCTAACCGTAGGTCCAATCAGAACTCTAACCGGATATCTATCCCTAGCCCTCAACATAACCCTAACCCTAAGTCCAGTCGGAACCCTAACCGGATCTCTAACCCTCGCCCTCAACATAACCCTAACCCTAGGTCCAATCGGAACCCTAACCGGATCTCTAACCCTCGCCCTCAACATAACCCTAGCCCGAGGTCTAATCGGAACCCTAACCGGATCTATAACCCTCGCCCTCAACATAACCCTAACCCTAGGTCCAATCGGAACCCTAACCGGATCTCTAACCCTAGCCCTCAACATAACCCTAACCCTAGGTCCAATCGGAACCCTAACCGGATCTCTAACCCTAGCCCTCAACATAACCCTAACCCTAAGTCCAATCGGAACCCTAACCGGATCTCTAACCCTAGCACTCAACATAACCCTAACCCTAGGTCCAATCGGAACCCTAACCGGATCTGTATACCTAGCCCTCAACATAACCCTAACCCTAGGTCCAATCGTAACCCTATCCGGATCTCTAACCCTTGCCCTCAACATAACCCTAACCCTAGGTCCAATCGGAACCCTAACAGGATCTCTACGCCTCGCCCTAAACATAACCCTAACCCTAGGTCCAATCGGAACCCTAACCGGAACTCTAACCCTAGCCCTCAAAATAACCCTAACCCTAGGTCCAATCGGAACCCTAACTTGATCTCTAACCCTAGCCCTCAACATAACCCTACCCCTAAGTCCAATCGGTACCCTAACCGGATATCTAACCCTAGTCCTCAACATAACCCTAACCCTAGGTCCAATCGTAACCCTAACCGGATCTCTAACCCTCGCCCTCAACATAACCTTAACCCTAGGTCCAATCGGAAACCTAACAGGATCTGTATACCTATCCCTAAACATAACACTAACCCTAGGTCCAATCGGAACCCTATGCGGATCTGTATACCTAGCCCTCAACATAACCCTAACCCAAGGTCCAATCGGAACCCTAACCGGATCTCTAACCCTACCGCTCAACATAAGCCTAACCCAAGGTCCAATGGGAACCCTAACCGGATCTCTAAACCTCGCCCTCAACATAACCCTAACCCTAGATCCAATCGGAACCCTAACCGGATCTCTAACCCTCGCCCTCAACATAACCCTAACCCGAAGTCCAATCGGAACCCTAACCGGATCTCTAACCCTCGCCCTCAACATAACCCTAACCCTAGGTCCAATCGGAACCCTAACCGGATCTCTAACCCTAGCTGTCAACATAACCCTAACCCTAGTTCCAATCGGAACCCTAACCGGATCTCTAACCCTAGCCCTCAACATAACCCTAACCTTAAGTCCAATCGGAACCCTAACCGGATCTCTAACCCTAGCACTCAACATAACCCTAACCCTAGGTCCAATCGGAACCCTAACCGGATCTCTAACCCTAGCCCTCAACAAAACCCTAACCCGAGGTCCAATCGGAACCCTAACCGGATCTCTAACCCTCGCCCTCAACATAACGCTAACCCTAGGTCCAATCGGAAACCTAACCGGATCTGTATACCTAGCCCTCAACATAACCCTAACCCTAGGTCCAATCGGAAACCTAACAGGATCTGTATACCTATCCCTAAACATAACCCTAACCCTAGGTCCAATCGGAACCCTATGCGGATCTGTAAACCTAGCCCTCAACATAACCCTAACCCTCAGTCCAATCGTAACCCTAACCGGATCTCTAACCCTCGCCCTCAACATAAACCTAACCCGAAGTCCAATCGGAACCCTAACCGGATATCTATCCCTAGCCCTCAACATGACCCTAACCCTAGGTCCAATCGTAACCCTAACCGGATCTCTAACCCTCGCCCTCAACATAACCCTAACCCTAGGTCCAATCGGAACCCTAACCGGATCTGTATACTTAGCCCTCAACATAACCCTAACCCGAGGTCCAATCGGAACCCTAACCGGATCTCTAACCCTAGCCCTCAACATAACCCTAACCCTAGGTCTAATCGGAACCCTAACCGGATCTGTATACCTAGCCCTCAACATAACCCTTACCCGAGGTCCAATCGGAACCCTAACCGGAATCTAACCCTAGCCCTCAAAATAACCCTAACCCTAGGTCAAATCGGAACCCTAACCGGATCTCTAACCCTAGCCCTCAACATAACCCTAACCGTAGGTCCAATCAGAACTCTAACCGGATATCTATCCCTAGCCCTCAACATAACCGTAACCCTAAGTCCAGTCGGAACCCTAACCGGATCTCTAACCCTCGCCCTCAACATAACCCTAACCCTAGGTCCAATCGGAACCCTAACCGGATCTCTAACCCTCGCCCTCAACATAACCCTAGCCCGAGGTCTAATCGGAACCCTAACCGGATCTATAACCCTCGCCCTCAACATAACCCTAACCCTAGGTCCAATCGGAACCCTAACCGGATGTCTAACCCTAGCCCTCAACATAACCCTAACCCTAGGTCCAATCGGAACCCTAACCGGATCTCTAACCCTAGCCCTCAACATAACCCTAACCCTAGGTCCAATCGTAACCCTATCCGGATCTCTAACCCTTGCCCTCAACATAACCCTAATCCTAGGTCCAATCGGAACCCTAACAGGATCTCTACGCCTCGCCCTAAACATAACCCTAACCCTAGGTCCAATCGGAACCCTAACCGGAACTCTAACCCTAGCCCTCAAAATAACCCTAACCCTAGGTCCAATCGGAACCCTAACTTGATCTCTAACCCTAGCCCTCAACATAACCCTACCCTAAGTCCAATCGGTACCCTAACCGGATATCTAACCCTAGTCCTCAACATAACCCTAACCCTAGGTCCAATCGTAACCCTAACCGGATCTCTAACCCTCGCCCTCAACATAACCTTAACCCTAGGTCCAATCGGAAACCTAACAGGATCTGTATACCTATCCCTAAACATAACCCTAACCCTAGGTCCAATCGCAACCCTATGCGGATCTGTATACCTAGCCCTCAACATAACCCTAACCCAAGGTCCAATCGGAAACCTAACCGGATCTCTAACCCTACCGCTCAACATAAGCCTAACCCGAGGTCCAATGGGAACCCTAACCGGATCTCTAAACCTCGCCCTCAACATAACCCTAACCCTAGGTCCAATCGGAACCCTAACCGGATCTCTAACCCTCGCCCTCAACATAACCCTAACCCGAAGTCCAATCGGAACCCTAACCGGATCTCTAACCCTCGCCCTCAACATAACCCTAACCCTAGGTCCAATCGGAACCCTAACCGGATCTCTAACCCTAGCCGTCAACATAACCCTAACCCTAGTTCCAATCGGAACCCTAACCGGATCTCTAACCCTAGCCCTCAACATAACCCTAACCTTAAGTCCAATCGGAACCCTAACCGGATCTCTAACCCTAGCACTCAACATAACCCTAACCCTAGGTCCAATCGGAACCCTAACCGGATCTCTAACCCTAGCCCTCAACAAAACCCTAACCCGAGGTCCAATCGGAACCCTAACCGGATCTCTAACCCTCGCCCTCAACATAACGCTAACCCTAGGTCCAATCGGTAACCTAACCGGATCTGTATACCTAGCCCTCAACATAACCCTAACCCTAGGTCCAATCGGAAACCTAACAGGATCTGTATACCTATCCCTAAACATAACCCTAACCCTAGGTCCAATCGGAACCCTATGCGGATCTGTAAACCTAGCCCTCAACATAACCCTAACCCAAGGTCCAATCGGAACCCTAACCGGATCTCTAACCATACCGCTCAACATAAGCCTAACCCTAGGTCCAATGGGAACCCTAACCGGATCTCTAACCCTCGCCCTCAACATAACCCTATCCCTAGGTCCAATCGGAACCCTAACCGGATCTCTAACCCTCGCCCTCAACATAACCCTAACCCGAAGTCCAATCGGAACCGTAGCCGGATCTCTAACCCTCGCCCTCAACATAACCCTAACCCTAGGTCCAATCGGAACCCTAACCGGATCTCTAACCCTAGCCGTCAACATAACCCTAACCCTAGGTCCAATCGGAACCCTAACCGGATCTCTAAACCTAGCCCTCAACATAACCCTAACCCTAAGTCCAATCGGAACCCTAACCGGATCTCTAACCCTAGCACTCAACATAACCCTAACCCTAGGTCCAATCGTTACCCTATCCGGATCTCTAACCCTTGCCCTCAACATAACCCTAACCCTAGGTCCAATCGGAACCCTAATAGGATCTCTACGCCTCGCCCTCAACATAACCCTAACCCTAGGTCCAATCGGAACCCTAACCGGAACTCTAACACTAGTCCTCAACATAACCCTAACCCTAGGTCCATTCGGAACCCTAACCGGATCTCTAACCCTAACCCTCAACATAACCCTACCCCTAAGTCCAATCGGAACCCTAACCGGATATCTATCCCTAGCCCTCAACATGACCCTAACCCTAGGTCCAATCGTAACCCTAACCGGATCTCTAACCCTCGCCCTCAACATAACCCTAACCCTAGGTCCAATCGGAACCCTAACTGGATCTGTATACCTAGCCCTCAACATAACCCTAACCCGAGGTCCAATCGGAACCCTAACCGGATCTCTAACCCTAGCCCTCAACATAAACCTAACCCTAGGTCTAATCGGAACCCTAACCGGAACTCTAACCCTCGCCCTCAACATAACCCTAACCCTAGGTCCAATCGGAACCCTAACCAGATCTCTAACCCTACGGCTCAACATAAGCCTAACCCGAGGTCCAATCGGAACCCTAACCGGATCTCTAACCCTCGCCTTCAACATAACGCTAACCCTAGGTCCAATCGGAACCCTAACCGGATCTGTATATCTAGCCCTCAACATAACCCTAACCCTAAGTCCAATCGGAACCCTAACCGGATCTGTATACCTAGCCCTCAACATAACCCTAACCCAAGGTCCAATCGGAACCCTAACCGGATCTCTAACCCTACCCCTCAACATAAGCCTAACCCGAGGTCCAATGGGAACCGTAACCGGATCTCTAACCCTACCCCTCAACATAACCCTAACCCGAGGTCCAATCGGAACCCTAACCGGATCTCTAAACCTCGCCCTCAACATAACCCTAACCCTAGGTCCAATCGGAACCCTAACCGGATCTCTAACCCTCGCTCTCAACATAACCCTAACCCTAGGTCCAATCGGAACTCTAACCGGATCTGTATACCTAGCCCTCAACATAACCCTAACCCGAGGTCCAATCAGAACCGTAACCGGATCTCTAACCCTAGCCCTCAACATAACCCTAACCCTAGGTCTAATCGGAACCCTAACCGGAACTCTAACCCTAGCCCTCAAAATAACACTAACCCTAGGTCAAATCGGAACCCTAACCGGATCTCTAACCCTAGCCATCAACATAACCCTAACCCTAGGTACAATCGGAACTCTAACCGGATATCTATCCCTAGCCCTCAACATAACCCTAACCCTAGGTCCAATCGGAACCCTAACCGGATCTCTAACCCTAGCCCTCAACATAACCCTAACCCTAGGTCCATTCGGAACACTAACCGGAACTCTAACCCTAGCCCTCAACATAACCCTAACCCTAGGTCCAATCGGAACTCTTACCGGATCTGTATACCTAGCCCTCAACATAACCCTAACCCGAGGTCCAATCAGAACCCTAACCGGATCTCTAACCCTAGCCCTCAACATAACCCTAACCCTAGGTCCAATCGGAACCCTAACCGGAACTCTAACCCTAGCCCTCAAAATAACCCTAACCCTAGGTCAAATCGGAACCCTAACCGGATCTCTAAGCCTAGCCATCAACATAACCCTAACCCTAGGTACAATCGGAACCCTAACCGGATCTCTAACCCTCGCCCTCAACATAACCCTAACCCGAGGTCCAATCGGAACAATAACCGGATCTCTAACCCTAGCCCTCAACATAACCCTAACCCTAGGTCCAATCGGAACCCTAACCGGATCTCTAACCCTCGCCCTCAACATAACCCTAACCCTAGGTCCAATCGGAACCCTAACTGGATCTGTATACCTAGCCCTCAACATAACCCTAACCCGAGGTCCAATCGGAACCCTAACCGGATATTTAACCCTAGCCCTCAACATAACCCTAACCCTACATCCAATCGGAACCCTAACCAGATCTCTAGCCCTTGCCCTCAACATAACCCTAACCCTAGGTCCAATCGGAACCCTAACCGGATCTCTAACCCTCGCCCTCAACATAACCCTATCCCTAGGTCCAATCGGAACCCTAACCGGATCTGTATACATAGCCGTCAACATAAACCTAACCCTAGGTCCAATCGGAAACCTAACAGGATCTGTATACCTAGCCCTCAACATAACCCTAACCCTAGGTCCAATCGGAACCCTAACCGGATCTGTATACCCAGCCCTGAACATAACCCTAACCCGAGGTCCAATCGGAACCCTAACCGGATCTCTAACCCTAGCCCTCAACATAACCCTAACCCGAGGTCCAATCGGAACCCTAACCAGATCTCTAACCCTAGCCCTCAACATAACCCTAACCCGAGGTCCAATGGGAACCCTAACCGGATCTCTAACCCTCGCCCTCAACATAACCCTAACCCTAGGTCCAATCGGAACCCTAACCGGATCTCTAACCCTTGCCCTCAACATAACCCTAACCCTAGGTCTAATCGGAACCCTAACCGGATCTGTATACCTAGCCCTCAACATAACCCTTACCCGAGGTCCAATCGGAACCCTAATCGGAACTCTAACCCTAGCCCTCAAAATAACCCTAACCCTAGATCAAATCGGAACCCTAACCGGATCTCTAACCCTTGCCCTCAACATAACCCTAACCGTAGGTCCAATCAGAACTCTAACCGGATATCTATCCCTAGCCCTCAACATAACCCTAACCCTAAGTCCAGTCGGAACCCTAACCGGATCTCTAACCCTCGCCCTCAACATAACCCTAACCCTAGGTCCAATCGGAACCCTAACCGGATCTCTAACCCTCGCCCTCAACATAACCCTAGCCCGAGGTCTAATCGGAACCCTAACCGGATCTATAACCCTCGCCCTCAACATAACCCTAACCCTAGGTCCAATCGGAACCCTAACCGGATCTCTAACCCTAGCCCTCAACATAACCCTAACCCTAGGTCCAATCGGAACCCTAACCGGATCTCTAACCCTAGCCCTCAACATAACCCTAACCCTAAGTCCAATCGGAACCCTAACCGGATCTCTAACCCTAGCACTCAACATAACCCTAACCCTAGGTCCAATCGGAACCCTAACCGGATCTGTATACCTAGCCCTCAACATAACCCTAACCCTAGGTCCAATCGTAACCCTATCCGGATCTCTAACCCTTGCCCTCAACATAACCCTAACCCTAGGTCCAATCGGAACCCTAACAGGATCTCTACGCCTCGCCCTAAACATAACCCTAACCCTAGGTCCAATCGGAACCCTAACCGGAACTCTAACCCTAGCCCTCAAAATAACCCTAACCCTAGGTCCAATCGGAACCCTAACTTGATCTCTAACCCTAGCCCTCAACATAACCCTACCCCTAAGTCCAATCGGTACCCTAACCGGATATCTAACCCTAGTCCTCAACATAACCCTAACCCTAGGTCCAATCGTAACCCTAACCGGATCTCTAACCCTCGCCCTCAACATAACCTTAACCCTAGGTCCAATCGGAAACCTAACAGGATCTGTATACCTATCCCTAAACATAACCCTAACCCTAGGTCCAATCGGAACCCTATGCGGATCTGTATACCTAGCCCTCAACATAACCCTAACCCAAGGTCCAATCGGAACCCTAACCGGATCTCTAACCCTACCGCTCAACATAAGCCTAACCCAAGGTCCAATGGGAACCCTAACCGGATCTCTAAACCTCGCCCTCAACATAACCCTAACCCTAGGTCCAATCGGAACCCTAACCGGATGTCTAACCCTAGCCCTCAACATAACCCTAACCCTAGGTCCAATCGGAACCCTAACCGGATCTCTAACCCTAGCCCTCAACATAACCCTAACCCTAGGTCCAATCGTAACCCTATCCGGATCTCTAACCCTTGCCCTCAACATAACCCTAATCCTAGGTCCAATCGGAACCCTAACAGGATCTCTACGCCTCGCCCTAAACATAACCCTAACCCTAGGTCCAATCGGAACCCTAACCGGAACTCTAACCCTAGCCCTCAAAATAACCCTAACCCTAGGTCCAATCGGAACCCTAACTTGATCTCTAACCCTAGCCCTCAACATAACCCTACCCTAAGTCCAATCGGTACCCTAACCGGATATCTAACCCTAGTCCTCAACATAACCCTAACCCTAGGTCCAATCGTAACCCTAACCGGATCTCTAACCCTCGCCCTCAACATAACCTTAACCCTAGGTCCAATCGGAAACCTAACAGGATCTGTATACCTATCCCTAAACATAACCCTAACCCTAGGTCCAATCGCAACCCTATGCGGATCTGTATACCTAGCCCTCAACATAACCCTAACCCAAGGTCCAATCGGAAACCTAACCGGATCTCTAACCCTACCGCTCAACATAAGCCTAACCCGAGGTCCAATGGGAACCCTAACCGGATCTCTAAACCTCGCCCTCAACATAACCCTAACCCTAGGTCCAATCGGAACCCTAACCGGATCTCTAACCCTCGCCCTCAACATAACCCTAACCCGAAGTCCAATCGGAACCCTAACCGGATCTCTAACCCTCGCCCTCAACATAACCCTAACCCTAGGTCCAATCGGAACCCTAACCGGATCTCTAACCCTAGCCGTCAACATAACCCTAACCCTAGTTCCAATCGGAACCCTAACCGGATCTCTAACCCTAGCCCTCAACATAACCCTAACCTTAAGTCCAATCGGAACCCTAACCGGATCTCTAACCCTAGCACTCAACATAACCCTAACCCTAGGTCCAATCGGAACCCTAACCGGATCTCTAACCCTAGCCCTCAACAAAACCCTAACCCGAGGTCCAATCGGAACCCTAACCGGATCTCTAACCCTCGCCCTCAACATAACGCTAACCCTAGGTCCAATCGGTAACCTAACCGGATCTGTATACCTAGCCCTCAACATAACCCTAACCCTAGGTCCAATCGGAAACCTAACAGGATCTGTATACCTATCCCTAAACATAACCCTAACCCTAGGTCCAATCGGAACCCTATGCGGATCTGTAAACCTAGCCCTCAACATAACCCTAACCCAAGGTCCAATCGGAACCCTAACCGGATCTCTAACCATACCGCTCAACATAAGCCTAACCCTAGGTCCAATGGGAACCCTAACCGGATCTCTAACCCTCGCCCTCAACATAACCCTATCCCTAGGTCCAATCGGAACCCTAACCGGATCTCTAACCCTCGCCCTCAACATAACCCTAACCCGAAGTCCAATCGGAACCGTAGCCGGATCTCTAACCCTCGCCCTCAACATAACCCTAACCCTAGGTCCAATCGGAACCCTAACCGGATCTCTAACCCTAGCCGTCAACATAACCCTAACCCTAGGTCCAATCGGAACCCTAACCGGATCTCTAAACCTAGCCCTCAACATAACCCTAACCCTAAGTCCAATCGGAACCCTAACCGGATCTCTAACCCTAGCACTCAACATAACCCTAACCCTCGGTCCAATCGTAACCCTAACCGGATCTCTAACCCTCGCCCTCAACATAACCCTAACCCGAAGTCCAATCGGAACCCTAACCGGATATCTATCCCTAGCCCTCAACATGACCCTAACCCTAGGTCCAATCGTAACCCTAACCGGATCTCTAACCCTCGCCCTCAACATAACCCTAACCCTAGGTCCAATCGGAACCCTAACCGGATCTGTATACTTAGCCCTCAACATAACCCTAACCCGAGGTCCAATCGGAACCCTAACCGGATCTCTAACCCTAGCCCTCAACATAACCCTAACCCTAGGTCTAATCGGAACCCTAACCGGAACTCTAACCCTCGCCCTCAACATAACCCTAAACCTAGGTCCAATCGGAACCCTAACCAGATCTCTAACCCTACCGCTCAACATAAGCCTAACCCGAGGTCCAATCGGAACCCTAACCGGATATCTAAGCCTAGCCCTCAACAAAACCCTAACCCGAGGTCCAATCGGAACCCTAACCGGATCTCTAACCCTCGCCCTCAACATAACGCTAACCCTAGGTCCAATCGGAACCCTAACCGGATCTGTATACCTAGCCCTCAACATAACCCTAACCCTAGGTCCAATCGGAACCCTAACCGGATCTGTATACCTAGCCGTCAACATAACCCTAACCCTAGGTCCAATCGGAACCCTAACCGGATCTCTAACCCTAGCCCTCAACATAACCCTAACCCTAGGTCCAATCGGAACACTAACCGGAACTCTAACCCTAGCCCTCAACATAACCCTAACCCTAGGTCCAATCGGAACTCTAACCGGATCTGTATACCTAGCCCTCAACATAACCCTAACCCGAGGTCCAATCAGAACCCTAACTGGATCTCTAACCCTAGCCCTCAACATAACCCTAACCCTAGGTCCAATCGGAACCCTAACCGGATCTCTAACCCTCGCCCTCAACATAACCCTAACCCGAGGTCCAATCGGAACAATAACCGGATCTCTAACCCTAGCCCTCAACATAACCCTAACCCTAGGTCCAATCGGAACCCTAACCGGATCTCTAACCCTCGCCCTCAACATAACCCTAACCCTAGGGCCAATCGGAACCCTAACTGGATCTGTATACCTAGCCCTCAACATAACCCTAACCCTAGGTCCAATCGGAACCCTAACCGGATCTCTAACCCTCGCCCTCAACATAACCCTAACCCTAGGTCCAATCGGAACCCTAACCGGATCTGTGTACATAGCCGTCAACATAAACCTAACCCTAGGTATAATCGGAAACCTAACAGGATCTGTATACCTAGCCCTCAACATAACCCTAACCCTAGGTCCAATCGGAACCCTAACCGGATCTGTATACCCAGCCCTCAACATAACCCTAACCCGAGGTCCAATCGGAACCCTAACCGGATCTCTAACCCTAGCCCTCAACATAACCCTAACCCGAGGTCCAATCGGAACCCTAACCAGATCTCTAACCCTAGCCCTCAACATAACCCTAACCCGAGGTCCAATGGGAACCCTAACCGGATCTCTAACCCTCGCCCTCAACATAACCCTAACCCCAGGTCCAATCGGAACCCTAACCGGATCTCTAACCCTTGCCCTCAACATAACCCTAACCCTAGGTCTAATCGGAACCCTAACCGGATCTGTATACCTAGCCCTCAACATAACCCTTACCCGAGGTCCAATCGGAACCCTAACCGGAATCTAACCCTAGCCCTCAAAATAACCCTAACCCTAGGTCAAATCGGAACCCTAACCGGATCTCTAACCCTAGCCCTCAACATAACCCTAACCGTAGGTCCAATCAGAACTCTAACCGGATATCTATCCCTAGCCCTCAACATAACCGTAACCCTAAGTCCAGTCGGAACCCTAACCGGATCTCTAACCCTCGCCCTCAACATAACCCTAACCCTAGGTCCAATCGGAACCCTAACCGGATCTCTAACCCTCGCCCTCAACATAACCCTAGCCCGAGGTCTAATCGGAACCCTAACCGGATCTATAACCTTCGCCCTCAACATAACCCTAACCCTAGGTCCAATCGGAACCCTAACCGGATGTCTAACCCTAGCCCTCAACATGACCCTAACCCTAGGTCCAATCGGAACCCTAACCGGATCTCTAACCCTAGCCCTCAACATAACCCTAACCCTAGGTCCAATCGTAACCCTATCCGGATCTCTAACCCTTGCCCTCAACATAACCCTAACCCTAGGTCCAATCGGAACCCTAACAGGATCTCTACGCCTCGCCCTAAACATAACCCTAACCCTAGGTCCAATCGGAACCCTAACCGGAACTCTAACCCTAGCCCTCAAAATAACCCTAACCCTAGGTCCAATCGGAACCCTAACTTGATCTCTAACCCTAGCCCTCAACATAACCCTACCCTAAGTCCAATCGGTACCCTAACCGGATATCTAACCCTAGTCCTCAACATAACCCTAACCCTAGGTCCAATCGTAACCCTAACCGAATCTCTAACCCTCGCCCTCAACATAAACTTAACCCTAGGTCCAATCGGAACCCTAACCGGATCTCTAACCCTAGCCCTCAACATAACCCTAACCCGAGGTCCAATCGGTACCCTAACCGGATATCTAACCCTAGTCCTCAACATAACCCTAACCCTAGGTCCAATCGTAACCCTAACCGAATCTCTAACCCTCGCCCTCAACATAAACTTAACCCTAGGTCCAATCGGAAACCTAACAGGATCTGTATACCTATCCCTAAACATAACCCTAACCCTAGGTCCAATCGCAACCCTATGCGGATCTGTATACCTAGCCCTCAACATAACCCTAACCCAAGGTCCAATCGGAACCCTAACCGGATCTCTAACCCTACCGCTCAACATAAGCCTAACCCGAGGTCCAATGGGAACCCTAACCGGATCTCTAAACCTCGCCCTCAACATAACCCTAACCCTAGGTCCAATCGGAACCCTAACCGGATCACTAACCCTCGCCCTCAACATAACCCTAACCCGAAGTCCAATCGGAACCCTAACCGGATCTCTAACCCTCGCCCTCAACATAACCCTAACCCTAGGTCCAATCGGAACCCTAACCGGATCTCTAACCCTAGCCGTCAACATAACCCTAACCCTAGGTCCAATCGGAACCCTAACCGGATCTCTAACCCTAGCCCTCAACATAACCCTAACCCTAGGTCCAATCGGAACCCTAACCGGATCTCTAACCCTAGCACTCAACATAACCCTAACCCTAGGTCCAATCGGAACCCTAACCGGATCTGTATACCTAGCCCTCAACATAACCCTAACCCTAGGTCCAATCGTAACCCTATCCGGATCTCTAACCCTTGCCCTCAACATAACCCTAACCCTAGGTCCAATCGGAACCCTAACAGGATCTCTACGCCTCGCCCTAAACATAAGCCTAACCCTAGGTCCAATCGGAACCCTAACCGGAACTCTAACCCTAGCCCTCAAAATAACCCTAACCCTAGGTCCAATCGGAACCCTAACTTGATCTCTAACCCTAGCCCTCAACATAACCCTACCCCTAAGTCCAATCGGTACCCTAACCGGATATCTAACCCTAGTCCTCAACATAACCCTAACCCTAGGTCCAATCGTAACCCTAACCGGATCTCTAACCCTCGCCCTCAACATAACCTTAACCCTAGGTCCAATCGGAAACCTAACAGGATCTGTATACCTATCCCTAAACATAACCCTAACCCTAGGTCCAATCGGAACCCTATGCGGATCTGTATACCTAGCCCTCAACATAACCCTAACCCAAGGTCCAATCGGAACCCTAACCGGATCTCTAACCCTACCGCTCAACATAAGCCTAACCCAAGGTCCAATGGGAACCCTAACCGGATCTCTAAACCTCGCCCTCAACATAACCCTAACCCTAGATCCAATCGGAACCCTAACCGGATCTCTAACCCTCGCCCTCAACATAACCCTAACCCGAAGTCCAATCGGAACCCTAACCGGAAATCTAATCCTCGCCCTCAACATAACCCTAACCCTAGGTCCAATCGGAACCCTAACCGGATCTCTAACCCTAGCCGTCAACATAACCCTAACCCTAGTTCCAATCGGAACCCTAACCGGATCTCTAACCCTAGCCCTCAACATAACCCTAACCTTAAGTCCAATCGGAACCCTAACCGGATCTCTAACCCTAGCACTCAACATAACCCTAACCCTAGGTCCAATCGGAACCCTAACCGGATCTCTAACCCTAGCCCTCAACAAAACCCTAACCCGAGGTCCAATCGGAACCCTAACCGGGTCTCTAACCCTCGCCCTCAACATAACGCTAACCCTAGGTCCAATCGGAAACCTAACCGGATCTGTATACCTAGCCCTCAACATAACCCTAACCCTAGGTCCAATCGGAAACCTAACAGGATCTGTATACCTATCCCTAAACATAACCCTAACCCTAGGTCCAATCGGAACCCTATGCGGATCTGTAAACCTAGCCCTCAACATAACCCTAACCCTCAGTCCAATCGTAACCCTAACCGGATCTCTAACCCTCGCCCTCAACATAACCCTAACCCGAAGTCCAATCGGAACCCTAACCGGATATCTATCCCTAGCCCTCAACATGACCCTAACCCTAGGTCCAATCGTAACCCTAACCGGATCTCTAACCCTCGCCCTCAACATAACCCTAACCCTAGGTCCAATCGGAACCCTAACCGGATCTGTATACTTAGCCCTCAACATAACCCTAACCCGAGGTCCAATCGGAACCCTAACCGGATCTCTAACCCTAGCCCTCAACATAACCCTAACCCTAGGTCTAATCGGAACCCTAACCGGAACTCTAACCCTCGCCCTCAACATAACCCTAACCCTAGGTCCAATCGGAACCCTAACCAGATCTCTAACCCTACCGCTCAACATAAGCCTAACCCGAGGTCCAATCGGAACCCTAACCGGATATCTAAGCCTAGCCCTCAACAAAACCCTAACCCGAGGTCCAATCGGAACCCTAACCGGATCTCTAACCCTCGCCCTCAACATAACGCTAACCCTAGGTCCAATCGGAACCCTAACCGGATCTGTATACCTAGCCCTCAACATAACCCTAACCCTAGGTCCAATCGGAACCCTAACCGGATCTGTATACCTAGCCGTCAACATAACCCTAACCCTAGGTCCAATCGGAACCCTAACCGGATCTCTAACCCTAGCCCTCAACATAACCCTAACCCTAGGTCCAATCGGAACACTAACCGGAACTCTAACCCTAGCCCTCAACATAACCCTAACCCTAGGTCCAATCGGAACTCTAACCGGATCTGTATACCTAGCCCTCAACATAACCCTAACCCGAGGTCCAATCAGAACCCTAACCGGATCTCTAACCCTAGCCCTCAACATAACCCTAACCCTAGGTCCAATCGGAACCCTAACCGGATCTCTAACCCTCGCCCTCAACATAACCCTAACCCGAGGTCCAATCGGAACAATAACCGGATCTCTAACCCTAGCCCTCAACATAACCCTAACCCTAGGTCCAATCGGAACCCTAACCGGATCTCTAACCCTCGCCCTCAACATAACCCTAACCCTAGGGCCAATCGGAACCCTAACTGGATCTGTATACCTAGCCCTCAACATAACCCTAACCCTAGGTCCAATCGGAACCCTAACCGGATCTCTAACCAACGCCCTCAACATAACCCTAACCCTAGGTCCAATCGGAACCCTAACCGGATCTGTGTACATAGCCGTCAACATAAACCTAACCCTAGGTATAATCGGAAACCTAACAGGATCTGTATACCTAGCCCTCAACATAACCCTAACCCTAGGTCCAATCGGAACCCTAACCGGATCTGTATACCCAGCCCTCAACATAACCCTAACCCGAGGTCCAATCGGAACCCTAACCGGATCTCTAACCCTAGCCCTCAACATAACCCTAACCCGAGGTCCAATCGGAACCCTAACCAGATCTCTAACCCTAGCCCTCAACATAACCCTAACCCGAGGTCCAATGGGAACCCTAACCGGATCTCTAACCCTCGCCCTCAACATAACCCTAACCCTAGGTCCAATCGGAACCCTAACCGGATCTCTAACCCTTGCCCTCAACATAACCCTAACCCTAGGTCTAATCGGAACCCTAACCGGATCTGTATACCTAGCCCTCAACATAACCCTTACCCGAGGTCCAATCGGAACCCTAACCGGAATCTAACCCTAGCCCTCAAAATAACCCTAACCCTAGGTCAAATCGGAACCCTAACCGGATCTCTAACCCTAGCCCTCAACATAACCCTAACCGTAGGTCCAATCAGAACTCTAACCGGATATCTATCCCTAGCCCTCAACATAACCGTAACCCTAAGTCCAGTCGGAACCCTAACCGGATCTCTAACCCTCGCCCTCAACATAACCCTAACCCTAGGTCCAATCGTAACCCTATCCGGATCTCTAACCCTTGCCCTCAATATAACCCTAACCCTAGGTCCAATCGGAACCCTAACAGGATCTCTACGCCTCGCCCTAAACATAACCCTAACCCTAGGTCCAATCGGAACCCTAACCGGAACTCTAACCCTAGCCCTCAAAATAACCCTAACCCTAGGTCCAATCGGAACCCTAACTTGATCTCTAACCCTAGCCCTCAACATAACCCTACCCTAAGTCCAATCGGTACCCTAACCGGATATCTAACCCTAGTCCTCAACATAACCCTAACCCTAGGTCCAATCGTAACTCTAACCGGATCTCTAACCCTCGCCCTCAACATAACCTTAACCCTAGGTCCAATCGGAAACCTAACAGGATCTGTATACCTATCCCTAAACATAACCCTAACCCTAGGTCCAATCGCAACCCTATGCGGATCTGTATACCTAGCCCTCAACATAACCCTAACCCTAGGTCCAATCGGAACCCTAACCGGATCTCTAACCCTACCGCTCAACATAAGCCTAACCCGAGGTCCAATGGGAACCCTAACCGGATCTCTAAACCTCGCCCTCAACATAACCCTAACCCTAGGTCCAATCGGAACCCTAACCGGATCTCTAACCCTCGCCCTCAACATAACCCTAACCCGAAGTCCAATCGGAAACCTAACCGGATCTCTAACCCTCGCCCTCAACATAACCCTAACCCTAGGTCCAATCGGAACCCTAACCGGATCTCTAACCCTAGCCGTCAACATAACCCTAACCCTAGTTCCAATCGGAACCCTAACCGGATCTCTAACCCTAGCCCTCAACATAACCCTAACCTTAAGTCCAATCGGAACCCTAACCGGATCTCTAACCCTAGCACTCAACATAACCCTAACCCTAGGTCCAATCGGAACCCTAACCGGATCTCTAACCCTAGCCCTCAACAAAACCCTAACCCGAGGTCCAATCGGAACCCTAACCGGATCTCTAACCCTCGCCCTCAACATAACGCTAACCCTAGGTCCAATCGGAAACCTAACCGGAT
Organism: Miniopterus natalensis; assembly: GCF_054644295.1. NCBI lineage: Eukaryota > Metazoa > Chordata > Mammalia > Chiroptera > Miniopteridae > Miniopterus > Miniopterus natalensis. The sequence continues at coordinate 424,629 of NW_028269910.1, read as the reverse complement.
CTGTATACCTAGCCCTCAACATAACCCTAACCCTAGGTCCAATCGGAAACCTAACAGGATCTGTATACCTATCCCTAAACATAACCCTAACCCTAGGTCCAATCGGAACCCTATGCGGATCTGTAAACCTAGCCCTCAACATAACCCTAACCCAAGGTCCAATCGGAACCCTAACCGGATCTCTAACCATACCGCTCAACATAAGCCTAACCCTAGGTCCAATGGGAACCCTAACCGGATCTCTAACCCTCGCCCTCAACATAACCCTAACCCTAGGTCCAATCGGAACCCTAACCGGATCTCTAACCCTCGCCCTCAACATAACCCTAACCCGAAGTCCAATCGGAACCGTAGCCGGATCTCTAACCCTCGCCCTCAACATAACCCTAACCCTAGGTCCAATCGGAACCCTAACCGGATCTCTAACCCTAGCCGTCAACATAACCCTAACCCTAGGTCCAATCGGAACCCTAACCGGATCTCTAACCCTAGCCCTCAACATAACCCTAACCCTAAGTCCAATCGGAACCCTAACCGGATCTCTAACCCTAGCACTCAACATAACCCTAACCCTAGGTCCAATCGTTACCCTATCCGGATCTCTAACCATTGCCCTCAACATAACCCTAACCCTAGGTCCAATCGGAACCCTAATAGGATCTCTACGCCTCGCCCTCAACATAACCCTAACCCTAGGTCCAATAGGAACCCTAACCGGAACTCTAACACTAGCCCTCAACATAACCCTAACCCTAGGTCCATTCGGAACCCTAACCGGATCTCTAACCCTAACCCTCAACATAACCCTACCCCTAAGTCCAATCGGAACCCTAACCGGATATCTATCCCTAGCCCTCAACATGACCCTAACCCTAGGTCCAATCGGAACCCTAACTGGATCTGTATACCTAGCCCTCAACATAACCCTAACCCGAGGTCCAATCGGAACCCTAACCGGATCTCTAACCCTAGCCCTCAACATAAACCTAACCCTAGGTCTAATCGGAACCCTAACCGGAACTCTAACCCTCGCCCTCAACATAACCCTAACCCTAGGTCCAATCGGAACCCTAACCAGATCTCTAACCCTACGGCTCAACATAAGCCTAACCCGAGGTCCAATCGGAACCCTAACCGGATCTCTAACCCTCGTCTTCAACATAACGCTAACCCTAGGTCCAATCGGAACCCTAACCGGATCTGTATATCTAGCCCTCAACATAACCCTAACCCTAAGTCCAATCGGAACCCTAACCGGATCTGTATACCTAGCCCTCAACATAACCCTAACCCAAGGTCCAATCGGAACTCTAACCGGATCTCTAACCCTACCCCTCAACATAAGCCTAACCCGAGGTCCAATGGGAACCGTAACCGGATCTCTAACCCTACCCCTCAACATAACCCTAACCCGAGGTCCAATCGGAACCCTAACCGGATCTCTAAACCTCGCCCTCAACATAACCCTAACCCTAGGTCCAATCGGAACCCTAACCGGATCTCTAACCCTCGCTCTCAACATAACCCTAACCCTAGGTCCAATCGGAACTCTAACCGGATCTGTATACCTAGCCCTCAACATAACCCTAACCCGAGGTCCAATCAGAACCGTAACCGGATCTCTAACCCTAGCCCTCAACATAACCCTAACCCTAGGTCTAATCGGAACCCTAACCGGAACTCTAACCCTAGCCCTCAAAATAACACTAACCCTAGGTCAAATCGGAACCCTAACCGGATCTCTAACCCTAGCCATCAACATAACCCTAACCCTAGGTCCAATCGGAACTCTAACCGGATATCTATCCCTAGCCCTCAACATAACCCTAACCCTAGGTCCAATCGGAACCCTAACCGGATCTCTAACCCTCGCCCTCAACATAACCCTAACCCTAGGTCCAATCGGAACCCTAACCGGAACTCTAACCCTCGCCCTCAACATAACCCTAACCCTAGGTCTAATCGGAACCCTAACCGGAACTCTAACCCTCGCCCTCAACATAACCCTAACCCTAGGTCCAATCAGAACCCTAACCGGATCTGTATACTTAGCCCTCAACATAACCCTAACCCGAGGTCCAATCGGAACCCTAACCGGATCTCTAACCCTAGCCCTCAACATAACCCTAACCCTAGGTCTAATCGGAACCCTAACCGGAACTCTAACCCTACCGCTCAACATAAGCCTAACCCGAGGTCCAATCGGAACCCTAACCGGATATCTAACCCTAGCTCTCAACAAAACCATAACCCGAGGTCCAATCGGAACCCTAACCGGATCTCTAACCCTCGCCCTCAACATAACCCTAACCCTAGGTCTAATCGGAACCCTAACCGGAACTCTAACCCTCGCCCTCAACATAACCCTAACCCTAGGTCCAATCGGAACCCTAACCGGATCTGTATACTTAGCCCTCAACATAACCCTAACCCGAGGTCCAGTCGGAACCCTAACCGGATCTCTAACCCTAGCCCTCAACATAACCCTAACCCTAGGTCTAATCGGAACCCTAACCGGAACTCTAACCCTCGCCCTCAACATAACCCTAACCCTAGGTCCAATCGGAACCCTAACCAGATCTCTAACCCTACCGCTCAACATAAGCCTAACCCGAGGTCCAATCGGAACCCTAACCGGATATCTAACCCTAGCTCTCAACAAAACCCTAACCCGAGGTCCAATCGGAACCCTAACCGGATCTCTAACCCTCGCCCTCAACATAACGCTAACCCTAGGTCCAATCGGAACCCTAACCGGATCTGTATACCTAGCCCTCAACATAACCCTAACCCTAGGTCCAATCGGAACACTAACCGGAACTCTAACCCTAGCCCTCAACATAACCCTAACCCTAGGTCCAATCAGAACTCTAACCGGATCTGTATACCTAGCCCTCAACATAACCCTAACCCGAGGTCCAATCAGAACCCTAACCGGATCTCTAACCCTAGCCCTCAACATAACCCTAACCCTAGGTCCAATCGGAACCCTAACCGGAACTCTAACCCTAGCCCTCAAAATAACCCTAACCCTAGGTCAAATCGGAACCCTAACCGGATCTCTAACCCTCGCCCTCAACATAACCCTAACCCGAAGTCCAATCGGAACCGTAGCCGGATCTCTAACCCTCGCCCTCAACATAACCCTAACCCTAGGTCCAATCGGAACCCTAACCGGATCTCTAACCCTAGCCGTCAACATAACCCTAACCCTAGGTCCAATCGGAACCCTAACCGGATCTCTAACCCTAGCCCTCAACATAACCCTAACCCTAAGTCCAATCGGAACCCTAACCGGATCTCTAACCCTAGCACTCAACATAACCCTAACCCTAGGTCCAATCGTTACCCTATCCGGATCTCTAACCCTTGCCCTCAACATAACCCTAACCCTAGGTCCAATCGGAACCCTAATAGGATCTCTACGCCTCGCCCTCAACATAACCCTAACCCTAGGTCCAATAGGAACCCTAACCGGAACTCTAACACTAGCCCTCAACATAACCCTAACCCTAGGTCCATTCGGAACCCTAACCGGATCTCTAACCCTAACCCTCAACATAACCCTACCCCTAAGTCCAATCGGAACCCTAACCGGATATCTATCCCTAGCCCTCAACATGACCCTAACCCTAGGTCCAATCGGAACCCTAACTGGATCTGTATACCTAGCCCTCAACATAACCCTAACCCGAGGTCCAATCGGAACCCTAACCGGATCTCTAACCCTAGCCCTCAACATAAACCTAACCCTAGGTCTAATCGGAACCCTAACCGGAACTCTAACCCTCGCCCTCAACATAACCCTAACCCTAGGTCCAATCGGAACCCTAACCAGATCTCTAACCCTACGGCTCAACATAAGCCTAACCCGAGGTCCAATCGGAACCCTAACCGGATCTCTAACCCTCGTCTTCAACATAACGCTAACCCTAGGTCCAATCGGAACCCTAACCGGATCTGTATATCTAGCCCTCAACATAACCCTAACCCTAAGTCCAATCGGAACCCTAACCGGATCTGTATACCTAGCCCTCAACATAACCCTAACCCAAGGTCCAATCGGAACTCTAACCGGATCTCTAACCCTACCCCTCAACATAAGCCTAACCCGAGGTCCAATGGGAACCGTAACCGGATCTCTAACCCTAGCCCTCAACATAACCCTAACCCGAGGTCCAATCAGAACCCTAACCGGATCTCTAACCCTAGCCCTCAACATAACCCTAACCCTAGGTCCAATCGGAACCCTAACCGGAACTCTAACCCTAGCCCTCAAAATAACCCTAACCCTAGGTCAAATCGGAACCCTAACCGGATCTCTAACCCTCGCCCTCAACATAACCCTAACCCGAAGTCCAATCGGAACCGTAGCCGGATCTCTAACCCTCGCCCTCAACATAACCCTAACCCTAGGTCCAATCGGAACCCTAACCGGATCTCTAACCCTAGCCGTCAACATAACCCTAACCCTAGGTCCAATCGGAACCCTAACCGGATCTCTAACCCTAGCCCTCAACATAACCCTAACCCTAAGTCCAATCGGAACCCTAACCGGATCTCTAACCCTAGCACTCAACATAACCCTAACCCTAGGTCCAATCGTTACCCTATCCGGATCTCTAACCCTTGCCCTCAACATAACCCTAACCCTAGGTCCAATCGGAACCCTAATAGGATCTCTACGCCTCGCCCTCAACATAACCCTAACCCTAGGTCCAATAGGAACCCTAACCGGAACTCTAACACTAGCCCTCAACATAACCCTAACCCTAGGTCCATTCGGAACCCTAACCGGATCTCTAACCCTAACCCTCAACATAACCCTACCCCTAAGTCCAATCGGAACCCTAACCGGATATCTATCCCTAGCCCTCAACATGACCCTAACCCTAGGTCCAATCGGAACCCTAACTGGATCTGTATACCTAGCCCTCAACATAACCCTAACCCGAGGTCCAATCGGAACCCTAACCGGATCTCTAACCCTAGCCCTCAACATAAACCTAACCCTAGGTCTAATCGGAACCCTAACCGGAACTCTAACCCTCGCCCTCAACATAACCCTAACCCTAGGTCCAATCGGAACCCTAACCAGATCTCTAACCCTACGGCTCAACATAAGCCTAACCCGAGGTCCAATCGGAACCCTAACCGGATCTCTAACCCTCGTCTTCAACATAACGCTAACCCTAGGTCCAATCGGAACCCTAACCGGATCTGTATATCTAGCCCTCAACATAACCCTAACCCTAAGTCCAATCGGAACCCTAACCGGATCTGTATACCTAGCCCTCAACATAACCCTAACCCAAGGTCCAATCGGAACTCTAACCGGATCTCTAACCCTACCCCTCAACATAAGCCTAACCCGAGGTCCAATGGGAACCGTAACCGGATCTCTAACCCTACCCCTCAACATAACCCTAACCCGAGGTCCAATCGGAACCCTAACCGGATCTCTAAACCTCGCCCTCAACATAACCCTAACCCTAGGTCCAATCGGAACCCTAACCGGATCTCTAACCCTCGCTCTCAACATAACCCTAACCCTAGGTCCAATCGGAACTCTAACCGGATCTGTATACCTAGCCCTCAACATAACCCTAACCCGAGGTCCAATCAGAACCGTAACCGGATCTCTAACCCTAGCCCTCAACATAACCCTAACCCTAGGTCTAATCGGAACCCTAACCGGAACTCTAACCCTAGCCCTCAAAATAACACTAACCCTAGGTCAAATCGGAACCCTAACCGGATCTCTAACCCTAGCCATCAACATAACCCTAACCCTAGGTCCAATCGGAACTCTAACCGGATATCTATCCCTAGCCCTCAACATAACCCTAACCCTAGGTCCAATCGGAACCCTAACCGGATCTCTAACCCTCGCCCTCAACATAACCCTAACCCTAGGTCCAATCGGAACCCTAACCGGAAGTCTAACCCTCGCCCTCAACATAACCCTAACCCTAGGTCTAATCGGAACCCTAACCGGAACTCTAACCCTCGCCCTCAACATAACCCTAACCCTAGGTCCAATCAGAACCCTAACCGGATCTGTATACTTAGCCCTCAACATAACCCTAACCCGAGGTCCAATCGGAACCCTAACCGGATCTCTAACCCTAGCCCTCAACATAACCCTAACCCTAGGTCTAATCGGAACCCTAACCGGAACTCTAACCCTACCGCTCAACATAAGCCTAACCCGAGGTCCAATCGGAACCCTAACCGGATATCTAACCCTAGCTCTCAACAAAACCATAACCCGAGGTCCAATCGGAACCCTAACCGGATCTCTAACCCTCGCCCTCAACATAACCCTAACCCTAGGTCTAATCGGAACCCTAACCGGAACTCTAACCCTCGCCCTCAACATAACCCTAACCCTAGGTCCAATCGGAACCCTAACCGGATCTGTATACTTAGCCCTCAACATAACCCTAACCCGAGGTCCAGTCGGAACCCTAACCGGATCTCTAACCCTAGCCCTCAACATAACCCTAACCCTAGGTCTAATCGGAACCCTAACCGGAACTCTAACCCTCGCCCTCAACATAACCCTAACCCTAGGTCCAATCGGAACCCTAACCAGATCTCTAACCCTACCGCTCAACATAAGCCTAACCCGAGGTCCAAGCGGAACCCTAACCGGATATCTAACCCTAGCTCTCAACAAAACCCTAACCCGAGGTCCAATCGGAACCCTAACCGGATCTCTAACCCTCGCCCTCAACATAACGCTAACCCTAGGTCCAATCGGAACCCTAACCGGATCTGTATACCTAGCCCTCAACATAACCGTAACCCTAGGTCCAATCGGAACACTAACCGGAACTCTAACCCTAGCCCTCAACATAACCCTAACCCTAGGTCCAATCAGAACTCTAACCGGATCTGTATACCTAGCCCTCAACATAACCCTAACCCGAGGTCCAATCAGAACCCTAACCGGATCTCTAACCCTAGCCCTCAACATAACCCTAACCCTAGGTCCAATCGGAACCCTAACCGGAACTCTAACCCTAGCCCTCAAAATAACCCTAACCCTAGGTCAAATCGGAACCCTAACCGGATCTCTAACCCTAGCCATCAACATAACCCTAACCCTAGGTACAATCGGAACTCTAACCGGATATCTATCCCTAGCCCTCAACGTAACCCTAAACCTAGGTCCAATCGGAACCCTAACCGTATCTCTAACCCTCGCCCTCAACATAACCCTAACCCTAGGTCCAATCGGAACCCTAACCGGATCTCTAACCCTCGCCCTCAACATAACCCTAACCCGAGGTCCAATCGGAACCCTAACCGGATCTCTAACCCTAGCGCTCAACATAACCCTAACCCGAGGTCCAATCGGAACAATAACCGGATCTCTAACCCTAGCCCTCAACATAACCCTAACCCTAGGTCCAATCGGAACCCTAACCGGATCTCTAACCCTCGCCCTCAAAATAACCCTAACCCTAGGTCCAATCGGAACCCTAACTGGATCTGTATACCTAGCCCTCAACATAACCCTAACCCGAGGTCCAATCAGAACCCTAACCGGATCTCTAACCCTAGCCCTCAACATAACCCTAACCCTAGGTCCAATCGGAACCCTAACCGGAACTCTAACCCTATCCCTCAAAATAACCCTAACCCTAGGTCAAATCGGAAACCTAACCGGATTTCTAACCCTAGCCCTCAACATAACCCTAACCCTAGGTCCAATCGGAACTCTAACCGGATATCTATCCCTAGCCCTCAACATAACCCTAACCCTACATCCAATCGGAACCCTAACCAGATCTCTAGCCCTTGCCCTCAACATAACCCTAACCCTAGGTCCAATCGGAACCCTAACCGGATCTCTAACCATCGACCTCAACCTAACGCTAACCCTACGTCCCATCGGTACCCTAACCGGATCTCTAACCCTCGCCCTCAACATAACCCTAACCCTAGGTCCAATCGGAACCCTAACCGGATCTGTGTACGTAGCCGTCAACATAAACCTAACCCTAGGTCCAATCGGAAACCTAACAGGATCTGTATACCTAGCCCTCAACATAACCCTAACCCTAGGTCCAATCGGAACCCTAACCGGATCTGTATACCCAGCCCTCAACATAACCCTAACCCGAGGTCCAATCGGAACCCTAACCGGAACTCTAACTCTAGCCCTCAAAATAACCCTAACCCTAGGTCAAATCGGAACCCTAACCGGATCTCTAACCCTAGCCCTCAACATAACCCTAACCGTAGGTCCAATCAGAACTCTAACCGGATATCTATCCCTAGCCCTCAACATAACCGTAACCCTAAGTCCAGTCGGAACCCTAACCGGATCTCTAACCCTCGCCCTCAACATAACCCTAACCCTAGGTCCAATCGGAACCCTAACCGGATCTCTAACCCTCGCCCTCAACATAACCCTAACCCGAGGTCTAATCGGAACCCTAACCGGATCTATAACCCTCGCCCTCAACATAACCCTAACCGTAGGTCCAATCAGAACTCTAACCGGATATCTATCCCTAGCCCTCAACATAACCGTAACCCTAAGTCCAGTCGGAACCCTAACCGGATCTCTAACCCTAGCCCTCAACATAACCCTAACCGTAGGTCCAATCAGAACTCTAACCGGATATCTATCCCTAGCCCTCAACATAACCGTAACCCTAAGTCCAGTCGGAACCCTAACCGGATCTCTAACCCTCGCCCTCAACATAACCCTAACCCTAGGTCCAATCGGAACCCTAACCGGATCTCTAACCCTCGCCCTCAACATAACCCTAGCCCGAGGTCTAATCGGAACCCTAACCGGATCTATAACCCTCGCCCTCAACATAACCCTAACCCTAGGTCCAATCGGAACCCTAACCGGATCTCTAACCCTAGCCCTCAACATAACCCTAACCCTAGGTCCAATCGGAACCCTAACCGGATCTCTAACCCTAGCCCTCAACATAACCCTAACCCTAAGTCCAATCGGAACCCTAACCGGATCTCTAACCCTAGCACTCAACATAACCGTAACCCTAGGTCCAATCGGAACCCTAACTGGATCTGTATACCTAGCCCTCAACATAACCCTAACCCTAGGTCCAATCGTAACCCTATCCGGATCTCTAACCCTTGCCCTCAACATAACCCTAACCCTAGGTCCAATCGGAACCCTAACTTGATCTCTAACCCTAGCCCTCAACATAACCCTACCCCTAAGTCCAATCGGTACCCTAACCGGATATCTAACCCTAGTCCTCAACATAACCTTAACCCTAGGTCCAATCGGAAACCTAACAGGATCTGTATACCTATCCCTAAACATAACCCTAACCCTAGGTCCAATCGGAACCCTATGCGGATCTGTATACCTAGCCCTCAACATAACCCTAACCCAAGGTCCAATCGGAACCCTAACCGGATCTCTAACCCTACCGCTCAACATAAGCCTAACCCGAGGTCCAATGGGAACCCTAACCGGATCTCTAAACCTCGCCCTCAACATAACCCTAACCCTAGGTCCAATCGGAACCCTAACCGGATCTCTAACCCTAGCCGTCAACATAACCCTAACCCTAGTTCCAATCGGAACCCTAACCGGATCTCTAACCCTAGCCCTCAACATAACCCTAACCTTAAGTCCAATCGGAGCCCTAACCGGATCTCTAACCCTAGCACTCAACATAACCCTAACCCTAGGTCCAATCGGAACCCTAACCGGATCTCTAACCCTAGCCCTCAACAAAACCCTAACCCGAGGTCCAATCGGAACCCTAACCGGATCTCTAACCCTCGCCCTCAACATAACGCTAACCCTAGGTCCAATCGGAAACCTAACCGGATCTGTATACCTAGCCCTCAACATAACCCTAACCCTAGGTCCAATCGGAAACCTAACAGGATCTGTATACCTATCCCTAAACATAACCCTAACCCTAGGTCCAATCGGAACCCTATGCGGATCTGTATACCTATCCCTCAACATAACCCTAACCCAAGGTCCAATCGGAACCCTAACCGGATCTCTAACCCTACCGCTCAACATAAGCCTAACCCGAGGTCCAATGGGAACCCTAACCGGATCTCTAACCCTCGCCCTCAACATAACCCTAACCCTAGGTCCAATCGGAACCCTAACCGGATCTCTCACCCTCGCCCTCAACATAACCCTAACCCGAAGTCCAATCGGAACCGTAGCCGTATCTCTAACCCTCGCCCTCAACATAACCCTAACCCTAGGTCCAATCGTTACCCTATCCGGATCTCTAACCCTTGCCCTCTACATAACCCTAACCCTAGGTCCAATCGGAACCCTAATAGGATCTCTACGCCTCGCCCTCAACATAACCCTAACCCTACATCCAATCGGAACCCTAACCAGATCTCTAGCCCTTGCCCTCAACATAACCCTAACCCTAGGTCCAATCGGAACCCTAACCGGATCTCTAACCATCGACCTCAACCTAACGCTAACCCTACGTCCCATCGGTACCCTAACCGGATCTCTAACCCTCGCCCTCAACATAACCCTAACCCTAGGTCCAATCGGAACCCTAACCGGATCTGTGTACGTAGCCGTCAACATAAACCTAACCCTAGGTCCAATCGGAAACCTAACAGGATCTGTATACCTAGCCCTCAACATAACCCTAACCCTAGGTCCAATCGGAACCCTAACCGGATCTGTATACCCAGCCCTCAACATAACCCTAACCCGAGGTCCAATCGGAACCCTAACCGGAACTCTAACTCTAGCCCTCAAAATAACCCTAACCCTAGGTCAAATCGGAACCCTAACCGGATCTCTAACCCTAGCCCTCAACATAACCCTAACCGTAGGTCCAATCAGAACTCTAACCGGATATCTATCCCTAGCCCTCAACATAACCGTAACCCTAAGTCCAGTCGGAACCCTAACCGGATCTCTAACCCTAGCCCTCAACATAACCCTAACCCTAGGTCCAATCGGAACCCTAACCGGATCTCTAACCCTCGCCCTCAACATAACCCTAACCCGAGGTCTAATCGGAACCCTAACCGGATCTATAACCCTCGCCCTCAACATAACCCTAACCGTAGGTCCAATCAGAACTCTAACCGGATATCTATCCCTAGCCCTCAACATAACCGTAACCCTAAGTCCAGTCGGAACCCTAACCGGATCTCTAACCCTAGCCCTCAACATAACCCTAACCGTAGGTCCAATCAGAACTCTAACCGGATATCTATCCCTAGCCCTCAACATAACCGTAACCCTAAGTCCAGTCGGAACCCTAACCGGATCTCTAACCCTCGCCCTCAACATAACCCTAACCCTAGGTCCAATCGGAACCCTAACCGGATCTCTAACCCTCGCCCTCAACATAACCCTAGCCCGAGGTCTAATCGGAACCCTAACCGGATCTATAACCCTCGCCCTCAACATAACCCTAACCCTAGGTCCAATCGGAACCCTAACCGGATCTCTAACCCTAGCCCTCAACATAACCCTAACCCTAGGTCCAATCGGAACCCTAACCGGATCTCTAACCCTAGCCCTCAACATAACCCTAACCCTAAGTCCAATCGGAACCCTAACCGGATCTCTAACCCTAGCACTCAACATAACCGTAACCCTAGGTCCAATCGGAACCCTAACTGGATCTGTATACCTAGCCCTCAACATAACCCTAACCCTAGGTCCAATCGTAACCCTATCCGGATCTCTAACCCTTGCCCTCAACATAACCCTAACCCTAGGTCCAATCGGAACCCTAACTTGATCTCTAACCCTAGCCCTCAACATAACCCTACCCCTAAGTCCAATCGGTACCCTAACCGGATATCTAACCCTAGTCCTCAACATAACCTTAACCCTAGGTCCAATCGGAAACCTAACAGGATCTGTATACCTATCCCTAAACATAACCCTAACCCTAGGTCCAATCGGAACCCTATGCGGATCTGTATACCTAGCCCTCAACATAACCCTAACCCAAGGTCCAATCGGAACCCTAACCGGATCTCTAACCCTACCGCTCAACATAAGCCTAACCCGAGGTCCAATGGGAACCCTAACCGGATCTCTAAACCTCGCCCTCAACATAACCCTAACCCTAGGTCCAATCGGAACCCTAACCGGATCTCTAACCCTAGCCGTCAACATAACCCTAACCCTAGTTCCAATCGGAACCCTAACCGGATCTCTAACCCTAGCCCTCAACATAACCCTAACCTTAAGTCCAATCGGAGCCCTAACCGGATCTCTAACCCTAGCACTCAACATAACCCTAACCCTAGGTCCAATCGGAACCCTAACCGGATCTCTAACCCTAGCCCTCAACAAAACCCTAACCCGAGGTCCAATCGGAACCCTAACCGGATCTCTAACCCTCGCCCTCAACATAACGCTAACCCTAGGTCCAATCGGAAACCTAACCGGATCTGTATACCTAGCCCTCAACATAACCCTAACCCTAGGTCCAATCGGAAACCTAACAGGATCTGTATACCTATCCCTAAACATAACCCTAACCCTAGGTCCAATCGGAACCCTATGCGGATCTGTATACCTATCCCTCAACATAACCCTAACCCAAGGTCCAATCGGAACCCTAACCGGATCTCTAACCCTACCGCTCAACATAAGCCTAACCCGAGGTCCAATGGGAACCCTAACCGGATCTCTAACCCTCGCCCTCAACATAACCCTAACCCTAGGTCCAATCGGAACCCTAACCGGATCTCTCACCCTCGCCCTCAACATAACCCTAACCCGAAGTCCAATCGGAACCGTAGCCGTATCTCTAACCCTCGCCCTCAACATAACCCTAACCCTAGGTCCAATCGTTACCCTATCCGGATCTCTAACCCTTGCCCTCTACATAACCCTAACCCTAGGTCCAATCGGAACCCTAATAGGATCTCTACGCCTCGCCCTCAACATAACCCTAACCCTAGGTCCAATCGGAACCCTAACCGGAACTCTAACACTAGCCCTCAACATAACCCTAACCCTAAGTCCAATCGGAACCCTAACCGGATCTCTAACCCTAGCACTCAACATAACCGTAACCCTAGGTCCAATCGGAAACCTAACAGGATTTGTATACCTATCCCTAAACATAACCCTAACCCTAGGTCCAATCGGAACCCTATGCGGATCTGTATACCTAGCCCTCAACATAACCCTAACCCAAGGTCCACTCGGAACCCTCACCGGATCTCTAACCCTACCGCTCAACATAAGCCTAACCCGAGGTCCAATGGGAACCCTAACCGGATCTCTGACCCTCGCCCTCAACATAACCCTAACCCTAGGTCCAATCGGAACCCTAACCGGATCTCTAACCCTAGCCGTCAGCATAACCCTAACCCTAGTTCCAATCGGAACCCTAACCGGATCTCTAACCCTAGCCCTCAACATAACCCTAACCTTAAGTCCAATCGGAACCCTAACCGGATCTCTAACCCTAGCACTCAACATAACCCTAACCCTAGGTCCAATCGGAACCCTAACCGGATCTCTAACCCTAGCCCTCAACAAAACCCTAACCCGAGGTCCAATCGGAACCCTAACCAGATCTCTAACCCTCGCCCTCAACATAACGCTAACCCTAGGTCCAATCGGAAACCTAACCGGATCTGTATACCTAGCCCTCAACATAACCCTAACCCTAGGTCCAATCGGAAACCTAACAGGATCTGTATACCTATCCCTAAACATAACCCTAACCCTAGGTCCAATCGGAACCCTATGCGGATCTGTATACCTAGCCCTCAACATAACCCTAACCCATGGTCCAATCGGAACCCTAACCGGATCTCTAACCCTACCGCTCAACATAAGCCTAACCCGAGGTCCAATGGGAACCCTAACCGGATCTCTAACCCTCGCCCTCAACATAACCCTAACCCTAGGTCCAATCGGAACCCTAACCTGATCTCTAACCCTCGCCCTCAACCTAACCCTAACCCGAAGTCCAATCGGAACCCTAACCGGATCTCTAACCCTAGCACTCAACATAACCCTAACCCTAGGTCCAATCGGAACCCTAACCGGATCTGTATAGCTAGCCCTCAACATAACCCTAACCCTAGGTCCAATCGTTACCCTATCCGGATCTCTAACCCTTGCCCTCAACATAACCCTAACCCTAGGTCCAATCGGAACCCTAATAGGATCTCTACGCCTCGCCCTCAACATAACCCTAACCCTAGGTCCAATCGGAACCCTAACCGGAACTCTAACACTAGCCCTCAACATAACCCTAACCCTAGGTCCAATCGGAACCCTAACCGGAACTCTAACCCTCGCCCTCAACATAACCCTAACCCTAGGTCCAAACGGAACCCTAACCGGATCTCTAACCCTCGCCCTCAACATAACCCTAACCCTAGGTCTAATCGGAACCCTAACCGGAACTCTAACCCTCGCCCTCAACATAACCCTAACCCTAGGTCCAATCGGAACCCTAACCGGATCTGTATACTTAGCCCTCAACATAACCCTAACCCGAGGTCCAATCGGAACCCTAACCGGATCTCTAACCCTAGCCTTCAACATAACCCTAACCCTAGGTCTAATCGTAACCCTAACCGGAACTCTAACCCTCGCCCTCAACATAACCCTAACCCTAGGTCCAATCGGAACCCTAACCGGATCTGTATACTTAGCCCTCAACATAACCCTAACCCGAGGTCCAATGGGAACCCTAACCGGATCTCTAACCCTCGCCCTCAACATAACCCTAACCCTAGGTCCAATCGGAACCCTAACCGGATCTCTAACCCTCGCCCTCAACATAACCCTAACCCTAGGTCCAATCGGAACCCTAACCGGATGTCTAACCCTCGCCGTCAACATAACCCTAACCCTAGGTCCAATCGGAACCCTAACCAGATCTCTAACCCTAGCCCTCAACATAACCCTAACCCTAAGTCCAATCGGAACCCTAACCGGATCTCTAACCCTAGCACTCAACATAACCTGAACCCTAGGTCCAATCGGAACCCTAACCGGATCTGTATAGCTAGCCCTCAACATAACCCTAACCCTAGGTCCAATCGTTACCCTATCCGGATCTCTAACCCTTGCCCTCTACATAACCCTAACCCTAGGTCCAATCGGAACCCTAATAGGATCTCTACGCCTCGCCCTCAACATAACCCTAACCCTAGGTCCAATCGGAACCCTAACCGGAACTCTAACACTAGCCCTCAACATAACCCTAACCCTAGGTCCAATCGGAACCCTAACCGGATCTCTAACCCTCGCCCTCAACATAACCCTAACCCTAGGTCCAATCGGAACCCTAACCGGATCTCTAACCCTCGCCCTCAACATAACCCTAACCCTAGGTCTAATCGGAACCCTAACCGGAACTCTAACCCTAGCCTTCAACATAACCCTAACCCTAGGTCCAATCGGAACCCTAACCGGATCTGTATACTTAGCCCTCAACATAACCCTAACCCGAGGTCCAATCGGAACCCTAACCGGATCTCTAACCCTAGCCCTCAACATAACCCTAACCCTAGGTCTAATCGGAACCCTAACCGGAACTCTAACCCTCGCCCTCAACATAACCCTAACCCTAGGTCCAATCGGAACCCTAACCAGATCTCTAACCCTACCGCTCAACATAAGCCTAACCCGAGGTCCAATCGGAACCCTAACCGGATATCTAACCCTAGCCCTCAACAAAACCCTAACCCGAGGTCCAATCGGAACCCTAACCGGATCTCTAACCCTGCCCTTAACATAACGATAACCCTAGGTCCAATCGGAACCCTAACCGGATCTGTATACCTAGCCCTCAACATAACCCTAACCCTAGGTCCAATCGGAACCCTAACCGGATCTCTAACCCTCGCCCTCAACATAACCCTAACCCTAGGTCCAATCGGAACCCTAACCGGATCTCTAACCCTCGCCCTCAACATAACCCTAACCCGATGTCCAATCGGAACCCTAACCGGATCTCTAACCCTGCGCTCAACATAACCCTAACCCGAGGTCCAATCGGAACAATAACCGGATCTCTAACCCTAGCCCTCAACATAACCCTAACCCTAGGTCCAATCGGAACCCTAACCGGATCTCTAACCCTCGCCCTCAACATAACCCTAACCCTAGGTCCAATCGGAACCCTAACTGGATCTGTATACCTAGCCCTCAACATAACCCTAACCCGAGGTCCAATCGGAACCCTAACCGGATCTCTAACCCTAGCCCTCAACATAACCCTAACCCTAGGTCCAATCGGAACCCTAACCGGAACTCTAACCCTATCCCTCAAAATAACCCTAACCCTAGGTCAAATCGGAAACATAACCGGATCTCTAACCCTAGCCCTCAACATAACCCTAACCCTAGGTCCAATCGGAACTCTAACCGGATATCTATCCCTAGCCCTCAACATAACCCTAACCCTACATCCAATCGGAACCCTAACCAGATCTCTAGCCCTTGCCCTCAACATAACCCTAACCCTAGGTCAGATCGGAACCCTAACCGGATCTCTAACCATCGACCTCAACCTAACGCTAACCCTACGTCCCATCGGTACCCTAACCGGATCTCTAACCCTCGCCCTCAACATAACCCTAACCCTAGGTCCAATCGGAACCCTAACCGGATCTGTGTACGTAGCCGTCAACATAAACCTAACCCTAGGTCCAATCGGAAACCTAACAGGATCTGTATACCTAGCCCTCAACATAACCCTAACCCTAGGTCCAATCGGAACCCTAACCGGATCTGTATACCCAGCCCTCAACATAACCCTAACCCGAGGTCCAATCGGAACCCTAACCGGATCTCTAACCCTAGCCCTCAACATAACCCTAACCCGAGGTCCAATCGGAACCCTAACCAGATCTCTAACCCTAGCCCTCAACATAACCCTAACCGGAGGTCCAATGGGAACCCTAACCGGATCTCTAACCCTCGCCCTCAACATAACCCTAACCCTAGGTCCAATCGGAACCCTAACCGGATCTCTAACCCTTGCCCTCAACATAACCCTAACCCTAGGTCTAATCGGAACCCTAACCGGATCTGTATACCTAGCCCTCAACATAACCCTTACCCGAGGTCCAATCGGAACCCTAACGGGAACTCTAACTCTAGCCCTCAAAATAACCCTAACCCTAGGTCAAATCGGAACCCTAACCGGATCTCTAACCCTAGCCCTCAACATAACCCTAACCGTAGGTCCAATCACAACTCTAACCGGATATCTATCCCTAGCCCTCAACATAACCGTAACCCTAAGTCCAGTCGGAACCCTAACCGGATCTCTAACCCTCGCCCTCAACATAACCCTAACCCTAGGTCCAATCGGAACCCTAACCGGATCTCTAACCCTCGCCCTCAACATAACCCTAACCCGAGGTCTAATCGGAACCCTAACCGGATCTATAACCCTCGCCCTCAACATAACCCTAACCCTAGGTCCAATCGGAACCCTAACCGGATCTCTAACCCTAGCCCTCAACATAACCCTAACCGTAGGTCCAATCAGAACTCTAACCGGATATCTATCCCTAGCCCTCAACATAACCGTAACCCTAAGTCCAGTCGGAACCCTAACCGGATCTCTAACCCTCGCCCTCAACATAACCCTAACCCTAGGTCCAATCGGAACCCTAACCGGGTCTCTAACCCTCGCCCTCAACATAACCCTAACCCGAGGTTTAATCGGAACCCTAACCGGATCTATAACCCTCGCCCTCAACATAACCCTAACCCTAGGTCCAATCGGAACCCTAACCGGATCTCTAACCCTAGCCCTCAACATAACCCTAACCCTAGGTCCAATCGGAACCCTAACCGGATCTCTAACCCTAGCCCTCAACATAACCCTAACCCTAAGTCCAATCGGAACCCTAACCGGATCTCTAATCCTAGCACTCAACATAACCCTAACCCTAGGTCCAATCGGAACCCTAACCGGATCTGTATACCTAGCCCTCAACATAACCCTAACCCTAGGTCCAATCGTAACCCTATCCGGATCTCTAACCCTTGCCCTCAACATAACCCTAACCCTAGGTCCAATCGGAACCCTAACAGGATCTCTACGCCTCGCCCTAAACATAACCCTAACCCTAGGTCCAATCGGAACCCTAACCGGAACTCTAACCCTAGCCCTCAAAATAACCCTAACCCTAGGTCCAATCGGAACCCTAACTTGATCTCTAACCCTAGCCCTCAACATAACCCTACCCCTAAGTCCAATCGGTACCCTAACCGGATATCTAACCCTAGTCCTCAACATAACCCTAACCCTAGGTCCAATCGTAACCCTAACCGGATCTCTAACCCTCGCCCTCAACATAACCTTAACCCTAGGTCCAATCGGAAACCTAACAGGATTTGTATACCTATCCCTAAACATAACCCTAACCCTAGGTCCAATCGGAACCCTATGCGGATCTGTATACCTAGCCCTCAACATAACCCTAACCCAAGGTCCACTCGGAACCCTCACCGGATCTCTAACCCTACCGCTCAACATAAGCCTAACCCGAGGTCCAATGGGAACCCTAACCGGATCTCTGACCCTCGCCCTCAACATAACCCTAACCCTAGGTCCAATCGGAACCCTAACCGGAACTCTAACCCTCGCCCTCAACATAACCCTAACCCTAGGTCCAAACGGAACCCTAACCGGATCTCTAACCCTCGCCCTCAACATAACCCTAACCCTAGGTCTAATCGGAACCCTAACCGGAACTCTAACCCTCGCCCTCAACATAACCCTAACCCTAGGTCCAATCGGAACCCTAACCGGATCTGTATACTTAGCCCTCAACATAACCCTAACCCGAGGTCCAATCGGAACCCTAACCGGATCTCTAACCCTAGCCTTCAACATAACCCTAACCCTAGGTCTAATCGTAACCCTAACCGGAACTCTAACCCTCGCCCTCAACATAACCCTAACCCTAGGTCCAATCGGAACCCTAACCGGATCTGTATACTTAGCCCTCAACATAACCCTAACCCGAGGTCCAATGGGAACCCTAACCGGATCTCTAACCCTCGCCCTCAACATAACCCTAACCCTAGGTCCAATCGGAACCCTAACCGGATCTCTAACCCTCGCCCTCAACATAACCCTAACCCTAGGTCCAATCGGAACCCTAACCGGATGTCTAACCCTCGCCGTCAACATAACCCTAACCCTAGGTCCAATCGGAACCCTAACCTGATCTCTAACCCTCGCCCTCAACCTAACCCTAACCCGAAGTCCAATCGGAACCCTAACCGGATCTCTAACCCTAGCACTCAACATAACCCTAACCCTAGGTCCAATCGGAACCCTAACCGGATCTGTATAGCTAGCCCTCAACATAACCCTAACCCTAGGTCCAATCGTTACCCTATCCGGATCTGTAACCCTTGCCCTCAACATAACCCTAACCCTAGGTCCAATCGGAACCCTAATAGGATCTCTACGCCTCGCCCTCAACATAACCCTAACCCTAGGTCCAATCGGAACCCTAACCGGAACTCTAACACTAGCCCTCAACATAACCCTAACCCTAGGTCCAATCGGAACCCTAACCGGAACTCTAACCCTCGCCCTCAACATAACCCTAACCCTAGGTCCAAACGGAACCCTAACCGGATCTCTAACCCTCGCCCTCAACATAACCCTAACCCTAGGTCTAATCGGAACCCTAACCGGAACTCTAACCCTCGCCCTCAACATAACCCTAACCCTAGGTCCAATCGGAACCCTAACCGGATCTGTATACTTAGCCCTCAACATAACCCTAACCCGAGGTCCAATCGGAACCCTAACCGGATCTCTAACCCTAGCCTTCAACATAACCCTAACCCTAGGTCTAATCGTAACCCTAACCGGAACTCTAACCCTCGCCCTCAACATAACCCTAACCCTAGGTCCAATCGGAACCCTAACCGGATCTGTATACTTAGCCCTCAACATAACCCTAACCCGAGGTCCAATGGGAACCCTAACCGGATCTCTAACCCTCGCCCTCAACATAACCCTAACCCTAGGTCCAATCGGAACCCTAACCGGATCTCTAACCCTCGCCCTCAACATAACCCTAACCCTAGGTCCAATCGGAACCCTAACCGGATGTCTAACCCTCGCCGTCAACATAACCCTAACCCTAGGTCCAATCGGAACCCTAACCTGATCTCTAACCCTCGCCCTCAACCTAACCCTAACCCGAAGTCCAATCGGAACCCTAACCGGATCTCTAACCCTAGCACTCAACATAACCCTAACCCTAGGTCCAATCGGAACCCTAACCGGATCTGTATAGCTAGCCCTCAACATAACCCTAACCCTAGGTCCAATCGTTACCCTATCCGGATCTCTAACCCTTGCCCTCAACATAACCCTAACCCTAGGTCCAATCGGAACCCTAATAGGATCTCTACGCCTCGCCCTCAACATAACCCTAACCCTAGGTCCAATCGGAACCCTAACCGGAACTCTAACACTAGCCCTCAACATAACCCTAACCCTAGGTCCAATCGGAACCCTAACCGGAACTCTAACCCTCGCCCTCAACATAACCCTAACCCTAGGTCCAAACGGAACCCTAACCGGATCTCTAACCCTCGCCCTCAACATAACCCTAACCCTAGGTCTAATCGGAACCCTAACCGGAACTCTAACCCTCGCCCTCAACATAACCCTAACCCTAGGTCCAATCGGAACCCTAACCGGATCTGTATACTTAGCCCTCAACATAACCCTAACCCGAGGTCCAATCGGAACCCTAACCGGATCTCTAACCCTAGCCTTCAACATAACCCTAACCCTAGGTCTAATCGTAACCCTAACCGGAACTCTAACCCTCGCCCTCAACATAACCCTAACCCTAGGTCCAATCGGAACCCTAACCGGATCTGTATACTTAGCCCTCAACATAACCCTAACCCGAGGTCCAATGGGAACCCTAACCGGATCTCTAACCCTCGCCCTCAACATAACCCTAACCCTAGGTCCAATCGGAACCCTAACCGGATCTCTAACCCTCGCCCTCAACATAACCCTAACCCTAGGTCCAATCGGAACCCTAACCGGATGTCTAACCCTCGCCGTCAACATAACCCTAACCCTAGGTCCAATCGGAACCCTAACCAGATCTCTAACCCTAGCCCTCAACATAACCCTAACCCTAGGTCCAATCGTAACCCTATCCGGATCTCTAACCCTTGCCCTCAACATAACCCTAACCCTAGGTCCAATCGGAACCCTAACAGGATCTCTACGCCTCGCCCTAAACATAACCCTAACCCTAGGTCCAATCGGAACCCTAACCGGAACTCTAACCCTAGCCCTCAAAATAACCCTAACCCTAGGTCCAATCGGAACCCTAACTTGATCTCTAACCCTAGCCCTCAACATAACCCTACCCCTAAGTCCAATCGGTACCCTAACCGGATATCTAACCCTAGTCCTCAACATAACCCTAACCCTAGGTCCAATCGTAACCCTAACCGGATCTCTAACCCTCGCCCTCAACATAACCTTAACCCTAGGTCCAATCGGAAACCTAACAGGATTTGTATACCTATCCCTAAACATAACCCTAACCCTAGGTCCAATCGGAACCCTATGCGGATCTGTATACCTAGCCCTCAACATAACCCTAACCCAAGGTCCACTCGGAACCCTCACCGGATCTCTAACCCTACCGCTCAACATAAGCCTAACCCGAGGTCCAATGGGAACCCTAACCGGATCTCTGACCCTCGCCCTCAACATAACCCTAACCCTAGGTCCAATCGGAACCCTAACCGGATCTCTAACCCTAGCCGTCAGCATAACCCTAACCCTAGTTCCAATCGGAACCCTAACCGGATCTCTAAACCTAGCCCTCAACATAACCCTAACCTTAAGTCCAATCGGAACCCTAACCGGATCTCTAACCCTAGCACTCAACATAACCCTAACCCTAGGTCCAATCGGAACCCTAACCGGATCTCTAACCCTAGCCCTCAACAAAACCCTAACCCGAGGTCCAATCGGAACCCTAACCAGATCTCTAACCCTCGCCCTCAACATAACGCTAACCCTAGGTCCAATCGGAAACCTAACCGGATCTGTATACCTAGCCCTCAACATAACCCTAACCCTAGGTCCAATCGGAAACCTAACAGGATCTGTATACCTATCCCTAAACATAACCCTAACCCTAGGTCCAATCGGAACCCTATGCGGATCTGTATACCTAGCCCTCAACATAACCCTAACCCATGGTCCAATCGGAACCCTAACCGGATCTCTAACCCTACCGCTCAACATAAGCCTAACCCGAGGTCCAATGGGAACCCTAACCGGATCTCTAACCCTCGCCCTCAACATAACCCTAACCCTAGGTCCAATCGGAACCCTAACCTGATCTCTAACCCTCGCCCTCAACCTAACCCTAACCCGAAGTCCAATCGGAACCCTAACCGGATCTCTAACCCTAGCACTCAACATAACCCTAACCCTAGGTCCAATCGGAACCCTAACCGGATCTGTATAGCTAGCCCTCAACATAACCCTAACCCTAGGTCCAATCGTTACCCTATCCGGATCTCTAACCCTTGCCCTCAACATAACCCTAACCCTAGGTCCAATCGGAACCCTAATAGGATCTCTACGCCTCGCCCTCAACATAACCCTAACCCTAGGTCCAATCGGAACCCTAACCGGAACTCTAACACTAGCCCTCAACATAACCCTAACCCTAGGTCCAATCGGAACCCTAACCGGAACTCTAACCCTCGCCCTCAACATAACCCTAACCCTAGGTCCAAACGGAACCCTAACCGGATCTCTAACCCTCGCCCTCAACATAACCCTAACCCTAGGTCTAATCGGAACCCTAACCGGAACTCTAACCCTCGCCCTCAACATAACCCTAACCCTAGGTCCAATCGGAACCCTAACCGGATCTGTATACTTAGCCCTCAACATAACCCTAACCCGAGGTCCAATCGGAACCCTAACCGGATCTCTAACCCTAGCCTTCAACATAACCCTAACCCTAGGTCTAATCGGAACCCTAACCGGAACTCTAACCCTCGCCCTCAACATAACCCTAACCCTAGGTCCAATCGGAACCCTAACCGGATCTGTATACTTAGCCCTCAACATAACCCTAACCCGAGGTCCAATGGGAACCCTAACCGGATCTCTAACCCTCGCCCTCAACATAACCCTAACCCTAGGTCCAATCGGAACCCTAACCGGATCTCTAACCCTCGCCCTCAACATAACCCTAACCCTAGGTCCAATCGGAACCCTAACCGGATGTCTAACCCTCGCCGTCAACATAACCCTAACCCTAGGTCCAATCGGAACCCTAACCTGATCTCTAACCCTCGCCCTCAACCTAACCCTAACCCGAAGTCCAATCGGAACCCTAACCGGATCTCTAACCCTAGCACTCAACATAACCCTAACCCTAGGTCCAATCGGAACCCTAACCGGATCTGTATAGCTAGCCCTCAACATAACCCTAACCCTAGGTCCAATCGTTACCCTATCCGGATCTCTAACCCTTGCCCTCAACATAACCCTAACCCTAGGTCCAATCGGAAACCTAATAGGATCTCTACGCCTCGCCCTCAACATAACCCTAACCCTAGGTCCAATCGGAACCCTAACCGGAACTCTAACACTAGCCCTCAACATAACCCTAACCCTAGGTCCAATCGGAACCCTAACCGGAACTCTAACCCTCGCCCTCAACATAACCCTAACCCTAGGTCCAAACGGAACCCTAACCGGATCTCTAACCCTCGCCCTCAACATAACCCTAACCCTAGGTCTAATCGGAACCCTAACCGGAACTCTAACCCTCGCCCTCAACATAACCCTAACCCTAGGTCCAATCGGAACCCTAACCGGATCTGTATACTTAGCCCTCAACATAACCCTAACCCGAGGTCCAATCGGAACCCTAACCGGATCTCTAACCCTAGCCTTCAACATAACCCTAACCCTAGGTCTAATCGGAACCCTAACCGGAACTCTAACCCTCGCCCTCAACATAACCCTAACCCTAGGTCCAATCGGAACCCTAACCGGATCTGTATACTTAGCCCTCAACATAACCCTAACCCGAGGTCCAATGGGAACCCTAACCGGATCTCTAACCCTCGCCCTCAACATAACCCTAACCCTAGGTCCAATCGGAACCCTAACCGGATCTCTAACCCTCGCCCTCAACATAACCCTAACCCTAGGTCCAATCGGAACCCTAACCGGATGTCTAACCCTCGCCGTCAACATAACCCTAACCCTAGGTCCAATCGGAACCCTAACCTGATCTCTAACCCTCGCCCTCAACCTAACCCTAACCCGAAGTCCAATCGGAACCCTAACCGGATCTCTAACCCTAGCACTCAACATAACCCTAACCCTAGGTCCAATCGGAACCCTAACCGGATCTGTATAGCTAGCCCTCAACATAACCCTAACCCTAGGTCCAATCGTTACCCTATCCGGATCTCTAACCCTTGCCCTCTACATAACCCTAACCCTAGGTCCAATCGGAACCCTAATAGGATCTCTACGCCTCGCCCTCAACATAACCCTAACCCTAGGTCCAATCGGAACCCTAACCGGAACTCTAACACTAGCCCTCAACATAACCCTAACCCTAGGTCCAATCGGAACCCTAACCGGATCTCTAACCCTCGCCCTCAACATAACCCTAACCCTAGGTCCAATCGGAACCCTAACCGGATCTCTAACCCTCGCCCTCAACATAACCCTAACCCTAGGTCTAATCGGAACCCTAACCGGAACTCTAACCCTCGCCTTCAACATAACCCTAACCCTAGGTCCAATCGGAACCCTAACCGGATCTGTATACTTAGCCCTCAACATAACCCTAACCCGAGGTCCAATCGGAACCCTAACCGGATCTCTAACCCTAGCCCTCAACATAACCCTAACCCTAGGTCTAATCGGAACCCTAACCGGAACTCTAACCCTCGCCCTCAACATAACCCTAACCCTAGGTCCAATCGGAACCCTAACCAGATCTCTAACCCTACCGCTCAACATAAGCCTAACCCGAGGTCCAATCGGAACCCTAACCGGATATCTAACCCTAGCCCTCAACAAAACCCTAACCCGAGGTCCAATCGGAACCCTAACCGGATCTCTAACCCTGCCCTTAACATAACGATAACCCTAGGTCCAATCGGAACCCTAACCGGATCTGTATACCTAGCCCTCAACATAACCCTAACCCTAGGTCCAATCGGAACCCTAACCGGATCTCTAACCCTCGCCCTCAACATAACCCTAACCCTAGGTCCAATCGGAACCCTAACCGGATCTCTAACCCTCGCCCTCAACATAACCCTAACCCGATGTCCAATCGGAACCCTAACCGGATCTCTAACCCTAGCGCTCAACATAACCCTAACCCGAGGTCCAATCGGAACAATAACCGGATCTCTAACCCTAGCCCTCAACATAACCCTAACCCTAGGTCCAATCGGAACCCTAACCGGATCTCTAACCCTCGCCCTCAACATAACCCTAACCCTAGGTCCAATCGGAACCCTAACTGGATCTGTATACCTAGCCCTCAACATAACCCTAACCCGAGGTCCAATCGGAACCCTAACCGGATCTCTAACCCTAGCCCTCAACATAACCCTAACCCTAGGTCCAATCGGAACCCTAACCGGAACTCTAACCCTATCCCTCAAAATAACCCTAACCCTAGGTCAAATCGGAAACATAACCGGATCTCTAACCCTAGCCCTCAACATAACCCTAACCCTAGGTCCAATCGGAACTCTAACCGGATATCTATCCCTAGCCCTCAACATAACCCTAACCCTACATCCAATCGGAACCCTAACCAGATCTCTAGCCATTGCCCTCAACATAACCCTAACCCTAGGTCAGATCGGAACCCTAACCGGATCTCTAACCATCGACCTCAACCTAACGCTAACCCTACGTCCCATCGGTACCCTAACCGGATCTCTAACCCTCGCCCTCAACATAACCCTAACCCTAGGTCCAATCGGAACCCTAACCGGATCTGTGTACGTAGCCGTCAACATAAACCTAACCCTAGGTCCAATCGGAAACCTAACAGGATCTGTATACCTAGCCCTCAACATAACCCTAACCCTAGGTCCAATCGGAACCCTAACCGGATCTGTATACCCAGCCCTCAACATAACCCTAACCCGAGGTCCAATCGGAACCCTAACCGGATCTCTAACCCTAGCCCTCAACATAACCCTAACCCGAGGTCCAATCGGAACCCTAACCAGATCTCTAACCCTAGCCCTCAACATAACCCTAACCGGAGGTCCAATGGGAACCCTAACCGGATCTCTAACCCTCGCCCTCAACATGACCCTAACCCTAGGTCCAATCGGAACCCTAACCGGATCTCTAACCCTTGCCCTCAACATAACCCTAACCCTAGGTCTAATCGGAACCCTAACCGGGTCTGTATACCTAGCCCTCAACATAACCCTTACCCGAGGTCCAATCGGAACCCTAACCGGAACTCTAACTCTAGCCCTCAAAATAACCCTAACCCTAGGTCAAATCGGAACCCTAACCGGATCTCTAACCCTAGCCCTCAACATAACCCTAACCGTAGGTCCAATCACAACTCTAACCGGATATCTATCCCTAGCCCTCAACATAACCGTAACCCTAAGTCCAGTCGGAACCCTAACCGGATCTCTAACCCTCGCCCTCAACATAACCCTAACCCTAGGTCCAATCGGAACCCTAACCGGATCTCTAACCCTCGCCCTCAACATAACCCTAACCCGAGGTCTAATCGGAACCCTAACCGGATCTATAACCCTCGCCCTCAACATAACCCTAACCCTAGGTCCAATCGGAACCCTAACCGGATCTCTAACCCTAGCCCTCAACATAACCCTAACCGTAGGTCCAATCAGAACTCTAACCGGATATCTATCCCTAGCCCTCAACATAACCGTAACCCTAAGTCCAGTCGGAACCCTAACCGGATCTCTAACCCTCGCCCTCAACATAACCCTAACCCTAGGTCCAATCGGAACCCTAACCGGGTCTCTAACCCTCGCCCTCAACATAACCCTAACCCGAGGTTTAATCGGAACCCTAACCGGATCTATAACCCTCGCCCTCAACATAACCCTAACCCTAGGTCCAATCGGAACCCTAACCGGATCTCTAACCCTAGCCCTCAACATAACCCTAACCCTAGGTCCAATCGGAACCCTAACCGGATATCTAACCCTAGCCCTCAACATAACCATAACCCTAAGTCCAATCGGAACCCTAACCGGATCTCTAATCCTAGCACTCAACATAACCCTAACCCTAGGTCCAATCGTAACCCTATCCGGATCTCTAACCCTTGCCCTCAACATAACCCTAACCCTAGGTCCAATCGGAACCCTAACAGGATCTCTACGCCTCGCCCTAAACATAACCCTAACCCTAGGTCCAATCGGAACCCTAACCGGAACTCTAACCCTAGCCCTCAAAATAACCCTAACCCTAGGTCCAATCGGAACCCTAACTTGATCTCTAACCCTAGCCCTCAACATAACCCTACCCCTAAGTCCAATCGGTACCCTAACCGGATATCTAACCCTAGTCCTCAACATAACCCTAACCCTAGGTCCAATCGTAACCCTAACCGGATCTCTAACCCTCGCCCTCAACATAACCTTAACCCTAGGTCCAATCGGAAACCTAACAGGATTTGTATACCTATCCCTAAACATAACCCTAACCCTAGGTCCAATCGGAACCCTATGCGGATCTGTATACCTAGCCCTCAACATAACCCTAACCCAAGGTCCAATCGGAACCCTCACCGGATCTCTAACCCTACCGCTCAACATAAGCCTACCCCGAGGTCCAATGGGAACCCTAACCGGATCTCTGACCCTCGCCCTCAACATAACCCTAACCCTAGGTCCAATCGGAACCCTAACCGGATCTCTAACCCTAGCCGTCAGCATAACCCTAACCCTAGTTCCAATCGGAACCCTAACCGGATCTCTAACCCTAGCCCTCAACATAACCCTAACCTTAAGTCCAATCGGAACCCTAACCGGATCTCTAACCCTAGCACTCAACATAACCCTAACCCTAGGTCCAATCGGAACCCTAACCGGATCTCTAACCCTAGCCCTCAACAAAACCCTAACCCGAGGTCCAATCGGAACCCTAACCAGATCTCTATCCCTCGCCCTCAACATAACGCTAACCCTAGGTCCAATCGGAAACCTAACCGGATCTGTATACCTAGCCCTCAACATAACCCTAACCCTAGGTCCAATCGGAAACCTAACAGGATCTGTATACCTATCCCTAAACATAACCCTAACCCTAGGTCCAATCGGAACCCTATGCGGATCTGTATACCTAGCCCTCAACATAACCCTAACCCATGGTCCAATCGGAACCCTAACCGGATCTCTAACCCTACCACTCAACATAAGCCTAACCCGAGGTCCAATGGGAACCCTAACCGGATCTCTAACCCTCGCCCTCAACATAACCCTAACCCTAGGTCCAATCGGAACCCTAACCTGATCTCTAACCCTCGCCCTCAACATAACCCTAACCCGAAGTCCAATCGGAACCCTAACCGGATCTCTAACCCTAGCACTCAACATAACCCTAACCCTAGGTCCAATCGGAACCCTAACCGGATCTGTATAGCTAGCCCTCAACATAACCCTAACCCTAGGTCCAATCGTTACCCTATCCGGATCTCTAACCCTTGCCCTCAACATAACCCTAACCCTAGGTCCAATCGGAACCCTAATAGGATCTCTACGCCTCGCCCTCAACATAACCCTAACCCTAGGTCCAATCGGAACCCTAACCGGAACTCTAACACTAGCCCTCAACATAACCCTAACCCTAGGTCCAATCGGAACCCTAACCGGAACTCTAACCCTCGCCCTCAACATAACCCTAACCCTAGGTCCAATCGGAACCCTAACCGGATCTCTAACCCTCGCCCTCAACATAACCCTAACCCTAGGTCTAATCGGAACCCTAACCGGAACTCTAACCCTCGCCCTCAACATAACCCTAACCCTAGGTCCAATCGGAACCCTAACCGGATCTGTATACTTAGCCCTCAACATAACCCTAACCCGAGGTCCAATCGGAACCCTAACCGGATCTCTAACCCTAGCCTTCAACATAACCCTAACCCTAGGTCTAATCGGAACCCTAACCGGAACTCTAACCCTCTCCCTCAACATAACCCTAACCCTAGGTCCAATCGGAACCCTAACCAGATCTCTAACCCTACCGCTCAACATAAGCCTAACCCGAGGTCCAATCGGAACCCTAACCGGATATCTAACCCTAGCCCTCAACAAAACCCTAACCCGAGGTCCAATCGGAACCCTAACCGGATCTCTAACCCTCGCCCTCAACATAACGCTAACCCTAGGTCCAATCGGAACCCTCACCGGATCTGTATACCTAGCCCTCAACATAACCCTAACCCTAGGTCCAATCGGAACCCTAACCGGATCTGTATACCTAGCCGTCAACATAACCCCAACCCTAGGTCCAATCGGAACCCTAACCGGATCTCTAACCCTAGCCCTCAACATAACCCTAACCCTAGGTCCAATCGGAACACTAACCGGAACTCTAACCCTAGCCCTCAACATAACCCTAACCCTAGGTCCAATCGGAACTCTAACCGGATCTGTATACCTAGCCCTCAACATAACCCTAACCCGAGGTCCAATCAGAACCCTAACCGGATCTCTAACCCTAGCCCTCAACATAACCCTAACCCTAGGTCCAATCGGAACCCTAACCGGAACTCTAACCCTAGCCCTCAAAATAACCCTAACCCTAGGTCAAATCGGAACCCTAACCGGATCTCAAACCCTAGCCGTCAACATAACCCTAACCCTAGGTACAATCGGAACTCTAACCGGATATCTATCCCTAGCCCTCAACATAACCCTAAACCTAGGTCCAATCGGAACCCTAACCGTATCTCTAACCCTCGAACTCAACATAACCCTAACCCTAGGTCCAATCGGAACCCTAACCGGATCTCTAACCCTCGCCCTCAACATAACCCTAACCCGAGGTCCAATCGGAACCCTAACCGGATCTCTAACCCTAGCGCTCAACATAACCCTAACCCGAGGTCCAATCGGAACAATAACCGGATCTCTAACCCTAGCCCTCAACATAACCCTAACCCTAGGTCCAATCGGAACCCTAACCGGATCTCTAACCCTCGCCCTCAACATAACCCTAACCCTAGGTCCAATCGGAACCCTAACTGGATCTGTATACCTAGCCCTCAACATAACCCTAACCCGAGGTCCAATCGGAACCCTAACCGGATCTCTAACCCTAGCCCTCAACATAACCCTAACCCTAGGTCCAATCGGAACCCTAACCGGAACTCTAACCCTATCCCTCAAAATAACCCTAACCCTAGGTCAAATCGGAAACCTAACCGGATCTCTAACCCTAGCCCTCAACATAACCCTAACCCTAGGTCCAATCGGAACTCTAACCGGATATCTATCCCTAGCCCTCAACATAACCCTAACCCTACATCCAATCGGAACCCTAACCAGATCTCTAGCCCTTGCCCTCAACATAACCCTAACCCTAGGTCAGATCGGAACCCTAACCGGATCTCTAACCCTCGCCCTCAACATAACCCTAACCCTAGGTCCAATCGTAACCCTAACCGGATCTGTGTACGTAGCCGTCAACATAAACCTAACCCTAGGTCCAATCGGAAACCTAACAGGATCTGTATACCTAGCCCTCAACATAACCCTAACCCTAGGTCCAATCGGAACCCTAACCGGATCTGTATACCCAGCCCTCAACATAACCCTAACCCGAGGTCCAATCGGAACCCTAACCGGATCTCTAACCCTAGCCCTCAACATAACCCTAACCCGAGG
Organism: Miniopterus natalensis; assembly: GCF_054644295.1. Taxonomy (NCBI): domain Eukaryota; kingdom Metazoa; phylum Chordata; class Mammalia; order Chiroptera; family Miniopteridae; genus Miniopterus; species Miniopterus natalensis. Next base: position 393,695 of record NW_028269910.1, on the reverse strand, counting down.
TCCAATCGGAACCCTAACCAGATCTCTAACCCTAGCCCTCAACATAACCCTAACCCGAGGTCCAATGGGAACCCTAACCGGATCTCTAATCCTCGCCCTCAACATAACCCTAACCCTAGGTCCAATCGGAACCCTAACCGGATCTCTAACCCTTGCCCTCAACATAACCCTAACCCTAGGTCTAATCGGAACCCTAACCGGATCTGTATACCTAGCCCTCAACATAACCCTTACCCGAGGTCCAATCGGCACCCTAACCGGAACTCTAACTGTAGCCCTCAAAATAACCCTAACCCTAGGTCAAATCGGAACCCTAACCGGATCTCTAACCCTAGCCCTCAACATAACCCTAACCTTAAGTCCAATCGGAACCCTAACCGGATCTCTAACCCTAGCACTCAACATAACCCTAACCCTAGGTCCAATCGGAACCCTAACCGGATCTCTAACCCTAGCCCTCAACAAAACCCTAACCCGAGGTCCAATCGGAACCCTAACCAGATCTCTAACCCTCGCCCTCAACATATCGCTAACCCTAGGTCCAATCGGAAACCTAACCGGATCTGTATACCTAGCCCTCAACATAACCCTAACCCTAGGTCCAATCGGAAACCTAAGAGGATCTGTATACCTATCCCTAAACATAACCCTAACCCTAGGTCCAATCGGAACCCTATGCGGATCTGTATACCTAGCCCTCAACATAACCCTAACCCATGGTCCAATCGGAACCCTAACCGGATCTCTAACCCTACCGCTCAACATAAGCCTAACCCGAGGTCCCATGGGAACCCTAACCGGATCTCTAACCCTCGCCCTCAACATAACCCTAACCCTAGGTCCAATCGGAACCCTAACCTGATCTCTAACCCTCGCCCTCAACATAACCCTAACCCGAAGTCCAATCGGAACCCTAACCGGATCTCCAACCCTAGCACTCAACATAACCCTAACCCTAGGTCCAATCGGAACCCTAACCGGATCTGTATAGCTAGCCCTCAACATAACCCTAACCCTAGGTCCAATCGTTACCCTATCCGGATCTCTAACCCTTGCCCTCAACATAACCCTAACCCTAGGTCCAATCGGAACCCTAACCGGATCTCTACGCCTCGCCCTCAACATAACCCTAACCCTAGGTCCAATCGGAACCCTAACCGGAACTCTAACCCTCGCCCTCAACATAACCCTAACCCTAGGTCCAATCGGAACCCTAACCGGATCTCTAACCCTCGCCCTCAACATAACCCTAACCCTAGGTCCAATCGGAACCCTAACCGGAACTCTAACCCTCGCCCTCAACATAACCCTAACCCTAGGTCCAATCGGAACCCTAACCGGAACTCTAACCCTCGCCCTCAACATAACCCTAACCCTAGGTCCAATCGGAACCCTAACCGGATCTGTATACTTAGCCCTCAACATAACCCTAACCCGAGGTCCAATCGGAACCCTAACCGGATCTCTAACCCTAGCCCTCAACATAACCCTAACCCTAGGTCTAATCGGATCCCTAACCGGAACTCTAACCCTCGCCCTCAACATAACCCTAACCCTAGGTCCAATCGGAACCCTATCCAGATCTCTAACCCTACCGCTCAACATAAGCCTAACCCGAGGTCCAATCGGAACCCTAACCGGATATCTAACCCTAGCCCTCAACAAAACCCTAACCCGAGGTCCAATCGGAACCCTAACCGGATCTCTAACCCTCGCCCTCAACATAACGCTAACCCTAGGTCCAATCGGAACCCTCACCGGATCTGTATACCTAGCCCTCAACATAACCCTAACCCTAGGTCCAATCGGAACCCTAACCGGATCTGTATACCTAGCCGTCAACATAACCCTAACCCTAGGTCCAATCGGAACCCTAACCGGATCTCTAACCCTAGCCCTCAACATAACCCTAACCCTAGGTCCAATCGGAACACTAACCGGAACTCTAACCCTAGCCCTCAACATAACCCTAACCCTAGGTCCAATCGGAACTCTAACCGGATCTGTATACCTAGCCCTCAACATAACCCTAACCCGAGGTCCAATCAGAACCCTAACCGGATCTCTAACCCTAGCCCTCAACATAACCCTAACCCTAGGTCCAATCGGAACCCTAACCGGAACTCTAACCCTAGCCCTCAAAATAACCCTAACCCTAGGTCAAATCGGAACCCTAACCGGATCTCTAACCCTAGCCATCAACATAACCCTAACCCTAGGTCCAATCGGAACCCTAACCGGATCTCTAACCCTCGCCCTCAACATAACCCTAACCCTAGGTCCAATCGGAACCCTAACTGGATCTGTATACCTAGCCCTCAACATAACCCTAACCCGAGGTCCAATCGGAACCCTAACCGGATCTCTAACCCTAGCCCTCAACATAACCCTAACCCTAGGTCCAATCGGAACCCTAACCGGAACTCTAACCCTATCCCTCAAAATAACCCTAACCCTAGGTCAAATCGGAAACCTAACCGGATCTCTAACCCTAGCCTTCAACATAACCCTAACCCTAGGTCCAATCGGAACTCTAACCGGATATCTATCCCTAGCCCTCAACATAACCCTAACCCTACATCCAATCGGAACCCTAACCAGATCTCTAGCCCTTGCCCTCAACATAACCCTAACCCTAGGTCAGATCGGAACCCTAACCGGATCTCTAACCCTCGCCCTCAACATAACCCTAACCCTAGGTCCAATCGTAACCCTAACCGGATCTGTGTACGTAGCCGTCAACATAAACCTAACCCTAGGTCCAATCGGAAACCTAACAGGATCTGTATACCTAGCCCTCAACATAACCCTAACCCTAGGTCCAATCGGAACCCTAACCGGATCTGTATACCCAGCCCTCAACATAACCCTAACCCGAGGTCCAATGGGAACCCTAACCGGATCTCTAACCCTAGCCCTCAACATAACCCTAACCCGAGGTCCAATCGGAACCCTAACCAGATCTCTAACCCTAGCCCTCAACATAACCCTAACCCGAGGTCCAATGGGAACCCTAACCGGATCTCTAATCCTCGCCCTCAACATAACCCTAACCCTAGGTCCAATCGGAACCCTAACCGGATCTCTAACCCTTGCCCTCAACATAACCCTAACCCTAGGTCTAATCGGAACCCTAACCGGATCTGTATACCTAGCCCTCAACATAACCCTTACCCGAGGTCCAATCGGAACCCTAACCGGAACTCTAACTGTAGCCCTCAAAATAACCCTAACCCTAGGTCAAATCGGAACCCTAACCGGATCTCTAACCCTAGCCCTCAACATAACCCTAACCGTAGGTCCAATCAGAACTCTAACCGGATATCTATCCCTAGCCCTCAACATAACCGTAACCCTAAGTCCAGTCGGAACCCTAACCGGATCTCTAACCCTCGCCCTCAACATAACCCTAACCCTAGGTCCAATCGGAACCCTAACCGGATCTCTAACCCTCGCCCTCAACATAACCCTAACCCGAGGTCTAATCGGAACCCTAACCGGATCTCTAACCCTCGCCCTCAACATAACCCTAACCCTAGGTCCAATCGGAACCCTAACCGGATCTCTAACCCTAGCCCTCAACATAACCCTAACCCTAAGTCCAATCGGAACCCTAACCGGATCTCTAACCCTAGCACTCAACATAACCCTATCCCTAGGTCCAATCGGAACCCTAACCGGATCTGTATACCTAGCCCTCAACATAACCCTAACCCTAGGTCCAATCGTAACCCTATCCGGATCTCTAACCCTTGCCCTCAACATAACCCTAACCCTAGGTCCAATCGGAACCCTAACAGGATCTCTACGCCTCGCCCTAAACATAACCCTAACCCTAGGTCCAATCGGAACCCTAACCGGAACTCTAACCCTAGCCCTCAAAATAACCCTAACCCTAGGTCCAATCGGAACCCTAACTTGATCTCTAACCCTAGCCCTCAACATAACCCTACCCCTAAGTCCAATCGGTACCCTAACCGGATATCTAACCCTAGTCCTCAACATAACCCTAACCCTAGGTCCAATCGTAACCCTAACCGGATCTCTAACCCTCGCCCTCAACATAAACCTAACCCTAGGTCCAATCGGAAACCTAACAGGATCTGTATACCTAGCCCTCAACATAACCCTAACCCTAGGTCCAATCGGAACCGTAACCGGATCTGTATACCCAGCCCTCAACATAACCCTAACCCGAGGTCCAATCGGAACCCTAACCGGATCTCTAACCCTAGCCCTCAACATAACCCTAACCCGAGGTCCAATCGGAACCCTAACCGGATCTCTAACCCTAGCCCTCAACATAAACCTAACCCGAGGTCCAATCGGAACCCTAACCGGATCTCTAACCCTTGCCCTCAACATAACCCTAACCCTAGGTCTAATCGGAACCCTAACCGGATCTGTATACCTAGCCCTCAACATAACCCTTACCCGAGGTCCAATCGGAACCCTAACCGGAACTCTAACCCTAGCCCTCAAAATAACCCTAACACTAGGTCAAATCGGAACCCTAACCGGATCTCTAACCCTAGTCCTCAACATAACCCTAACCGTAGGTCCAATCAGAACTTCTACCGGATATCTATCCCTAGCCCTCAACATAACCCTAACCCGAGGTCCAATCGGAACCCTAACCGGATCTCTAACCCTAGCCCTCAACATAAACCTAACCCTAGGTCCAATCGGAACCCTAACCGGAACTCTAACCCTATCCCTCAAAATAACCCTAACCCTAGGTCAAATCGGAAACCTAACCGGATCTCTAACCCTAGCCCTCAACATAACCCTAACCCTAGGTCCAATCGGAACTCTAACCGGATATCTATCCCTAGCCCTCAACATAACCCTAACCCTACATCCAATGGGAACCCTAACCAGATCTCTAGCCCTTGCCCTCAACATAACCCTAACCCTAGGTCAGATCGGAACCCTAACCGGATCTCTAACCCTCGCCCTCAACATAACCCTAACCCTAGGTCCAATCGGAACCCTAACCGGATCTGTGTACGTAGCCGTCAACATAAACCTAACCCTAGGTCCAATCGGAAACCTAACAGGATCTGTATACCTAGCCCTCAACATAACCCTAACCCTAGGTCCAATCGGAACCCTAACCGGATCTGTATACCCAGCCCTCAACATAACCCTAACCCGAGGTCCAATCGGAACCCTAACCGAATCTCTAACCCTAGCCCTCAACATAACCCTAACCCGAGGTCCAATTGGAACCCTAACCAGATCTCTAACCCTAGCCCTCAACATAACCCTAACCCGAGGTCCAATGGGAACCCTAACCGGATCTCTAATCCTCGCCCTCAACATAACCCTAACCCTAGGTCCAATCGGAACCCTAACCGGATCTCTAACCCTTGCCCTCAACATAACCCTAACCCTAGGTCTAATCGGAACCCTAACCGGATCTGTATACCTAGCCCTCAACATAACCCTTACCCGAGGTCCAATCGGAACCCTAACCGGAACTCTAACTCTAGCCCTCAAAATAACCCTAACCCTAGGTCAAATCGGAACCCTAACCGGATCTCTAACCCTAGCCCTCAACATAACCCTAACCGTAGGTCCAATCAGAACTCTAACCGGATATCTATCCCTAGCCCTCAATATAACCGTAACCCTAAGTCCAGTCGGAACCCTAACCGGATCTCTAACCCTCGCCCTCAACATAACCCTAACCCTAGGTCCAATCGGAACCCTAACCGGATCTCTAACCCTCGCCCTCAACATAACCCTAACCCGAGGTCTAATCGGAACCCTAACCGGATCTCTAACCCTCGCCCTCAACATAACCCTAACCCTAGGTCCAATCGGAACCCTAACCGGATCTCTAACCCTAGCCCTCAACATAACCCTAACCCTAAGTCCAATCGGAACCCTAACCGTATCTCTAACCCTAGCACTCAACATAACCCTAACCCTAGGTCCAATCGGAACCCTAACCGGATCTGTATACCTAGCCCTCAACATAACCCTAACCCTAGGTCCAATCGTAACCCTATCCGGATCTCTAACCCTTGCCCTCAACATAACCCTAACCCTAGGTCCAATCGGAACCCTAACAGGATCTCTACGCCTCGCCCTAAACATAACCCTAACCCTAGGTCCAATCGGAACCCTAACCGGAACTCTAACCCTAGCCCTCAAAATAACCCTAACCCTAGGTCCAATCGGAACCCTAACTTGATCTCTAACCCTAGCCCTCAACATAACCCTACCCCTAAGTCCAATCGGTACCCTAACCGGATATCTAACCCTAGTCCTCAACATAACCCTAACCCTAGGTCCAATCGTAACCCTAACCGGATCTCTAACCCTCGCCCTCAACATAACCTTAACCCTAGGTCCAATCGGAAACCTAACAGGATTTGTATACCTATCCCTAAACATAACCCTAACCCAAGGTCCAATCGGAACCCTCACCGGATCTCTAACCCTACCGCTCAACATAAGCCTAACCCGAGGTCCAATGGGAACCCTAACCGGATCTCTAACCCTCGCCCTCAACATAACCCTAACCCTAGGTCCAATCGGAACCCTAACCGGATCTCTAACCCTAGCCGTCAGCATAACCCTAACCCTAGTTCCAATCGGAACCCTAACCAGATCTCTAACCCTAGCCCTCAACATAACCCTAACCTTAAGTCCAATCGAAACCCTAACCGGATCTCTAACCCTAGCACTCAACATAACCCTAACCCTAGGTCCAATCGGAACCCTAACCGGATCTCTAACCCTAGCCCTCAACAAAACCCTAACCCGAGGTCCAATCGGAACCCTAACCGGATCTCTAACCCTCGCCCTCAACATAACGCTAACCCTAGGTCCAATCGGAAACCTAACCGGATCTGTATACCTAGCCCTCAACATAACCCTAACCCTAGGTCCAATCGGAAACCTAACAGGATCTGTATACCTATCCCTAAACATAACCCTAACCATAGGTCCAATCGGAACCCTAACCGGATCTCTAACCCTTGCCCTCAACATAACCCTAACCCTAGGTCTAATCGGAACCCTAACCGGATCTGTATACCTAGCCCTCAACATAACCCTTACCCGAGGTCCAATCGGAACCCTAACCGGAACTCTAACTGTAGCCCTCAAAATAACCCTAACCCTAGGTCAAATCGGAACCCTAACCGGATCTCTAACCCTAGCCCTCAACATAACCCTAACCGTAGGTCCAATCAGAACTCTAACCGGATATCTATCCCTAGCCCTCAACATAACCGTAACCCTAAGTCCAGTCGGAACCCTAACCGGATCTCTAACCCTCGCCCTCAACATAACCCTAACCCTAGGTCCAATCGGAACCCTAACCGGATCTCTAACCCTCGCCCTCAACATAACCCTAACCCGAGGTCTAATCGGAACCCTAACCGGATCTCTAACCCTCGCCCTCAACATAACCCTAACCCTAGGTCCAATCGGAACCCTAACCGGATCTCTAACCCTAGCCCTCAACATAACCCTAACCCTAAGTCCAATCGGAACCCTAACCGGATCTCTAACCCTAGCACTCAACATAACCCTATCCCTAGGTCCAATCGGAACCCTAACCGGATCTGTATACCTAGCCCTCAACATAACCCTAACCCTAGGTCCAATCGTAACCCTATCCGGATCTCTAACCCTTGCCCTCAACATAACCCTAACCCTAGGTCCAATCGGAACCCTAACAGGATCTCTACGCCTCGCCCTAAACATAACCCTAACCCTAGGTCCAATCGGAACCCTAACCGGAACTCTAACCCTAGCCCTCAAAATAACCCTAACCCTAGGTCCAATCGGAACCCTAACTTGATCTCTAAACCTAGCCCTCAACATAACCCTACCCCTAAGTCCAATCGGTACCCTAACCGGATATCTAACCCTAGTCCTCAACATAACCCTAACCCTAGGTCCAATCGTAACCCTAACCGGATCTCTAACCCTCGCCCTCAACATAAACCTAACCCTAGGTCCAATCGGAAACCTAACAGGATCTGTATACCTAGCCCTCAACATAACCCTAACCCTAGGTCCAATCGGAACCGTAACCGGATCTGTATACCCAGCCCTCAACATAACCCTAACCCGAGGTCCAATCGGAACCCTAACCGGATCTCTAACCCTAGCCCTCAACATAACCCTAACCCGAGGTCCAATCGGAACCCTAACCGGATCTCTAACCCTAGCCCTCAACATAAACCTAACCCGAGGTCCAATCGGAACCCTAACCGGATCTCTAACCCTCGCCCTCAACATAACCCTAACCCTAGGTCCAATCGGAACCCTAACCGGATCTCTAACCCTTGCCCTCAACATAACCCTAACCCTAGGTCTAATCGGAACCCTAACCGGATCTGTATACCTAGCCCTCAACATAACCCTTACCCGAGGTCCAATCGGAACCCTAACCGGAACTCTAACCCTAGCCCTCAAAATAACCCTAACACTAGGTCAAATCGGAACCCTAACCGGATCTCTAACCCTAGTCCTCAACATAACCCTAACCGTAGGTCCAATCAGAACTCTAACCGGATATCTATCCCTAGCCCTCAACATAACCCTAACCCGAGGTCCAATCGGAACCCTAACCGGATCTCTAACCCTAGCCCTCAACATAACCCTAACCCTAGGTCCAATCGGAACCCTAACCGGAACTCTAACCCTATCCCTCAAAATAACCCTAACCCTAGGTCAAATCGGAAACCTAACCGGATCTCTAACCCTAGCCCTCAACATAACCCTAACCCTAGGTCCAATCGGAACTCTAACCGGATATCTATCCCTAGCCCTCAACATAACCCTAACCCTACATCCAATCGGAACCCTAACCAGATCTCTAGCCCTTGCCCTCAACATAACCCTAACCCTAGGTCCAATCGGAACCCTAACCGGATCTCTAACCCTCGCCCTCAACATAACCCTAACCCTAGGTCCAATCGGAACCCTAACCGGATCTGTGTACGTAGCCGTCAACATAAACCTAACCCTAGGTCCAATCGGAAACCTAACAGGATCTGTATACCTAGCTCTCAACATAACCCTAACCCTAGGTCCAATCGGAACCCTAACCGGATCTGTATACCCAGCCCTCAACATAACCCTAACCCGAGGTCCAATCGGAACCCTAACCGGATCTCTAACCCTAGCCCTCAACATAACCCTAACCCGAGGTCCAATTGGAACCCTAACCAGATCTCTAACCCTAGCCCTCAACATAACCCTAACCCGAGGTCCAATGGGAACCCTAACCTGATCTCTAATCCTCGCCCTCAACATAACCCTAACCCTAGGTCCAATCGGAACCCTAACCGGATCTCTAACCCTTGCCCTCAACATAAACCTAACCCTAGGTCTAATCGGAACCCTAACCGGATCTGTATACCTAGCCCTCAACATAACCCTTACCCGAGGTCCAATCGGAACCCTAACCGGAACTCTAACTCTAGCCCTCAAAATAACCCTAACCCTAGGTCAAATCGGAACCCTAACCGGATCACTAACCCTAGCCCTCAACATAACCCTAACCGTAGGTCCAATCAGAACTCTAACCGGATATCTATCCCTAGCCCTCAACATAATCGTAACCCTAAGTCCAGTGAACCCTAACCGGATCTCTAACCCTCGCCCTCAACATAACCCTAACCCTAGGTCCAATCGGAACCCTAACCGGATCTCTAACCCTCGCCCTCAACATAACCCTAACCCGAGGTCTAATCGGAACCCTAACCGGATCTCTAACCCTCGCCCTCAACATAACCCTAACCCTAGGTCCAATCGGAACCCTAACCGGATCTCTAACCCTAGCCCTCAACATAACCCTAACCCTAAGTCCAATCGGAACCCTAACCGGAACTCTAACCCTAGCACTCAACATAACCCTAACCCTAGGTCCAATCGGAACCCTAACCGGATCTGTATACCTAGCCCTCAACATAACCCTAACCCTAGGTCCAATCGTAACCCTATCCGGATCTCTAACCCTTGCCCTCAACATAACCCTAACCCTAGGTCCAATCGGAACCCTAACAGGATCTCTACGCCTCGCCCTAAACATAACCCTAACCCTAGGTCCAATCGGAACCCTAACCGGAACTCTAACCCTAGCCCTCAAAATAACCCTAACCCTAGGTCCAATCGGAACCCTAACTTGATCTCTAACCCTAGCCCTCAACATAACCCTACCCCTAAGTCCAATCGGTACCCTAACAGGATATCTAACCCTAGTCCTCAACATAACCCTAACCCTAGGTCCAATCGTAACCCTAACCGGATCTCTAACCCTCGCCCTCAACATAACCTTAACCCTAGGTCCAATCGGAAACCTAACAGGATTTGTATACCTATCCCTAAACATAACCCTAACCCTAGGTCCAATCGGAACCCTATGCGGATCTGTATACCTAGCCCTCAACATAACCCTAACCCAAGGTCCAATCGGAACCCTCACCGGATCTCTAATCCTACCGCTCAACATAAGCCTAACCCGAGGTCCAATCGGAACCCTAACCGGATCTCTAACCCTAGCCGTCAGCATAACCCTAACCCTAGTTCCAATCAGAACCCTAACCGGATCTCTAACCCTAGCCCTCAACATAACCCTAACCTTAAGTCCAATCGGAACCCTAACCGGATCTCTAACCCTACCACTCAACATAACCCTAACCCTAGGTCCAATCGGAACCCTAACCGGATCTCTAACCCTAGCCCTCAACAAAACCCTAACCCGAGGTCCAATCGGAACCCTAACCGGATCTCTAACCCTCGCCCTCAACATAACGCTAACCCTAGGTCCAATCGGAAACCTAACCGGATCTGTATACCTAGCCCTCAACATAACCCTAACCCTAGGTCCAATCGGAAACCTAACAGGATCTGTATACCTATCCCTAAACATAACCCTAACCATAGGTCCAATCGGAACCCTATGCGGATCTGTATACCTAGCCCTCAACATAACCCTAACCCATGGTCCAATCGGAACCCTAACCGGATCTCTAACCCTACCACTCAACATAACCCTAACCCTAGGTCCAATCGGAACCCTAACCGGATCTCTAACCCTAGCCCTCAACAAAACCCTAACCCGAGGTCCAATCGGAACCCTAACCGGATCTCTAACCCTCGCCCTCAACATAACGCTAACCCTAGGTCCAATCGGAAACCTAACCGGATCTGTATACCTAGCCCTCAACATAACCCTAACCCTAGGTCCAATCGGAAACCTAACAGGATCTGTATACCTATCCCTAAACATAACCCTAACCATAGGTCCAATCGGAACCCTATGCGGATCTGTATACCTAGCCCTCAACATAACCCTAACCCATGGTCCAATCGGAACCCTAACCGGATCTCTAACCCTACCGCTCAACATAAGCCTAACCCGAGGTCCAATGGGAACCCTAACCGGATCTCTAACCCTAGCCCTCAAAATAACCCTAACCCTAGGTCAAATCGGAACCCTAACCGGATCTCTAACCCTAGCCATCAACATAACCCTAACCCTAGGTACAATCGGAACTCTAACCGGATATCTATCCCTAGCCCTCAACATAACCCTAACCCTAGGTCCAATCGGAACCCTAACCGGATCTCTAACCCTCGCCCTCAACATAACCCTAACCCTAGGTCCAATCGGAACCCTAACCGGATCTCTAACCCTCGCCCTCAACATAACCCTAACCCGAGGTCCAATCGGAACCCTAACCGGATCACTAACCCTAGCGCTCAACATAACCCTAACCCGAGGTCCAATCGGAACAATAACCGGATCTCTAACCCTAGCCCTCAACATAACCCTAACCCTAGGTCCAATCGGAACCGTAACCGGATCTCTAACCCTCGCCCTCAACATAACCCTAACCCTAGGTCCAATCGGAACCCTAACTGGATCTGTATACCTAGCCCTCAACATAACCCTAACCCGAGGTCCAATCGGAACCCTAACCGGATCTCTAACCCTAGCACTCAACATAACCCTAACCCTAGGTCCAATCGGAACTCTAACCGGATATCTATCCCTAGCCCTCAACATAACCCTAACCCTACATCCAATCGGAACCCTAACCGGATCTCTAACCCTAGCACTCAACATAACCCTAACCCGAGGTCCAATCGGAACTCTAACCAGATATCTATCCCTAGCCCTCAACATAACCCTAACCCTACATCCAATCGGAACCCTAACCAGATCTCTAGCCCTTGCCCTCAACATAACCCTAACCCTAGGTCCAATCGGAACCCTAACCGGATCTCTAACCCTCGCCTTCAACCTAACGCTAACCCTACGTCCCATCGGTACCCTAACCGGATCTCTAACCCTCGCCCTCAACATAACCCTAACCCTAGGTCTAATCGTAACCCTAACCGGATCTGTGTACGTAGCCATCAACATAAACCTAACCCTAGGTCCAATCGAAAACCTAACAGGATCTGTATACCTAGCCCTCAACATAACCCTAACCCTAGGTCCAATCGGAACCGTAACCGGATCTGCATACCCAGCCCTCAACATAACCCTAACCCGAGGTCCAATCGGAACCCTAACCGGATCTCTAACCCTAGCCCTCAACATAACCCTAACCCGAGGTCCAATCGGAACCCTAACCGGATCTCTAACCCTAGCCCTCAACATAAACCTAACCCGAGGTCCAATCGGAACCCTAACCGGATCGCTAACCCTCGCCCTCAACATAACCCTAACCCTAGGTCCAATCGGAACCCTAACCGGATCTCTAACCCTTGCCCTCAACATAACCCTAACCCTAGGTCTAATCGGAACCCTAACCGGATCTGTATACCTAGCCCTCAACATAACCCTTACCCGAGGTCCAATCGGAACCCTAACCGGAACTCTAACCCTAGCCCTCAAAATAACCCTAACACTAGGTCAAATCGGAACCCTAACCGGATCTCTAACCCTAGTCCTCAACATAACCCTAACCGTAGGTCCAATCAGAACTCTAACCGGATATCTATCCCTAGCCCTCAACATAACCGTAACCCTAAGTCCAGTCGGAACCCTAACCAGGTCTCTAACCCTCACCCTCAACATAACCCTAACCCTAGGTCCAATCGGAAACCTAACAGGATCTGTATACCTATCCCTAAACATAACCCTAACCCTAGGTCCAATCGGAACCCTATGCGGATCTGTATACCTAGCCCTCAACATAACCCTAACCCATGGTCCAATGGGAACCCTAACCGGATCTCTAACCCTACCGCTCAACATAAGGCTAACCCGAGGTCCAATGGGAACCCTAACCGGATCTCTAACCCTCGCCCTCAACATAACCCTAACCCTAGGTCCAATCGGTACCCTAACCGGATCTCTAACCCTCGCCCTCAACATAACCCTAACCCGAAGTCCAATCGGAACCGTAACCGGATCTCTAACCCTCGCCCTCAACATAACCCTAACCCTAGGTCCAATCGGAACCCTAACCGGATCTCTAACCCTAGCCGTCAACATAACCCTAACCCTAGGTCCAATCGGAACCCTAACCGGATCTCTAACCCTAGCCCTCAACATAACCCTAACCCTAAGTCCAATCGGAACCCTAACCGGATCTCTAACCCTAGCATTCAACATAACCCTAACCCTAGGTCCAATCGTTACCCTATCCGGATCTCTAACCCTTGCCCTCAACATAACCCTAACCCTAGGTCCAATCGGAACCCTAATAGGATCTCTACGCCTCGCCCTCAACATAACCCTAACCCTAGGTCCAATCGGAACCCTAACCGGAACTCTAACACTAGCCCTCAACATAACCCTAACCCTAGGTCCAATCGTTACCCTATCCGGATCTCTAACCCTTGCCCTCACCATAACCCTAACCCTAGGTCCAATCGGAACCCTAATAGGATCTCTACGCCTCGCCCTCAACATAACCCTAACCCTAGGTCCAATCGGAACCCTAACCGGAACTCTAACACTAGCCCTCAACATAACCCTAACCCTAGGTCCAATCGGAACCCTAACCGGATCTCAAACCCTAACCCTCAACATAACCCTACCCCTAAGTCCAATCGGAACCCTAACCGGATATCTATCCCTAGCCCTCAACATGACCCTAACCCTAGGTCCAATCGTAACCCTAACCGGATCTCTAACCCTCGCCCTCAACATAACGCTAACCCTAGGTCCAATCGGAACCCTAACCGGATCTGTATATCTAGCCCTCAACATAACCCTAACCCTATGTCCAATCGGAACCCTAACCGGATCTGTATACCTAGCCCTCAACATAACCCTAACCCAAGGTCCAATCGGAACCCTAACCGGATCTCTAACTCTACCGCTCAACATAAGCCTAACCCGAGGTCCAATGGGAACCGTAACCGGATCTCTAATCCTAGCCCTCAACATAACCCTAACCCGAGGTCCAATCGGAACCCTAACTGGATCTCTAAACCTCGCCCTCAACATAACCGTAACCCTAGGTCCAATCGGAACCCTAACCGGATCTCTAACCCTCGCTTTCAACATAACCCTAACCCTAGGTCCAATCGGAACTCTAACCGGATCTGTATACCTAGCCCTCAACATAACCCTAACCCGAGGTCCAATCAGAACCCTAACCGGATCTCTAACCCTAGCCCTCAACATAACCCTAACCCTAGGTCAAATCGGAACCCTAACCGGATCTCTAAACCTAGCCATCAACATAACCCTAACCCTAGGTACAATCGGAACTCTAACCGGATATCTATCCCTAGCCCTCAACATAACCCTAACCCTAGGTCCAATCGGAACCCTAACCGGATCTCTAACCCTCGCCCTCAACATAACCCTAACCCTAGGTCCAATCGGAACCCTAACCGGATCTCTAACCCTCGCCCTCAACATAACCCTAACCCGAGGTCCAATCGGAACCCTAACCGGATCTCTAACCCTAGCGCTCAACATAACCCTAACCCGAGGTCCAATCGGAACAATAACCGGATCTCTAACCCTAGCCCTCAACATAACCCTAACCCTAGGTCCAATCGGAACCCTAACCGGATCTCTAACCCTCGCCCTCAACATAACCCTAACCCTAGGTCCAATCGGAACCCTAACTGGATCTGTATACCTAGCCCTCAACATAACCCTAACTCGAGGTCCAATCGGAACCCTAACCGGATCTCTAACCCTAGCACTCAACATAACCCTAACCCTAGGTCCAATCGGAACTCTAACCGTATATCTATCCCTAGCCCTCAACATAACCCTAACCCTACATCCAATCGGAACCCTAACCGGATCTCTAACCCTAGCACTCAACATAACCCTAACCCGAGGTCCAATCGGAACTCTAACCGGATATCTATCCCTAGCCCTCAACATAACCCTAACCCTACGTTCAATCGGAACCCTAACCAGATCTCTAGCCCTTGCCCTCAACATAACCCTAACCCTAGGTCCAATCGGAACACTAACCGGATCTCTAACCTTCGCCCTCAACCTAACGCTAACCCTAGGTCCAATCGGAACCCTAACCGGATCTGTGTACGTAGCCGTCAACATAAACCTAACCCTAGGTCCAATCGGAAACCTAACAGGATCTGTATACCTAGCCCTCAACATAACCCTAACCCTAGGTCCAATCGTAACCCTATCCGGATCTCTAACCCTTGCCCTCAACATAACCCTAACCCTAGGTACAATCGGAACCCTAACAGGATCTCTACGCCTCGCCCTCAACATAACCCTACCCCTAAGTCCAATCGGTACCCTAACCGGATATCTAACCCTAGTCCTCAACATAACCCTAACCCTAGGTCCAATCGTAACCCTAACCGGATCTCTAACCCTCGCCCTCAACATAACCTTAACCCTAGGTCCAATCGGAAACCTAACAGGATCTGTATACCTATCCCTAAACATAACCCTAACCCTAGGTCCAATCGGAACCCTATGCGGATCTGTATACCTAGCCCTCAACATAACCCTAACCCAAGGTCCAATCGGAACCCTAACCGGATCTCTAACCCTACCGCTCAACATAAGCCTAACCCGAGGTCCAATGGGAACCCTAACCGGATCTCTAACCCTCGCCCTCAACATAACCCTAACCCTAGGTCCAATCGGAACCCTAACCGGATCTCTAACCCTCGCCCTCAACATAACCCTAACCCGAAGTCCAATCGGAACCCTAACCGGATCTCTAACCCTCGCCCTCAACATAACCCTAACCCTAGGTCCAATCGGAACCCTAACCGGATCTCTAACCCTAGCCGTCAACATAACCCTAACCCTAGTTCCAATCGGAACCCTAACCGGATCTCTAACCCTAGCCCTCAACATAACCCTAACCTTAAGTCCAATCGGAACCCTAACCGGATCTCTAACCCTAGCACTCAACATAACCCTAACCCTAGGTCCAATCGGAACCCTAACAGGATCTCTAACCCTAGCCCTCAACAAAACCCTAACCCGAGGTCCAATCGGAACCCTAACCGGATCTCTAACCCTCGCCCTCAACATAACGCTAACCCTAGGTCCAATCGGAAACCTAACCGGATCTGTATACCTAGCCCTCAACATAACCCTAACCCTAGGTCCAATCGGAAACCTAACAGGATCTGTATACCTATCCCTAAACATAACCCTAACCCTAGGTCCAATCGGAACCCTATGCGGATCTGTATACCTAGCCCTCAACATAACCCTAACCCATGGTCCAATGGGAACCCTAACCGGATCTCTAACCCTACCGCTCAACATAAGCCTAACCCGAGGTCCAATGGGAACCCTAACCGGATCTCTAACCCTCGCCCTCAACATAACCCTAACCCTAGGTCCAATCGGTACCCTAACCGGATCTCTAACCCTCGCCCTCAACATAACCCTAACCCGAAGTCCAATCGGAACCGTAACCGGATCTCTAACCCTCGCCCTCAACATAACCCTAACCCTAGGTCCAATCGGAACCCTAACCGGATCTCTAACCCTAGCCGTCAACATAACCCTAACCCTAGGTCCAATCGGAACCCTAACCGGATCTCTAACCCTAGCCCTCAACATAACCCTAACCCTAAGTCCAATCGGAACCCTAACCGGATCTCTAACCCTAGCATTCAACATAACCCTAACCCTAGGTCCAATCGTTACCCTATCCGGATCTCTAACCCTTGCCCTCAACATAACCCTAACCCTAGGTCCAATCGGAACCCTAACCGGATCTCTAACCCTAGCACTCAACATAACCCTAACCCTAGGTCCAATCGGAACCCTAACAGGATCTCTATCTCTAGCCCTCAACAAAACCCTAACCCGAGGTCCAATCGGAACCCTAACCGGATCTCTAACCCTCGCCCTCAACATAACGCTAACCCTAGGTCCAATCGGAAACCTAACCGGATCTGTATACCTAGCCCTCAACATAACCCTAACCCTAGGTCCAATCGGAAACCTAACAGGATCTGTATACCTATCCCTAAACATAACCCTAACCCTAGGTCCAATCGGAACCCTATGCGGATCTGTATACCTAGCCCTCAACATAACCCTAACCCATGGTCCAATGGGAACCCTAACCGGATCTCTAACCCTACCGCTCAACATAAGGCTAACCCGAGGTCCAATGGGAACCCTAACCGGATCTCTAACCCTCGCCCTCAACATAACCCTAACCCTAGGTCCAATCGGTACCCTAACCGGATCTCTAACCCTCGCCCTCAACATAACCCTAACCCGAAGTCCAATCGGAACCGTAACCGGATCTCTAACCCTCGCCCTCAACATAACCCTAACCCTAGGTCCAATCGGAACCCTAACCGGATCTCTAACCCTAGCCGTCAACATAACCCTAACCCTAGGTCCAATCGGAACCCTAACCGGATCTCTAACCCTAGCCCTCAACATAACCCTAACCCTAAGTCTAATCGGAACCCTAACCGGATCTCTAACCCTAGCATTCAACATAACCCTAACCCTAGGTCCAATCGTTACCCTATCCGGATCTCTAACCCTTGCCCTCAACATAACCCTAACCCTAGGTCCAATCGGAACCCTAATAGGATCTCTACGCCTCGCCCTCAACATAACCCTAACCCTAGGTCCAATCGGAACCCTAACCGGAACTCTAACACTAGCCCTCAACATAACCCTAACCCTAGGTCCAATCGTTACCCTATCCGGATCTCTAACCCTTGCCCTCAACATAACCCTAACCCTAGGTCCAATCGGAACCCTAATAGGATCTCTACGCCTCGCCCTCAACATAACCCTAACCCTAGGTCCAATCGGAACCCTAACCGGAACTCTAACACTAGCCCTCAACATAACCCTAACCCTAGGTCCAATCGGAACCCTAACCGGATCTCAAACCCTAACCCTCAACATAACCCTACCCCTAAGTCCAATCGGAACCCTAACCGGATATCTATCCCTAGCCCTCAACATGACCCTAACCCTAGGTCCAATCGTAACCCTAACCGGATCTCTAACCCTCGCCCTCAACATAACGCTAACCCTAGGTCCAATCGGAACCCTAACCGGATCTGTATATCTAGCCCTCAACATAACCCTAACCCTATGTCCAATCGGAACCCTAACCGGATCTGTATACCTAGCCCTCAACATAACCCTAACCCAAGGTCCAATCGGAACCCTAACCGGATCTCTAACCCTACCGCTCAACATAAGCCTAACCCGAGGTCCAATGGGAACCGTAACCGGATCTCTAACCCTAGCCCTCAACATAACCCTAACCCGAGGTCCAATCGGAACCCTAACTGGATCTCTAAACCTCGCCCTCAACATAACCGTAACCCTAGGTCCAATCGGAACCCTAACCGGATCTCTAACCCTCGCTTTCAACATAACCCTAACCCTAGGTCCAATCGGAACTCTAACCGGATCTGTATACCTAGCCCTCAACATAACCCTAACCCGAGGTCCAATCAGAACCCTAACCGGATCTCTAACCCTAGCCCTCAACATAACCCTAACCCTAGGTCAAATCGGAACCCTAACCGGATCTCTAACCCTAGCCATCAACATAACCCTAACCCTAGGTACAATCGGAACTCTAACCGGATATCTATCCCTAGCCCTCAACATAACCCTAACCCTAGGTCCAATCGGAACCCTAACCGGATCTCTAACCCTCGCCCTCAACATAACCCTAACCCTAGGTCCAATCGGAACCCTAACCGGATCTCTAACCCTCGCCCTCAACATAACCCTAACCCGAGGTCCAATCGGAACCCTAACCGGATCTCTAACCCTAGCGCTCAACATAACCCTAACCCGAGGTCCAATCGGAACAATAACCGGATCTCTAACCCTAGCCCTCAACATAACCCTAACCCTAGGTCCAATCGGAACCCTAACCGGATCTCTAACCCTCGCCCTCAACATAACCCTAACCCTAGGTCCAATCGGAACCCTAACTGGATCTGTATACCTAGCCCTCAACATAACCCTAACTCGAGGTCCAATCGGAACCCTAACCGGATCTCTAACCCTAGCACTCAACATAACCCTAACCCTAGGTCCAATCGGAACTCTAACCGTATATCTATCCCTAGCCCTCAACATAACCCTAACCCTACATCCAATCGGAACCCTAACCGGATCTCTAACCCTAGCACTCAACATAACCCTAACCCGAGGTCCAATCGGAACTCTAACCGGATATCTATCCCTAGCCCTCAACATAACCCTAACCCTACGTTCAATCGGAACCCTAACCAGATCTCTAGCCCTTGCCCTCAACATAACCCTAACCCTAGGTCCAATCGGAACACTAACCGGATCTCTAACCTTCGCCCTCAACCTAACGCTAACCCTAGGTCCAATCGGAACCCTAACCGGATCTGTGTACGTAGCCGTCAACATAAACCTAACCCTAGGTCCAATCGGAAACCTAACAGGATCTGTATACCTAGCCCTCAACATAACCCTAACCCTAGGTCCAATCGTAACCCTATCCGGATCTCTAACCCTTGCCCTCAACATAACCCTAACCCTAGGTACAATCGGAACCCTAACAGGATCTCTACGCCTCGCCCTCAACATAACCCTACCCCTAAGTCCAATCGGTACCCTAACCGGATATCTAACCCTAGTCCTCAACATAACCCTAACCCTAGGTCCAATCGTAACCCTAACCGGATCTCTAACCCTCGCCCTCAACATAACCTTAACCCTAGGTCCAATCGGAAACCTAACAGGATCTGTATACCTATCCCTAAACATAACCCTAACCCTAGGTCCAATCGGAACCCTATGCGGATATGTATACCTAGCCCTCAACATAACCCTAACCCAAGGTCCAATCGGAACCCTAACCGGATCTCTAACCCTACCGCTCAACATAAGCCTAACCCGAGGTCCAATGGGAACCCTAACCGGATCTCTAACCCTCGCCCTCAACATAACCCTAACCCTAGGTCCAATCGGAACCCTAACCTGATCTCTAACCCTCGCCCTCAACATAACCCTAACCCGAAGTCCAATCGGAACCCTAACCGGATCTCTAACCCTCGCCCTCAACATAACCCTAACCCTAGGTCCAATCGGAACCCTAACCGGATCTCTAACCCTAGCCGTCAACATAACCCTAACCCTAGTTCCAATCGGAACCCTAACCGGATCTCTAACCCTAGCCCTCAACATAACCCTAACCTTAAGTCCAATCGGAACCCTAACCGGATCTCTAACCCTAGCACTCAACATAACCCTAACCCTAGGTCCAATCGGAACCCTAACAGGATCTCTAACCCTAGCCCTCAACAAAACCCTAACCCGAGGTCCAATCGGAACCCTAACCGGATCTCTAACCCTCGCCCTCAACATAACGCTAACCCTAGGTCCAATCGGAAACCTAACCGGATCTGTATACCTAGCCCTCAACATAACCCTAACCCTAGGTCCAATCGGAAACCTAACAGGATCTGTATACCTATCCCTAAACATAACCCTAACCCTAGGTCCAATCGGAACCCTATGCGGATCTGTATACCTAGCCCTCAACATAACCCTAACCCATGGTCCAATGGGAACCCTAACCGGATCTCTAACCCTACCGCTCAACATAAGCCTAACCCGAGGTCCAATGGGAACCCTAACCGGATCTCTAACCCTCGCCCTCAACATAACCCTAACCCTAGGTCCAATCGGTACCCTAACCGGATCTCTAACCCTCGCCCTCAACATAACCCTAACCCGAAGTCCAATCGGAACCGTAACCGGATCTCTAACCCTCGCCCTCAACATAACCCTAACCCTAGGTCCAATCGGAACCCTAACCGGATCTCTAACCCTAGCCGTCAACATAACCCTAACCCTAGGTCCAATCGGAACCCTAACCGGATCTCTAACCCTAGCCCTCAACATAACCCTAACCCTAAGTCCAATCGGAACCCTAACCGGATCTCTAACCCTAGCATTCAACATAACCCTAACCCTAGGTCCAATCGTTACCCTATCCGGATCTCTAACCCTTGCCCTCAACATAACCCTAACCCTAGGTCCAATCGGAACCCTAATAGGATCTCTACGCCTCGCCCTCAACATAACCCTAACCCTAGGTCCAATCGGAACCCTAACCGGAACTCTAACACTAGCCCTCAACATAACCCTAACCCTAGGTCCAATCGTTACCCTATCCGGATCTCTAACCCTTGCCCTCAACATAACCCTAACCCTAGGTCCAATCGGAACCCTAATAGGATCTCTACGCCTCGCCCTCAACATAACCCTAACCCTAGGTCCAATCGGAACCCTAACCGGAACTCTAACACTAGCCCTCAACATAACCCTAACCCTAGGTCCAATCGGAACCCTAACCGGATCTCAAACCCTAACCCTCAACATAACCCTACCCCTAAGTCCAATCGGAACCCTAACCGGATATCTATCCCTAGCCCTCAACATGACCCTAACCCTAGGTCCAATCGTAACCCTAACCGGATCTCTAACCCTCGCCCTCAACATAACGCTAACCCTAGGTCCAATCGGAACCCTAACCGGATCTGTATATCTAGCCCTCAACATAACCCTAACCCTAGGTCCAATCGGAACCCTAACCGGATCTGTATACCTAGCCCTCAACATAACCCTAACCCAAGGTCCAATCGGAACCCTAACCGGATCTCTAACCCTCGCTTTCAACATAACCCTAACCCTAGGTCCAATCGGAACTCTAACCGGATCTGTATACCTAGCCCTCAACATAACCCTAACCCGAGGTCCAATCAGAACCCTAACCGGATCTCTAACCCTAGCCCTCAACATAACCCTAACCCTAGGTCAAATCGGAACCCTAACCGGATCTCTAACCCTAGCCATCAACATAACCCTAACCCTAGGTACAATCGGAACTCTAACCGGATATCTATCCCTAGCCCTCAACATAACCCTAACCCTAGGTCCAATCGGAACCCTAACCGGATCTCTAACCCTCGCCCTCAACATAACCCTAACCCTAGGTCCAATCGGAACCCTAACCGGATCTCTAACCCTCGCCCTCAACATAACCCTAACCCGAGGTCCAATCGGAACCCTAACCGGATCTCTAACCCTAGCGCTCAACATAACCCTAACCCGAGGTCCAATCGGAACAATAACCGGATCTCTAACCCTAGCCCTCAACATAACCCTAACCCTAGGTCCAATCGGAACCCTAACCGGATCTCTAACCCTCGCCCTCAACATAACCCTAACCCTAGGTCCAATCGGAACCCTAACTGGATCTGTATACCTAGCCCTCAACATAACCCTAACTCGAGGTCCAATCGGAACCCTAACCGGATCTCTAACCCTAGCACTCAACATAACCCTAACCCTAGGTCCAATCGGAACTCTAACCGTATATCTATCCCTAGCCCTCAACATAACCCTAACCCTACATCCAATCGGAACCCTAACCGGATCTCTAACCCTAGCACTCAACATAACCCTAACCCGAGGTCCAATCGGAACTCTAACCGGATATCTATCCCTAGCCCTCAACATAACCCTAACCCTACGTTCAATCGGAACCCTAACCAGATCTCTAGCCCTTGCCCTCAACATAACCCTAACCCTAGGTCCAATCGGAACCCTAACCGGATCTCTAACCCTCGCCCTCAACCTAACGCTAACCCTAGGTCCAATCGGAACCCTAACCGGATCTGTGTACGTAGCCGTCAACATAAACCTAACCCTAGGTCCAATCGGAAACCTAACAGGATCTGTATACCTAGCCCTCAACATAACCCTAACCCTAGGTCCAATCGGAACCGTAACCGGATCTGTATACCCAGCCCTCAACATAACCCTAAACCGAGGTACAATGGGAACCCTAACCGGATCTCTAACCCTCGCCCTCAACATAACCCTAACCCTAGGTCCAATCGGAAGCCTAACCGGATCTCTAACCCTTGCCCTCAACATAACCCTACCCTAGGTCTAATCGGAACCCTAACCGGATCTGTATACCTAGCCCTCAACATAACCCTTACCCGAGGTCCAATCGGAACCCTAACCGGAACTCTAACCCTAGCCCTCAAAATAAACCTAACCCTAGGTCAAATCGGAACACTAACCGGATCTCTAACCCTAGCCCTCAACATAACCCTAACCGTAGGTCCAATCAGAACTCTAACCGGATATCTATCCCTAGCCCTCAACATAACCGTAACCCTAAGTCCAGTCGGAACCCTAACCAGATCTCTAACCCTCACCCTCAACATAACCATAACCCTAGGTCCAATCGGAACCCTAACCGGATCTCTAACCCTCGCCCTCAACATAACCCTAACCCTAGGTCCAATCGGAACCCTAACCGGATCTCTCACCCTTGCCCTCAACATTACCCTACCCTAGGTCTAATCGGAACCCTAACCGGATCTGTATACCTAGCCCTCAACATAACCCTTACCCGAGGTCCAATCGGAACCCTAACCGGAACTCTAACCCTAGCCCTCAAAATAACCCTAACCCTAGGTCAAATCGGAACACTAACCGGATCTCTAACCCTAGCCCTCAACATAACCCTAACCGTAGGTCCAATCAGAACTCTAACCGGATATCTATCCCTAGCCCTCAACATAACCGTAACCCTAAGTCCAGTCGGAACCCTAACCAGATCTCTAACCCTCACCCTCAACATAACCATAACCCTAGGTCCAATCGGAACCCTAACCGGATCTCTAACCCTCGCCCTCAACATAACCCTAACCCAAGGTCTAATCGGAACCCTAACCGGATCTCTAACCCTCGCCCTCAACATAACGCTAACCCTAGGTCCAATCGGAAACCTAACCGGATCTGTATACCTAGCCCTCAACATGACCCTAACCCTAGGTCCAATCGTAACCCTAACCGGATCTCTAACCCTCGCCCTCAACATAACCCTAACCATAGGTCCAATCGGAACCCTAACCGGATCTGTATACCTAGCCCTCAACATAACCCTAACCCTAGGTCTAATCGGAACCCTAACCGGAACTCTAACCCTGGCCCTCAACATAACCCTAACCCTAGGTCCAATCGGAACCCTAACCAGATCTCTAACCCTACCGCTCAACATAAGCCTAACCCGAGGTCCAATCGGAACCCTAACCGGATCTCTAACCCTCGCCCTCAACATAACGCTAACCCTAGGTCCAATCGGAACCCTAACCGGATCTGTATATCTAGCCCTCAACATAACCCTAACCCTAGGTCCAATCGGAACCCTAACCGGATCTGTATACCTAGCCCTCAACATAACTCTAACCCAAGGTCCAATCGGAACCCTAACCGGATCTCTAACCCTACCGCTCAACATAAGCCTAACCCGAGGTCCAATGGGAACCGTAACCGGTTCTCTAACCCTAGCCCTCAACATAACCCTAACCCGAGGTCCAATCGGAACCCTAACCGGATCTCTAAACCTCGCCCTCAACATAACCCTAACCCTAGGTCCAATCGGAACCCTAACCGGATCTCTAACCCTCGCTTTCAACATAACCCTAACCCTAGGTCCAATCGGATCTCTAACCGGATCTGTATACCTAGCCCTCAACATAACCCTAACCCTAGGTCTAATCGGAACCCTAACCGGAACTCTAACCCTAGCCCTCAAAATAACCCTAACCCTAGGTCAAATCGGAACCCTAACCGGATCTCTAACCCTAGCCATCAACATAACCCTAACCCTAGGTACAATCAGAACTCTAACCGGATATCTATCCCTAGCCCTCAACATAACCCTAACCCTAGGTCCAATCGAAACCCTAACCGGATCTCTAACCCTCGCCCTCAACATAACCCTAACCCTAGGTCCAATCGGAACCCTAACCGGATCTCTAACCCTCGCCCTCAACATAACCCTAACCTGAGGTCCAATCGGAACCCTAACCGGATCTCTAACCCTAGCGCTCAACATAACCCTAACCCGAGGTCCAATCGGAACAATAACCGGATCTCTAACCCTAGCCCTCAACATAACCCTAACCCTAGGTCCAATCGGAACCCTAACCGGATCTCTAACCCTCGCCCTCAACATAACCCTAACCCTAGGTCCAATCGGAACCCTAACTGGATCTGTATACCTAGCCCTCAACATAACCCTAACCCGAGGTCCAATCGGAACCCTAACCGGATCTCTAACCCTAGCACTCAACATAACCCTAACCCTAGGTCCAATCGTAACTCTAACCGGATATCTATCCCTAGCCCTCAACATAACCCTAACCCTACATCCAATCGAAACCCTAACCGGATCTCTAACCCTAGCACTCAACATAACCCTAACCCGAGGTCCAATCGGAACTCTAACCGGATATCTATCCCTAGCCCTCAACATAACCCTAACCCTACATCCAATCGGAACCCTAACCAGATCTCTAGCCCTTGCCCTCAACATAACCCTAACCCTAGGTCCAATCGGAACCCTAACCGGATCTCTAACCCTCGCCCTCAACCTAACGCTAACCCTACGTCCCATCGGTACCCTAACCGGATCTCTAACCCTCGCCCTCAACATAACCCTAACCCTAGGTCCAATCGGAACCCTAACCGGATCTCTAACCCTTGCCCTCAACATAACCCTAACCCTAGGTCTAATCGGAACCCTAACCGGATCTGTATACCTAGACCTCAACATAACCCTTACCCGAGGTCCAATCGGAACCCTAACCGGAACTCTAACCCTAGCCCTCAACATAACCCTAACCCTAGGTCAAATCGGAACCCTAACCGGATCTCTAACCCTAGCCCTCAACATAACCCTAACCGTAGGTCCAATCAGAACTCTAACCGGATATCTATCCCTAGCCCTCAACATAGCCGTAACCCTAAGTCCAGTCGGAACCCTAACCAGATCTCTAACCCTCACCCTCAACATAACCATAACCCTAGGTCCAATCGGAACCCTAACCGGATCTCTAACCCTCGCCCTCAACATAACCCTAACCCGAGGTCTAATCGGAACCCTAACCGGATCTGTAACCCTCGCCCTCAACATAACCCTAACCCTAGGTCCAATCGTAACCCTAACCGGATCTCTAACCCTAGCCCTCAACATAACCCTAACCCTAGGTCCAATCGGAACTCTAACCGGATATCTATCCCTAGCCCTCAACATAACCCTAACCCTACATCCAATCGGAACCCTAACCGGATCTCTAGCCCTTGCCCTCAACATAACCCTAACCCTAGGTCCAATCGGAACCCTAACCGGATCTCTAACCCTCGCCCTCAACCTAACGCTAACCCTACGTCCCATCGGTACCCTAACCGGATCTCTAACCCTCGCCCTCAACATAACCCTAACCCTAGGTCCAATCGGAACCCTAACAGGATCTCGACGCCTCGCCCTAAAGATAACCCTAACCCTAGGTCCAATCGGAACCCTAACCGGAACTCTAACCCTAGCCCTCAAAATAACCCTAACCCTAGGTCCAATCGGAACCCTAACTGGATCTCTAACCCTAGCCCTCAACATAACCCTACCCCTAAGTCCAATCGGAACCCTAACCGGATATCTAACCCTAGCCCTCAACATAACCCTAACCGTAGGTCCAATCAGAACTCTAACCGGATATCTATCCCTAGCCCTCAACATAGCCGTAACCCTAAGTCCAGTCGGAACCCTAACCAGATCTCTAACCCTCACCCTCAACATAACCATAACCCTAGGTCCAATCGGAACCCTAACCGGATCTCTAACCCTCGCCCTCAACATAACCCTAACCCGAGGTCTAATCGGAACCCTAACCGGATCTGTAACCCTCGCCCTCAACATAACCCTAACCCTAGGTCCAATCGTAACCCTAACCGGATCTCTAACCCTAGCCCTCAACATAACCCTAACCCTAGGTCCAATCGGAACCCTAACCGGATCTCTAACCCTAGCCCTCAACATAACCCTACCCCTAAGTCCAATCGGAACCCTAACCGGAACTCTAACCCTAGCACTCAACATAACCCTAACCCTAGGTCCAATCGGAACCCTAACCGGATCTGTATACGTAGCCCTCAACATAACCCTAACCCTAGGTCCAATCGTAACCCTATCCGGATCTCTAACCCTTGCCCTCAACATAACCCTAACCCTAGGTCCAATCGGAACCCTAACAGGATCTCGACGCCTCGCCCTAAAGATAACCCTAACCCTAGGTCCAATCGGAACCCTAACCGGAACTCTAACCCTAGCCCTCAAAATAACCCTAACCCTAGGTCCAATCGGAACCCTAACTGGATCTCTAACCCTAGCCCTCAACATAACCCTACCCCTAAGTCCAATCGGAACCCTAACCGGATATCTAACCCTAGCCCTCAACATAACCCTAACCCGAGGTCCAATCGGAACCCTAACCGGATCTCTAACCCTACCGCTAAACATAAGCCTAACCGGAGGTCCAATCGCAACCCTAACCGGATCTCTAACCCTAGCCCTTAACAAAACCCTAACCCGAGGTCCAATCGGAACCCTAACCGGATCTCTAAACCTCGCCCTCAACATAACCCTAACCCTAGGTCCAATCGGAACTCTAACGGGATCTCTAACCCTCGCCCTCAACAAAACCCTAACCCTAGGTCCAATCGGAACCCTAACCGGATCTGTATACCTAGCCCTCAACATAACCCTAACCCGAGGTCCTATCGGAACCCTAACCGGATCTCTAACCCTAGCCCTCAACATAACCCTAACCCTAGGTCCAATCGTAACCCTAACCGGATCTCTAACCCTCGCCCTCAACATAACCCTAACCCTAGGTCCAATCGGAACCCTAACCGGATCTCTAACCCTAGCCCTCAACATAACCCTACCCCTAAGCCCAATCGGAACCCTAACCGGATATCTAACCCTAGCCCTCAACTAAACCCTAACCCTAGGTCCAATCGTAACCCTAACCGGATCTCTAACCCTCGCCCTCAACATAACCCTAACCCTAGGTCCATTCGGAACCCTAAGCAGATCTCTAACCCTAGCCCTCAACATAACCCTAACCCGAGGTCCAATCGGAACCCTAACCGGATCTCTAACCCTCGCCCTCAACATAACGCTAACCCTAGGTCCAATTCGAACCCTAACCGGATCTCTAACCCTAGCCCTCAACATAACCCTAACCCTAAGTCCAATCGGAACCCTAACCGGATCTCTAACCCTAGCCCTCAACATAACCCTAACCTTAAGTGCAGTCGGAACACTAACAGGATCTGTATACCTAGCCCTAAACAGAACCCTAACCCTAGGTCCAATCGGAACCCTAAACGGATCTCTAACCCTAGCCCTCAACATAACCCTAACCGTAAGTCCAATCGGAACCCTAACCGGATCTCTAACCCTAGCACTCAACATAACCCTAACCCTAAGTCCAATCGGAACCCTAACCGGATCTCTAACCCTAGCCCTCAACATAACCCTAACCGTAGGTCCAATCAGAACTCTAACCGGATATCTATCCCTAGTCCACAACATAACCGTAACCCTAAGTCCAGTCGGAACCCTAACCAGATCTCTAACCCTCACCCTCAACATAACCATAACCCTAGGTCCAATCGGAACCCTAACCGGATCTCTAACCCTCGCCCTCAACATAACCCTAACCCGAGGTCTAATCGGAACCCTAACCGGATCTGTAACCCTCGCCCTAAACATAACCCTAACCCTAGGTCCAATCGGAACCCTAACCGGATCTCTAACCCTAGCCCTCAACATAACCTTAACCCTAGGTCCAATCGGAACTCTAACCGGATCCTTAACCCTAGCCCTCAACATAACCCTACCCCTAAGTCCAATCGGAACCCTAACCGGATCTCTAACCCTAGCACTCAACATAACCCTAACCCTAGGTCCAATCGGAACCCTAACCGGATCTGTATACGTAGCCTTCAACATAACCCTAACCCTAGGTCCAATCGTAACCCTATCCGGATCTCTAACCCTTGCCCTCAACATAACCCTAACCCTAGGTCCAATCGGAACCCTAACAGGATCTCTACGCCTCGCCCTAAAGATAACCCTAACCCTAGGTCCAATCGGAACCCTAACCGGAACTCTAACCCTAGCCCTCAAAATAACCCTAACCCTAGGTCCAATCGGAACCCTAACTGGATCTCTAACCCTAGCCCTCAACATAACCCTACCCCTAAGTCCAATCGGAACCCTAACCGGATATCTAACCCTAGCCCTCAACATAACCCTAACCCTAGGTCCAATCGTAACCATAACCGGATTTCTAACCTCGCCCTCAACATAACCTTAACCCTAGGTCCAATCGGAACCATAACCAGATCTCTAACCCTACCGCTCAACATAAGCCTAACCCGAGGTCCAATCGGAACCCTAACAGGATCTCTAACCCTAGCCCTCAACATAACCCTATCCCGAGGTCCAATCGGAACCCTAACCAGATCTCTAACCCTCGCCCTCAACATAACGCTAACCCTAGGTCCATTCGGAACCCTAACCGGATCTGTATACCTAGCCCTCAACATAACCCTAACCCAAGGTCCAATCGGAACCCTAACAGGTTCTGTATACCTAGCCCTAAACATAACCCTAACCCTAAGTCCACTCGGAACCCTAACCGGATCTGTATACCTAGCCGTCAACATAACCCTAACCCGAGGTCCAATCGGAACCCTAACCGGATCTGTATACCTAGCCCTCAACATAACCCTAACCCGAGGTCCAATCGGAACCCTAACCGGATCTCTAACCCTACCGCTAAACATAAGCCTAACCGGAGGTCCAATCGGAACCCTAACCGGATCTCTAACCCTAGCCCTTAACAAAACCCTAACCCGAGGTCCAATCGGAACCCTAACCGGATCTCTAAATCTCGCCCTCAACATAACCCTAACCCTAGGTCCAATCGGTACTCTAACCGGATCTCTAACCCTCGCCCTCAACAAAACCCTAACCCTAGGTCCAATCGGAACCCTAACCGGATCTGTATACCTAGCCCTCAACATAACCCTAACCCGAGGTCCTATCGGAACCCTAACAGGATCTCTCCGCCTCGCCCTCAACATAACCCTAACCCTAGGTCCAATCGGAACCCTAACAGGATCTCTCCGCCTCGCCCTCAACATAACCCTAACCCTAGGTCCAATCGGAACCCTAACCGGAACTCTAACCCTAGCCCTCAACATAACTCTAACCCTAGGTCCAATCGGAACCCTAACCGGATCTCTAACCCTAGCCCTCAACATAACCCTACCCCTAAGTCCAATCGGAACCCTAACCGGATATCTAACCCTAGCCCTCAACTAAACCCTAACCCTAGGTCCAATCGTAACCCTAACCGGATCTCTAACCCTCGCCCTCAACATAACCCTAACCCTAGGTCCATTCGGAACCCTAACCAGATCTCTAACCCTACCGCTCAACATAAGCCTAACCCGAGGTCCAATCGGAACCCTAACCGGATCTCTAACCCTAGCCCTCAACATAACCCTAACCCGAGGTCCAATCGGAACCCTAACTGGATCTCTAACCCTCGCCCTCAACATAACGCTAACCCTAGGTCCAATTCAAACCCTAACCGGATCTCTAACCCTAGCCCTCAACATAACCCTAACCCTAAGTCCAATCGGAACCCTAACCGGATCTCTAACCCTAGCCCTCAACATAACCCTAACCTTAAGTGCAGTCGGAACACTAACAGGATCTGTATACCTAGCCCTAAACAGAACCCTAACCCTAGGTCCAATCGGAACCCTAAACGGATCTCTAACCCTAGCCCTCAACATAACCCTAACCGTAAGTCCAATCGGAACCCTAACCGGATCTCTAACCCTAGCACTCAACATAACCCTAACCCTAAGTCCAATCGGAACCCTAACCGGATCGCTAACCATAGCCCTCAACATAACCCTAACCTTAAGTGCAGTCGGAACACTAACAGGATCTGTATACCTATCCCTAAACATAACCCTAACCCTAGGTCCAATCGGAACCCTATGCGGATCTGTATACCTAGCCCTCAACATAACCCTAACCCATGGTCCAATGGGAACCCTAACCGGATCTCTAACCCTACCGCTCAACATAAGCCTAACCCGAGGTCCAATGGGAACCCTAACCGGATCTCTAACCCTCGCCCTCAACATAACCCTAACCCTAGGTCCAATCGGTACCCTAACCGGATCTCTAACCCTCGCCCTCAACATAACCCTAACCCGAAGTCCAATCGGAACCGTAACCGGATCTCTAACCCTCGCCCTCAACATAACCCTAACCCTAGGTCCAATCGGTACCCTAACCGGATCTCTAACCCTCGCCCTCAACATAACCCTAACCCTAGGTCCAATCGGTACCCTAACCGGATCTCTAACCCTCGCCCTCAACATAACCCTAACCCGAAGTCCAATCGGAACCGTAACCGGATCTCTAACCCTCGCCCTCAACATAACCCTAACCCTAGGTCCAATCGGAACCCTAACCGGATCTCTAACCCTAGCATTCAACATAACCCTAACCCTAGGTCCAATCGTTACCCTATCCGGATCTCTAACCCTTGCCCTCAACATAACCCTAACCCTAGGTCCAATCGGAACCCTAATAGGATCTCTACGCCTCGCCCTCAACATAACCCTAACCCTAGGTCCAATCGGAACCCTAACCGGAACTCTAACACTAGCCCTCAACATAACCCTAACCCTAGGTCCAATCGTTACCCTATCCGGATCTCTAACCCTTGCCCTCAACATAACCCTAACCCTAGGTCCAATCGGAACCCTAATAGGATCTCTACGCCTCGCCCTCAACATAACCCTAACCCTAGGTCCAATCGGAACCCTAACCGGAACTCTAACACTAGCCCTCAACATAACCCTAACCCTAGGTCCAATCGGAACCCTAACCGGATCTCAAACCCTAACCCTCAACATAACCCTACCCCTAAGTCCAATCGGAACCCTAACCGGATATCTATCCCTAGCCCTCAACATGACCCTAACCCTAGGTCCAATCGTAACCCTAACCGGATCTCTAACCCTCGCCCTCAACATAACGCTAACCCTAGGTCCAATCGGAACCCTAACCGGATCTGTATATCTAGCCCTCAACATAACCCTAACCCTAGGTCCAATCGGAACCCTAACCGGATCTGTATACCTAGCCCTCAACATAACCCTAACCCAAGGTCCAATCGGAACCCTAACCGGATCTCTAACCCTCGCTTTCAACATAACCCTAACCCTAGGTCCAATCGGAACTCTAACCGGATCTGTATACCTAGCCCTCAACATAACCCTAACCCGAGGTCCAATCAGAACCCTAACCGGATCTCTAACCCTAGCCCTCAACATAACCCTAACCCTAGGTCAAATCGGAACCCTAACCGGATCTCTAACCCTAGCCATCAACATAACCCTAACCCTAGGTACAATCGGAACTCTAACCGGATATCTATCCCTAGCCCTCAACATAACCCTAACCCTAGGTCCAATCGGAACCCTAACCGGATCTCTAACCCTCGCCCTCAACATAACCCTAACCCTAGGTCCAATCGGAACCCTAACCGGATCTCTAACCCTCGCCCTCAACATAACCCTAACCCGAGGTCCAATCGGAACCCTAACCGGATCTCTAACCCTAGCGCTCAACATAACCCTAACCCGAGGTCCAATCGGAACAATAACCGGATCTCTAACCCTAGCCCTCAACATAACCCTAACCCTAGGTCCAATCGGAACCCTAACCGGATCTCTAACCCTCGCCCTCAACATAACCCTAACCCTAGGTCCAATCGGAACCCTAACTGGATCTGTATACCTAGCCCTCAACATAACCCTAACTCGAGGTCCAATCGGAACCCTAACCGGATCTCTAACCCTAGCACTCAACATAACCCTAACCCTAGGTCCAATCGGAACTCTAACCGTATATCTATCCCTAGCCCTCAACATAACCCTAACCCTACATCCAATCGGAACCCTAACCGGATCTCTAACCCTAGCACTCAACATAACCCTAACCCGAGGTCCAATCGGAACTCTAACCGGATATCTATCCCTAGCCCTCAACATAACCCTAACCCTACGTTCAATCGGAACCCTAACCAGATCTCTAGCCCTTGCCCTCAACATAACCCTAACCCTAGGTCCAATCGGAACCCTAACCGGATCTCTAACCCTCGCCCTCAACCTAACGCTAACCCTAGGTCCAATCGGAACCCTAACCGGATCTGTGTACGTAGCCGTCAACATAAACCTAACCCTAGGTCCAATCGGAAACCTAACAGGATCTGTATACCTAGCCCTCAACATAACCCTAACCCTAGGTCCAATCGGAACCGTAACCGGATCTGTATACCCAGCCCTCAACATAACCCTAAACCGAGGTACAATGGGAACCCTAACCGGATCTCTAACCCTCGCCCTCAACATAACCCTAACCCTAGGTCCAATCGGAAGCCTAACCGGATCTCTAACCCTTGCCCTCAACATAACCCTACCCTAGGTCTAATCGGAACCCTAACCGGATCTGTATACCTAGCCCTCAACATAACCCTTACCCGAGGTCCAATCGGAACCCTAACCGGAACTCTAACCCTAGCCCTCAAAATAACCCTAACCCTAGGTCAAATCGGAACACTAACCGGATCTCTAACCCTAGCCCTCAACATAACCCTAACCGTAGGTCCAATCAGAACTCTAACCGGATATCTATCCCTAGCCCTCAACATAACCGTAACCCTAAGTCCAGTCGGAACCCTAACCAGATCTCTAACCCTCACCCTCAACATAACCATAACCCTAGGTCCAATCGGAACCCTAACCGGATCTCTAACCCTCGCCCTCAACATAACCCTAACCCTAGGTCCAATCGGAACCCTAACCGGATCTCTAACCCTTGCCCTCAACATTACCCTACCCTAGGTCTAATCGGAACCCTAACCGGATCTGTATACCTAGCCCTCAACATAACCCTTACCCGAGGTCCAATCGGAACCCTAACCGGAACTCTAACCCTAGCCCTCAAAATAACCCTAACCCTAGGTCAAATCGGAACACTAACCGGATCTCTAACCCTAGCCCTCAACATAACCCTAACCGTAGGTCCAATCAGAACTCTAACCGGATATCTATCCCTAGCCCTCAACATAACCGTAACCCTAAGTCCAGTCGGAACCCTAACCAGATCTCTAACCCTCACCCTCAACATAACCATAACCCTAGGTCCAATCGGAACCCTAACCGGATATCTAACCCTCGCCCTCAACATAACCCTAACCCAAGGTCTAATCGGAACCCTAACCGGATCTCTAACCCTCGCCCTCAACATAACGCTAACCCTAGGTCCAATCGGAAACCTAACCGGATCTGTATACCTAGCCCTCAACATGACCCTAACCCTAGGTCCAATCGTAACCCTAACCGGATCTCTAACCCTCGCCCTCAACATAACCCTAACCATAGGTCCAATCGGAACCCTAACCGGATCTGTATACCTAGCCCTCAACATAACCCTAACCCTAGGTCTAATCGGAACCCTAACCGGAACTCTAACCCTGGCCCTCAACATAACCCTAACCCTAGGTCCAATCGGAACCCTAACCAGATCTCTAACCCTACCGCTCAACATAAGCCTAACCCGAGGTCCAATCGGAACCCTAACCGGATCTCTAACCCTCGCCCTCAACATAACGCTAACCCTAGGTCCAATCGGAACCCTAACCGGATCTGTATATCTAGCCCTCAACATAACCCTAACCCTAGGTCCAATCGGAACCCTAACCGGATCTGTATACCTAGCCCTCAACATAACTCTAACCCAAGGTCCAATCGGAACCCTAACCGGATCTCTAACCCTACCGCTCAACATAAGCCTAACCCGAGGTCCAATGGGAACCGTAACCGGTTCTCTAACCCTAGCCCTCAACATAACCCTAACCCGAGGTCCAATCGGAACCCTAACCGGATCTCTAAACCTCGCCCTCAACATAACCCTAACCCTAGGTCCAATCGGAACCCTAACCGGATCTCTAACCCTCGCTTTCAACATAACCCTAACCCTAGGTCCAATCGGATCTCTAACCGGATCTGTATACCTAGCCCTCAACATAACCCTAACCCTAGGTCTAATCGGAACCCTAACCGGAACTCTAACCCTAGCCCTCAAAATAACCCTAACCCTAGGTCAAATCGGAACCCTAACCGGATCTCTAACCCTAGCCATCAACATAACCCTAACCCTAGGTACAATCAGAACTCTAACCGGATATCTATCCCTAGCCCTCAACATAACCCTAACCCTAGGTCCAATCGGAACCCTAACCGGATCTCT
This sequence comes from Miniopterus natalensis, assembly GCF_054644295.1. Classification (NCBI taxonomy): domain Eukaryota; kingdom Metazoa; phylum Chordata; class Mammalia; order Chiroptera; family Miniopteridae; genus Miniopterus; species Miniopterus natalensis. The sequence continues at coordinate 357,975 of NW_028269910.1, read as the reverse complement.
AACCCTCGCCCTCAACATAACCCTAACCCTAGGTCCAATCGGAACCCTAACCGGATCTCTAACCCTCGCCCTCAACATAACCCTAACCTGAGGTCCAATCGGAACCCTAACCGGATCTCTAACCCTAGCGCTCAACATAACCCTAACCCGAGGTCCAATCGGAACAATAACCGGATCTCTAACCCTAGCCCTCAACATAACCCTAACCCTAGGTCCAATCGGAACCCTAACCGGATCTCTAACCCTCGCCCTCAACATAACCCTAACCCTAGGTCCAATCGGAACCCTAACTGGATCTGTATACCTAGCCCTCAACATAACCCTAACCCGAGGTCCAATCGGAACCCTAACCGGATCTCTAACCCTAGCACTCAACATAACCCTAACCCTAGGTCCAATCGTAACTCTAACCGGATATCTATCCCTAGCCCTCAACATAACCCTAACCCTACATCCAATCGAAACCCTAACCGGATCTCTAACCCTAGCACTCAACATAACCCTAACCCGAGGTCCAATCGGAACTCTAACCGGATATCTATCCCTAGCCCTCAACATAACCCTAACCCTACATCCAATCGGAACCCTAACCAGATCTCTAGCCCTTGCCCTCAACATAACCCTAACCCTAGGTCCAATCGGAACCCTAACCGGATCTCTAACCCTCGCCCTCAACCTAACGCTAACCCTACGTCCCATCGGTACCCTAACCGGATCTCTAACCCTCGCCCTCAACATAACCCTAACCCTAGGTCCAATCGGAACCCTAACCGGATCTCTAACCCTTGCCCTCAACATAACCCTAACCCTAGGTCTAATCGGAACCCTAACCGGATCTGTATACCTAGACCTCAACATAACCCTTACCCGAGGTCCAATCGGAACCCTAACCGGAACTCTAACCCTAGCCCTCAACATAACCCTAACCCTAGGTCAAATCGGAACCCTAACCGGATCTCTAACCCTAGCCCTCAACATAACCCTAACCGTAGGTCCAATCAGAACTCTAACCGGATATCTATCCCTAGCCCTCAACATAGCCGTAACCCTAAGTCCAGTCGGAACCCTAACCAGATCTCTAACCCTCACCCTCAACATAACCATAACCCTAGGTCCAATCGGAACCCTAACCGGATCTCTAACCCTCGCCCTCAACATAACCCTAACCCGAGGTCTAATCGGAACCCTAACCGGATCTGTAACCCTCGCCCTCAACATAACCCTAACCCTAGGTCCAATCGTAACCCTAACCGGATCTCTAACCCTAGCCCTCAACATAACCCTAACCCTAGGTCCAATCGGAACTCTAACCGGATATCTATCCCTAGCCCTCAACATAACCCTAACCCTACATCCAATCGGAACCCTAACCGGATCTCTAGCCCTTGCCCTCAACATAACCCTAACCCTAGGTCCAATCGGAACCCTAACCGGATCTCTAACCCTCGCCCTCAACCTAACGCTAACCCTACGTCCCATCGGTACCCTAACCGGATCTCTAACCCTCGCCCTCAACATAACCCTAACCCTAGGTCCAATCGGAACCCTAACAGGATCTCGACGCCTCGCCCTAAAGATAACCCTAACCCTAGGTCCAATCGGAACCCTAACCGGAACTCTAACCCTAGCCCTCAAAATAACCCTAACCCTAGGTCCAATCGGAACCCTAACTGGATCTCTAACCCTAGCCCTCAACATAACCCTACCCCTAAGTCCAATCGGAACCCTAACCGGATATCTAACCCTAGCCCTCAACATAACCCTAACCGTAGGTCCAATCAGAACTCTAACCGGATATCTATCCCTAGCCCTCAACATAGCCGTAACCCTAAGTCCAGTCGGAACCCTAACCAGATCTCTAACCCTCACCCTCAACATAACCATAACCCTAGGTCCAATCGGAACCCTAACCGGATCTCTAACCCTCGCCCTCAACATAACCCTAACCCGAGGTCTAATCGGAACCCTAACCGGATCTGTAACCCTCGCCCTCAACATAACCCTAACCCTAGGTCCAATCGTAACCCTAACCGGATCTCTAACCCTAGCCCTCAACATAACCCTAACCCTAGGTCCAATCGGAACCCTAACCGGATCTCTAACCCTAGCCCTCAACATAACCCTACCCCTAAGTCCAATCGGAACCCTAACCGGAACTCTAACCCTAGCACTCAACATAACCCTAACCCTAGGTCCAATCGGAACCCTAACCGGATCTGTATACGTAGCCCTCAACATAACCCTAACCCTAGGTCCAATCGTAACCCTATCCGGATCTCTAACCCTTGCCCTCAACATAACCCTAACCCTAGGTCCAATCGGAACCCTAACAGGATCTCGACGCCTCGCCCTAAAGATAACCCTAACCCTGGGTCCAATCGGAACCCTAACCGGAACTCTAACCCTAGCCCTCAAAATAACCCTAACCCTAGGTCCAATCGGAACCCTAACTGGATCTCTAACCCTAGCCCTCAACATAACCCTACCCCTAAGTCCAATCGGAACCCTAACCGGATATCTAACCCTAGCCCTCAACATAACCCTAACCCGAGGTCCAATCGGAACCCTAACCGGATCTCTAACCCTACCGCTAAACATAAGCCTAACCGGAGGTCCAATCGCAACCCTAACCGGATCTCTAACCCTAGCCCTTAACAAAACCCTAACCCGAGGTCCAATCGGAACCCTAACCGGATCTCTAAACCTCGCCCTCAACATAACCCTAACCCTAGGTCCAATCGGAACTCTAACGGGATCTCTAACCCTCGCCCTCAACAAAACCCTAACCCTAGGTCCAATCGGAACCCTAACCGGATCTGTATACCTAGCCCTCAACATAACCCTAACCCGAGGTCCTATCGGAACCCTAACCGGATCTCTAACCCTAGCCCTCAACATAACCCTAACCCTAGGTCCAATCGTAACCCTAACCGGATCTCTAACCCTCGCCCTCAACATAACCCTAACCCTAGGTCCAATCGGAACCCTAACCGGATCTCTAACCCTAGCCCTCAACATAACCCTACCCCTAAGCCCAATCGGAACCCTAACCGGATATCTAACCCTAGCCCTCAACTAAACCCTAACCCTAGGTCCAATCGTAACCCTAACCGGATCTCTAACCCTCGCCCTCAACATAACCCTAACCCTAGGTCCATTCGGAACCCTAAGCAGATCTCTAACCCTAGCCCTCAACATAACCCTAACCCGAGGTCCAATCGGAACCCTAACCGGATCTCTAACCCTCGCCCTCAACATAACGCTAACCCTAGGTCCAATTCGAACCCTAACCGGATCTCTAACCCTAGCCCTCAACATAACCCTAACCCTAAGTCCAATCGGAACCCTAACCGGATCTCTAACCCTAGCCCTCAACATAACCCTAACCTTAAGTGCAGTCGGAACACTAACAGGATCTGTATACCTAGCCCTAAACAGAACCCTAACCCTAGGTCCAATCGGAACCCTAAACGGATCTCTAACCCTAGCCCTCAACATAACCCTAACCGTAAGTCCAATCGGAACCCTAACCGGATCTCTAACCCTAGCACTCAACATAACCCTAACCCTAAGTCCAATCGGAACCCTAACCGGATCTCTAACCCTAGCCCTCAACATAACCCTAACCGTAGGTCCAATCAGAACTCTAACCGGATATCTATCCCTAGTCCTCAACATAACCGTAACCCTAAGTCCAGTCGGAACCCTAACCAGATCTCTAACCCTCACCCTCAACATAACCATAACCCTAGGTCCAATCGGAACCCTAACCGGATCTCTAACCCTCGCCCTCAACATAACCCTAACCCGAGGTCTAATCGGAACCCTAACCGGATCTGTAACCCTCGCCCTAAACATAACCCTAACCCTAGGTCCTATCGGAACCCTAACCGGATCTCTAACCCTAGCCCTCAACATAACCTTAACCCTAGGTCCAATCGGAACTCTAACCGGATCCTTAACCCTAGCCCTCAACATAACCCTACCCCTAAGTCCAATCGGAACCCTAACCGGATCTCTAACCCTAGCACTCAACATAACCCTAACCCTAGGTCCAATCGGAACCCTAACCGGATCTGTATACGTAGCCTTCAACATAACCCTAACCCTAGGTCCAATCGTAACCCTATCCGGATCTCTAACCCTTGCCCTCAACATAACCCTAACCCTAGGTCCAATCGGAACCCTAACAGGATCTCTACGCCTCGCCCTAAAGATAACCCTAACCCTAGGTCCAATCGGAACCCTAACCGGAACTCTAACCCTAGCCCTCAAAATAACCCTAACCCTAGGTCCAATCGGAACCCTAACTGGATCTCTAACCCTAGCCCTCAACATAACCCTACCCCTAAGTCCAATCGGAACCCTAACCGGATATCTAACCCTAGCCCTCAACATAACCCTAACCCTAGGTCCAATCGTAACCATAACCGGATTTCTAACCTCGCCCTCAACATAACCTTAACCCTAGGTCCAATCGGAACCATAACCAGATCTCTAACCCTACCGCTCAACATAAGCCTAACCCGAGGTCCAATCGGAACCCTAACAGGATCTCTAACCCTAGCCCTCAACATAACCCTATCCCGAGGTCCAATCGGAACCCTAACCAGATCTCTAACCCTCGCCCTCAACATAACGCTAACCCTAGGTCCATTCGGAACCCTAACCGGATCTGTATACCTAGCCCTCAACATAACCCTAACCCAAGGTCCAATCGGAACCCTAACAGGTTCTGTATACCTAGCCCTAAACATAACCCTAACCCTAAGTCCACTCGGAACCCTAACCGGATCTGTATACCTAGCCGTCAACATAACCCTAACCCGAGGTCCAATCGGAACCCTAACCGGATCTGTATACCTAGCCCTCAACATAACCCTAACCCGAGGTCCAATCGGAACCCTAACCGGATCTCTAACCCTACCGCTAAACATAAGCCTAACCGGAGGTCCAATCGGAACCCTAACCGGATCTCTAACCCTAGCCCTTAACAAAACCCTAACCCGAGGTCCAATCGGAACCCTAACCGGATCTCTAAATCTCGCCCTCAACATAACCCTAACCCTAGGTCCAATCGGTACTCTAACCGGATCTCTAACCCTCGCCCTCAACAAAACCCTAACCCTAGGTCCAATCGGAACCCTAACCGGATCTGTATACCTAGCCCTCAACATAACCCTAACCCGAGGTCCTATCGGAACCCTAACAGGATCTCTCCGCCTCGCCCTCAACATAACCCTAACCCTAGGTCCAATTGGAACCCTAACAGGATCTCTCCGCCTCGCCCTCAACATAACCCTAACCCTAGGTCCAATCGGAACCCTAACCGGAACTCTAACCCTAGCCCTCAACATAACTCTAACCCTAGGTCCAATCGGAACCCTAACCGGATCTCTAACCCTAGCCCTCAACATAACCCTACCCCTAAGTCCAATCGGAACCCTAACCGGATATCTAACCCTAGCCCTCAACTAAACCCTAACCCTAGGTCCAATCGTAACCCTAACCGGATCTCTAACCCTCGCCCTCAACATAACCCTAACCCTAGGTCCATTCGGAACCCTAACCAGATCTCTAACCCTACCGCTCAACATAAGCCTAACCCGAGGTCCAATCGGAACCCTAACCGGATCTCTAACCCTAGCCCTCAACATAACCCTAACCCGAGGTCCAATCGGAACCCTAACTGGATCTCTAACCCTCGCCCTCAACATAACGCTAACCCTAGGTCCAATTCGAACCCTAACCGGATCTCTAACCCTAGCCCTCAACATAACCCTAACCCTAAGTCCAATCGGAACCCTAACCGGATCTCTAACCCTAGCCCTCAACATAACCCTAACCTTAAGTGCAGTCGGAACACTAACAGGATCTGTATACCTAGCCCTAAACAGAACCCTAACCCTAGGTCCAATCGGAACCCTAAACGGATCTCTAACCCTAGCCCTCAACATAACCCTAACCGTAAGTCCAATCGGAACCCTAACCGGATCTCTAACCCTAGCACTCAACATAACCCTAACCCTAAGTCCAATCGGAACCCTAACCGGATCGCTAACCATAGCCCTCAACATAACCCTAACCTTAAGTGCAGTCGGAACACTAACAGGATCTGTATACCTAGCCCTAAACAGAACCCTAACCCTAGGTCCAATCGGAACCCTAAACGGATCTCTAACCCTAGCCCTCAACATAACCCTAACCGTAAGTCCAATCGGAACCCTAACCGGATCTCTAACCCTAGCACTCAACATAACCCTAACCCTAGGTCCAATCGGAACCCTAACCGGATATCTAACCCTAGCCCTCGACATAACCCTAACCTTAAGTGCAGTCGGAACACTAACAGGATCTGTATACCTAGCCCTAAACAGAACTCTAACCCTAGGACCAATTGGAACCCTAAACGGATCTCTAACCCTATCCCTCAAAATAACCCTAACCCTAGGTCAAATCGGAAACCTAACCGGATCTCTAACCCTAGCCCTCAACATAACCCTAACCCTAGGTCCAATCGGAACTCTAACCGGATATCTATCCCTAGCCCTCAACATAACCCTAACCCTACATCCAATCGGAACCCTAACCAGATCTCTAGCCCTTGCCCTCAACATAACCCTAACCCTAGGTCCAATCGGAACCCTAACCGGATCTCTAAACCTCGCCCTCAACCTAAGGCTAACCCTACGTCCCATCGGTACCCTAACCGGATCTCTAACCCTCGCCCTCAACATAACCCTAACCCTAGGTCCAATCGGAACCCTAACCGGATCTGTGTACGTAGCCGTCAACATAACCCTAACCCTAGGTCCAATCGGAAACCTAACAGGATCTGTATACCTAGCCCTCAACATAACCCTAACCCTAGGTCCAATCGGAACCCTAACCGGATCTGTATACCCAGCCCTCAACATAACCCTAACCCGAGGTCCAATCGGAACCCTAACCGGATCTCTAACCCTAGCCCTCAACATAACCCTGACCCGAGGTCCAATCGGAACCCTAAGCGGATCTCTAACCCTCGCCCTCAACATAACCCTAACCCTAGGTCCAATCGGAACCCTAACCGGATCTCTAACCCTTGCCCTCAACATAACCCTAACCCTAGGTCTAATCGGAACCGTAACCGGATCTGTATACCTAGCCCTCAACATAACCCTTACCCGAGGTCCAATCGGAACCCTAACCGGAACTCTAACCCTAGCCCTTAAAATAACCCTAACCCTAGGTCAAATCGGAACCCTAACCGGATCTCTAACCCTAGCCCTCAACATAACCCTAACCGTAGGTCCAATCAGAACTCTAACCGGATATCTATCCCTAGCCCTCAACATAACCGTAACCCTAAGTCCAGTCGGAACCCTAACCGGATCTCTAACCCTAGCCCTCAACATAACCCTAACCCTAGGTCCAATCGGAACCCTAACCGGAACTCTAACCCTCGCCCTCAACATAACCCTAACCCTAGGTCCAATCGGAACCCTAACCGGATCTCTAACCCTAGCCCTCAACATAACCCTACCCCTAAGTCCAATCGGAACCCTAACCGGATATCTAACCCTAGCCCTCAACTAAACCCTAACCCTAGGTCCAATCGTAACCCTAACCGGATCTCTAACCCTCGCCCTCAACATAACCCTAACCCTAGGTCCATTCGGAACCCTAACCAGATCTCTAACCCTACCGCTCAACATAAGCCTAACCCGAGGTCCAATCGGAACCCTAACCGGATCTCTAACCCTAGCCCTCAACATAACCCTAACCCGAGGTCCAATCGGAACCCTAACCGGATCTCTAACCCTACCGCTAAACATAAGCCTAACCGGAGGTCCAATCGGAACCCTAACCGGATCTCTAACCCTAGCCCTTAACAAAACCCTAACCCGAGGTCCAATCGGAACCCTAACCGGATCTCTAAACCTCGCCCTCAACATAACCCTAACCCTAGGTCCAATCGGAACTCTAACGGGATCTCTAACCCTCGCCCTCAACAAAACCCTAACCCTAGGTCCAATCGGAACCCTAACCGGATCTGTATACCTAGCCCTCAACATAACCCTAACCCGAGGTCCTATCGGAACCCTAACCGGATCTCTAACCCTAGCCCTCAACATAACCCTAACCCTAGGTCCAATCGTAACCCTAACCGGATCTCTAACCCTCGCCCTCAACATAACCCTAACCCTAGGTCCAATCGGAACCCTAACCGGATCTCTAACCCTAGCCCTCAACATAACCCTACCCCTAAGCCCAATCGGAACCCTAACCGGATATCTAACCCTAGCCCTCAACTAAACCCTAACCCTAGGTCCAATCGTAACCCTAACCGGATCTCTAACCCTCGCCCTCAACATAACACTAACCCTAGGTCCATTCGGAACCCTAAGCAGATCTCTAACCCTACCGCTCAACATAAGCCTAACCCGAGGTCCAATCGGAACCCTAACCGGATCTCTAACCCTAGCCCTCAACATAACCCTAACCCGAGGTCCAATCGGAACCCTAAACGGATCTCTAACCCTCGCCCTCAACATAACGCTAACCCTAGGTCCAATTCGAACCCTAACCGGATCTCTAACCCTAGCCCTCAACATAACCCTAACCCTAAGTCCAATCGGAACCCTAACCGGATCTCTAACCCTAGCCCTCAACATAACCCTAACCTTAAGTGCAGTCGGAACACTAACAGGATCTGTATACCTAGCCCTAAACAGAACCCTAACCCTAGGTCCAATCGGAACCCTAAACGGATCTCTAACCCTAGCCCTCAACATAACCCTAACCGTAAGTCCAATCGGAACCCTAACCGGATCTCTAACCCTAGCACTCAACATAACCCTAACCCTAAGTCCAATCGGAACCCTAACCGGATCTCTAACCCTAGCCCTCAACATAACCCTAACCGTAGGTCCAATCAGAACTCTAACCGGATATCTATCCCTAGTCCTCAACATAACCGTAACCCTAAGTCCAGTCGGAACCCTAACCAGATCTCTAACCCTCACCCTCAACATAACCATAACCCTAGGTCCAATCGGAACCCTAACCGGATCTCTAACCCTCGCCCTCAACATAACCCTAACCCGAGGTCTAATCGGAACCCTAACCGGATCTGTAACCCTCGCCCTAAACATAACCCTAACCCTAGGTCCAATCGGAACCCTAACCGGATCTCTAACCCTAGCCCTCAACATAACCTTAACCCTAGGTCCAATCGGAACTCTAACCGGATCCTTAACCCTAGCCCTCAACATAACCCTACCCCTAAGTCCAATCGGAACCCTAACCGGATCTCTAACCCTAGCACTCAACATAACCCTAACCCTAGGTCCAATCGGAACCCTAACCGGATCTGTATACGTAGCCTTCAACATAACCCTAACCCTAGGTCCACTCGTAACCCTATCCGGATCTCTAACCCTTGCCCTCAACATAACCCTAACCCTAGGTCCAATCGGAACCCTAACAGGATCTCTACGCCTCGCCCTAAAGATAACCCTAACCCTAGGTCCAATCGGAACCCTAACCGGAACTCTAACCCTAGCCCTCAAAATAACCCTAACCCTAGGTCCAATCGGAACCCTAACTGGATCTCTAACCCTAGCCCTCAACATAACCCTACCCCTAAGTCCAATCGGAACCCTAACCGGATATCTAACCCTAGCCCTCAACATAACCCTAACCCTAGGTCCAATCGTAACCATAACCGGATTTCTAACCTCGCCCTCAACATAACCTTAACCCTAGGTCCAATCGGAACCATAACCAGATCTCTAACCCTACCGCTCAACATAAGCCTAACCCGAGGTCCAATCGGAACCCTAACAGGATCTCTAACCCTAGCCCTCAACATAACCCTAACCCGAGGTCCAATCGGAACCCTAACCAGATCTCTAACCCTCGCCCTCAACATAACGCTAACCCTAGGTCCATTCGGAACCCTAACCGGATCTGTATACCTAGCCCTCAACATAACCCTAACCCAAGGTCCAATCGGAACCCTAACAGGTTCTGTATACCTAGCCCTAAACATAACCCTAACCCTAAGTCCACTCGGAACCCTAACCGGATCTGTATACCTAGCCGTCAACATAACCCTAACCCGAGGTCCAATCGGAACCCTAACCGGATCTGTATACCTAGCCCTCAACATAACCCTAACCCGAGGTCCAATCGGAACCCTAACCGGATCTCTAACCCTACCGCTAAACATAAGCCTAACCGGAGGTCCAATCGGAACCCTAACCGGATCTCTAACCCTAGCCCTTAACAAAACCCTAACCCGAGGTCCAATCGGAACCCTAACCGGATCTCTAAATCTCGCCCTCAACATAACCCTAACCCTAGGTCCAATCGGTACTCTAACCGGATCTCTAACCCTCGCCCTCAACAAAACCCTAACCCTAGGTCCAATCGGAACCCTAACCGGATCTGTATACCTAGCCCTCAACATAACCCTAACCCGAGGTCCTATCGGAACCCTAACCGGATCTCTAACCCTAGCCCTCAACATAACCCTAACCCTAGGTCCAATCGGAACCCTAACCGGAACTCTAACCCTCGCCCTCAACATAACCCTAACCCTAGGTCCAATCGGAACCCTAACAGGATCTCTCCGCCTCGCCCTCAACATAACCCTAACCCTAGGTCCAATCGGAACCCTAACCGGAACTCTAACCCTAGCCCTCAACATAACTCTAACCCTAGGTCCAATCGGAACCCTAACCGGATCTCTAACCCTAGCCCTCAACATAACCCTACCCCTAAGTCCAATCGGAACCCTAACCGGATATCTAACCCTAGCCCTCAACTAAACCCTAACCCTAGGTCCAATCGTAACCCTAACCGGATCTCTAACCCTCGCCCTCAACATAACCCTAACCCTAGGTCCATTCGGAACCCTAACCAGATCTCTAACCCTACCGCTCAACATAAGCCTAACCCGAGGTCCAATCGGAACCCTAACCGGATCTCTAACCCTAGCCCTCAACATAACCCTAACCCGAGGTCCAATCGGAACCCTAACTGGATCTCTAACCCTCGCCCTCAACATAACGCTAACCCTAGGTCCAATTCGAACCCTAACCGGATCTCTAACCCTAGCCCTCAACATAACCCTAACCCTAAGTCCAATCGGAACCCTAACCGGATCTCTAACCCTAGCCCTCAACATAACCCTAACCTTAAGTGCAGTCGGAACACTAACAGGATCTGTATACCTAGCCCTAAACAGAACCCTAACCCTAGGTCCAATCGGAACCCTAAACGGATCTCTAACCCTAGCCCTCAACATAACCCTAACCGTAAGTCCAATCGGAACCCTAACCGGATCTCTAACCCTAGCACTCAACATAACCCTAACCCTAAGTCCAATCGGAACCCTAACCGGATCGCTAACCATAGCCCTCAACATAACCCTAACCTTAAGTGCAGTCGGAACACTAACAGGATCTGTATACCTAGCCCTAAACAGAACCCTAACCCTAGGTCCAATCGGAACCCTAAACGGATCTCTAACCCTAGCCCTCAACATAACCCTAACCGTAAGTCCAATCGGAACCCTAACCGGATCTCTAACCCTAGCACTCAACATAACCCTAACCCTAGGTCCAATCGGAACCCTAACCGGATATCTAACCCTAGCCCTCGACATAACCCTAACCTTAAGTGCAGTCGGAACACTAACAGGATCTGTATACCTAGCCCTAAACAGAACCCTAACCCTAGGACCAATTGGAACCCTAAACGGATCTCTAACCCTATTACTCAAAATAACCCTAACCCTAGGTCAAATCGGAAACCTAACCGGATCTCTAACCCTAGCCCTCAACATAACCCTAACCCTAGGTCCAATCGGAACTCTAACCGGATATCTATCCCTAGCCCTCAACATAACCCAAACCCTACATCCAATCGGAACCCTAACCAGATCTCTAGCCCTTGCCCTCACCATAACCCTAACCCTAGGTCCAATCGGAACCCTAACCGGATCTCTAAACCTCGCCCTCAACCTAAGGCTAACCCTACGTCCCATCGGTACCCTAACCGGATCTCTAACCCTCGCCCTCAACATAACCCTAACCCTAGGTCCAATCGGAACCCTAACCGGATCTGTGTACGTAGCCGTCAACATAAACCTAACCCTAGGTCCAATCGGAAACCTAACAGGATCTGTATACCTAGCCCTCAACATAACCCTAACCCTAGGTCCAATCGGAACCCTAACCGGATCTGTATACCCAGCCCTCAACATAACCCTAACCCGAGGTCCAATCGGAACCCTAACCGGATCTCTAACCCTAGCCCTCAACATAACCCTAACCCGAGGTCCAATCGGAACCCTAAGCGGATCTCTAACCCTCGCCCTCAACATAACCCTAACCCTAGGTCCAATCGGAACCCTAACCGGATATCTAACCCTTGCCCTCAACATAACCCTAACCCTAGGTCTAATCGGAACCGTAACCGGATCTGTATACCTAGCCCTCAACATAACCCTTACCCGAGGTCCAATCGGAACCCTAACCGGAACTCTAACCCTAGCCCTCAAAATAACCCTAACCCTAGGTCAAATCGGAACCCTAACCGGATCTCTAACCCTAGCCCTCAACATAACCCTAACCGTAGGTCCAATCAGAACTCTAACCGGATATCTATCCCTAGCCCTCAACATAACCGTAACCCTAAGTCCAGTCGGAACCCTAACCGGATCTCTAACCCTAGCCCTCAACATAACCCTAACCCTAGTTCCAATCGGAACCCTAACCGGAACTCTAACCCTCGCCCTCAACATAACCCTAACCCTAGGTCCAATCGGAACCCTAACCGGATCTCTAACCCTAGCCCTCAACATAACCCTACCCCTAAGTCCAATCGGAACCCTAACCGGATATCTAACCCTAGCCCTCAACTAAACCCTAACCCTAGGTCCAATCGTAACCCTAACCGGATCTCTAACCCTCGCCCTCAACATAACCCTAACCCTAGGTCCATTCGGAACCCTAACCAGATCTCTAACCCTACCGCTCAACATAAGCCTAACCCGAGGTCCAATCGGAACCCTAACCGGATCTCTAACCCTAGCCCTCAACATAACCCTAACCCGAGGTCCAATCGGAACCCTAACCGGATCTCTAACCCTCGCCCTCAACATAACGCTAACCCTAGGTCCAATTCGAACCCTAACCGGATCTCTAACCCTAGCCCTCAACATAACCCTAACCCTAAGTCCAATCGGAACCCTAACCGGATCTCTAACCCTAGCCCACAACATAACCCTAACCTTAAGTGCAGTTGGAACACTAACAGGATCTGTATACCTAGCCCTAAACAGAACCCTAACCCTAGGTCCAATCGGAACCCTAAACGGATCTCTAACCCTAGCCCTCAACATAACCCTAACCGTAAGTCCAATCGGAACCCTAACTGGATCTCTAACCCTAGCACTCAACATAACCCTAACCCTAAGTCCAATCGGAACCCTAACCGGATCTCTAACCCTAGCCCTCAACATAACCTTAACCTTAAGTGCAGTCGGAACACTAACAGGATCTGTATACCTAGCCCTAAACAGAACCCTAACCCTAGGTCCAATCGGAACCCTAAACGGATCTCTAACCCTAGCCCTCAACATAACCCTAACCGTAAGTCCAATCGGAACCCTAACCGGATCTCTAACCCTAGCACTCAACATAACCCTAACCCTAGGTCCAATCGGAACCCTAACCGGATATCTAACCCTAGCCCTCAACATAACCCTAACCTTAAGTGCAGTCGGAACACTAACAGGATCTGTATACCTAGCCCTAAACAGAACCCTAACCCTAGGTCCAATCGGAACCCTAAACGGATCTCTAACCCTATCCCTCAAAATAACCCTACCCTAGGTCAAATCGGAAACCTAACCGGATCTCTAACCCTAGCCCTCAACATAACCCTAACCCTAGGTCCAATTGGAACTCTAACCGGATATCTATCCCTAGCCCTCAACATAACCCTAACCCTACATCCAATCGGAACCCTAACCAGATCTCTAGCCCTTGCCCTCAACATAACCCTAACCCTAGGTCCAATCGGAACCCTAACCGGATCTCTAAACCTCGCCCTCAACCTAAGGCTAACCCTACGTCCCATTGGTACCCTAACCGGATCTCTAACCCTCGCCCTCAACATAACCCTAACCCTAGGTCCAATCGGAACCCTAACCGGATCTCTAACCCTCGCCCTCAACATAACCCTAACCCGAGGTCTAATCGGAACCCTAACCGGATCTATAACCCTCGCCCTCAACATAACCCTAACCCTAGGTCCAATCGTAACCCTAACCGGATCTCTAACCCTAGCCCTCAACATAACCCTAACCCTAGGTCCAATCGGAACCCTAACCGGATCTCTAACCATAGCCCTCAACATAACCCTAACCCTAAGTCCAATCGGAACCCTAACCGGATCTCTAACCCTAGCACTCAACATAACCCTAACCCTAGGTCCAATCGGAACCCTAACCGGATCTGTATACCTAGCCCTCAACATAACCCTAACCCTAGGTCCAATCGTAACCCTATCCGGATCTCTAACCCTTGCCCTCAACATAACCCTAACCCTAGGTCCAATCGGAACCCTAACAGGATCTCTACGCCTCGCCCTAAACATAACCCTAACCCTAGGTCCAATCGGAACCCTAACCGTAACTCTAACCCTAGCCCTCAAAATAACCCTAACCCTAGGTCCAATCGGAACCCTAACTTGATCTCTAACCCTAGCCCTCAACATAACCCTACCCCTAAGTCCAATCGGTACCCTAACCGGATATCTAACCCTAGTCCTCAGCATAACCCTAACCCTAGGTCCAATCGCAACCCTAACCGGATCTCTAACCCTCGCCCTCAACATAACCTTAACCCTAGGTCCAATCGGAAACCTAACCGGATCTCTAACCCTCGCCCTCAACATAACCCTAACCCTAGGTCCAATCGGAACCCTAACCGGATCTCTAACCCTCGCCCTCAACATAACCCTAACCCTAGTTCCAATCGGAACCCTAACCGGATCTCTAACCCTAGCCCTCAACATAACGCTAACCTTAAGTCCAATCGGAACCCTAACCGGATCTCTAACCCTAGCACTCAACATAACCCTAATCCTAGGTCCAATCGGAACCCTAACCGGATCTCTAACCCTAGCCCTCAACAAAACCCTAACCCGAGGTCCAATCGGAACCCTAACCGGATCTCTAACCCTCGCCCTCAACATAACGCTAACCCTAGGTCCAATCGGAAACCTAACCGGATCTGTATACCTAGCCCTCAACATAACCCTAACCCTAGGTCCAATCGGAAACCTAACAGGATCTGTATACCTATCCCTAAACATAACCCTAACCCTAGGTCCAATCGGAACCCTATGCGGATCTGTATACCTAGCCCTCAACATAACCCTAACCCAAGGTCCTATCGGAACCCTAACCGGATCTCTAACCCTACCGCTCAACATAAGCCTAACCCGAGGTCCAATGGGAACCCTAACCGGATCTCTAACCCTCGCCCTCAACATAACCCTAACCCTAGGTCCATTCGGAACCCTAACCGGATCTCTAACCCTCGCCCTCAACATAACCCTAACCCGAAGTCCAATCGGAACCCTAACCGGATCTCTAACCCTCGCCCTCAACATAACCCTAACCCTAGGTCCAATCGGAACCCTAACCGGATCTCTAACCCTCGCCCTCAACATAACCCTAACCCGAAGTCCAATCGGAACCGTAACCGGATCTCTAACCCTCGCCCTCAACATAACCCTAACCCTAGGTCCAATCGGAACCCTAAACGGATCTCTAACCCTAGCCGTCAACATAACCCTAACCCTAGGTCCAATCGGAACCCTAACCGGATCTCTAACCCTAGCCCTCAACATAACCCTAACGCTAAGTCCAATCGGAACCCTAACCGGATCTCTAACCCTAGCACTCAACATAACCCTAACCCTAGGTCCAATCGGAACCCTAACCGGATCTGTATAGCTAGCCCTCAACATAACCCTAACCCTAGGTCCAATCGTTACTCTATTCGGATCTCTAACCCTTGCCCTCAACATAACCCTAACCCTAGGTACAATCGGAACCCTAACCGGAACTCTAACACTAGCCCTCAACATAACCCTAACCCTAGGTCCAATCGGAACCCTAACCGGATCTCTAACCCTAACCCTCAACATAACCCTACCCCTAGGTCCAATCGGAACTCTAACCGGATCTGTATACCTAGCCCTCAACATAACCCTAACCCGAGGTCCAATCAGAACCCTAACCGGATCTCTAACCCTAGCCCTCAACATAACCCTAACCCTAGGTCCAATCGGAACCCTAACCGGAACTCTAACCCTAGCCCTCAAAATAACTCTAACCCTAGGTCAAATCGGAACCCTAACCGGATCTCTAACCCTAGCCATCAACATAACCCTAACCCTAGGTACAATCGGAAGTCTAACCGGATATCTATCCCTAGCCCTCAACATAACCCTAACCCTAGGTCCAATCGGAACCCTAACCGGATCTCTAACCTTCGCCCTCAACATAACCCTAACCCTAGGTCCAATCGGAACCCTAACCGGATCTCTAACCCTCGCCCTCAACATAACCCTAACCCGAGGTCCAATCGGAACCCTAACCGGATCTCTAACCCTAGCGCTCAAAATAACTCTAACCCTAGGTCCAATCGGAACCCTAACCGGATCTCTAACCCTAGCCCTCAACATAACCCTAACCCTAGGTCCAATCGGAACCCTAACCGGATCTCTAACCCTAGCCCTCAACATAACCCTACCCCTAAGTCCAATTGGAACCCTAACCGGATCTCTAACCCTAGCACTCAACCTAACCCTAACCCTAGGTCCAATCGGAACCCTAACCGGATCTGTATACCTAGCCCTCAACATAACCCTAACCCTAGGTCCAATCGTAACCCTATCCGGATCTCTAACACTTGCCCTCAACATAACCCTAACCCTAGGTCCAATCGGAACCCTAACAGGATCTCTACGCCTCGCCCTAAATATAACCCTAACCCTAGGTCCAATCGGAACCCTAACCGGAACTCTAACCCTAGCCCTCAAAATAACCCTAACCCTAGGTCCAATCGGAACCCTAACTGGATCTCTAACCCTAGCCCTCAACATAACCCTACCCCTAAGTCCAATCGGAACCCTAACCGGATATCTAACCTTCGCCCTCAACATAACCTTTACCCTAGGTCCAATCGGAACCATAACCAGATCTCTAACCTTACCGCTCAACATAAGCCTAACCAGAGGTCCAATCGAAACCCTAACAGGATCTCTAACCCTAGCCCTCAACATAACCCTAACCCGAGGTCCAATCGGAACCCTAACCAGATCTCTAACCCTCGCCCTCAACATAACGCTAACCCTAGGTCCAATCGGAACCCTAACCGGATCTGTATACCTAGCCCTCAACATAACCCTAACCCTAGGTCCAATCGGAACCCTAACCGGATCTGTATACCTAGCGCTCAACATAACCCTAACCCGAGGTCCAATCGGAACCCTAACCGGATCTGTATACCTAGCCCTCAACATAACCCTAACCCGAGGTCCAATCGGAACCCTAACCGGATCTCGAACCCTACCGCTAAACATAAGCCTAACTGGAGGTCCAATCGGAACCCTAACCGGATCTCTAACCCTAGCCCTTAACAAAACCCTAACCCGAGGTCCAATCGGAACCCTAACCGGATCTCTAAACCTCGCCCTCAACATAACCCTAACCCTAGGTCCAATCGGAACTCTAACCGGATCTCTAACCCTCGCCCTCAACATAACCCTAACCCTAGGTCCAATCGGAACCCTAACCGGATCTGTATACCTAGCCCTCAACATAACCCTAACCCGAGGTCCTATCGGAACCCTAACCGGATCTCTAACCCTAGCCCTCAACATAACCCTAACCCTAGGTCCAATCGGAACCCTAACCGGAACTCTAACCCTCGCCCTCAACATAACCCTAACCCTAGGTCCAATCGGAACCCTAACAGGATCTCTACGCCTCGCCCTCAACATAACCCTAACCCTAGGTCCAATCGGAACCCTAACCGGAACTCTAACCCTAGCCCTCAACAAAACTTTAACCCTAGGTCCAATCGGAACCCTAACCGGATCTCTAACCCTAGCCCTCAACATAACCCTACCCCTAAGTCCAATCGGAACCCTAACCGGAACTCTAACCCTCGCCCTCAACATAACCCTAACCCTAGGTCCAATCGGAACCCTAACAGGATCTCTACGCCTCGCCCTCAACATAACCCTAACCCTAGGTCCAATCGGAACCCTAACCGGAACTCTAACCCTAGCCCTCCACATAACTCTAACCCTAGGTCCAATCGGAACCCTAACCGGATCTCTAACCCTAGCCCTCAACATAACCCTACCCCTAAGTCCAATCGGAACCCTAACCGGATATCTAACCCTACCCCTCAACTAAACCCTAACCCTAGGTCCAATCGTAACCCTAACCGGATCTCTAACCCTCCCCCTCAACATAACCCTAACCCTAGGTCCATTCGGAACCCTAACCAGATCTCTAACCCTACCGCTCAACATAAGCCTAACCCTAGGTCCAATCGGAACCCTAACCGGATCTCTAACCCTAGCCCTCAACATAACCCTAACCCGAGGTCCAATCGGAACCCTAACCGGATCTCTAACCCTCGCCCTCAACATAACGCTAACCCTAGGTCCAATTCGAACCCTAACCGGATCTCTAACCCTAGTCCTCAAGATAACCCTAACCCTAAGTCCAATCGGAACCCTAACCGGATCTCTAACCCTAGCCCTCAACATAACCCTAACCTTAAGTGCAGTCGGAACACTAACAGGATCTGTATACCTAGGCCTAAACAGAACCCTAACCCTAGGTCCAATCGGAACCCTAACCGGATCTCTAACCCTAGCCCTCAACATAACCCTAACCATAGGTCCAATCGGAACCCTAACCGGATATCTAACCCTAGCCCTCAACATGACCCTAACCCTAGGTCCAATCGTAACCCTAACCGGATCTCTAACCCTCGCCCTCAACATAACCCTAACCCTAGGTCCAATCGGAACCCTAACCGGATATCTAACCCTAGCCCTCAACATGACCCTAACCCTAGGTCCAATCGTAACCCTAACCGGATCTCTAACCCTCGCCCTCAACATAACCCTAACCCTAGGTCCAATCGGAACCCTAACCGGATCTGTATACCTAGCCCTCAACATAACCCTAACCCGAGGTCCAATCGGAACCCTAACCGGATCTCTAACCCTCGCCCTCAACATAACGCTAACCCTAGGTCCAATCGGAACCCTAACAGGATCTGTATACCTATCCCTAAACATAACCCTAACCCTAGGTCCAATCGGAACCCTATCCGGATCTGTATACCTAGCCCTCAACATAACACTAACCCAAGGTCCAATCGGAACCCTAACCGGATCTCTAGCCCTACCGCTCAACATAAGCCTAACCCGAGGTCCAATGGGAACCCTAACCGGATCTCTAACCCTCGCCCTCAACATAACCCTAACCCTAGGTCCAATCGGAACCCTAACCGGATCTCTAACCCTCGCCCTCAACATAACCCTAACCCTAGGTCCAATCGGAACCCTAACCGGATCTCTAACCCTCGCCCTCAACATAACCCTAACCCTAGGTTCAATCGGAACCCTAACCGGATCTCTAAACCTAGCCGTCAACATAACCCTAACCCTAGGTCCAATCGTAACCCTAACCGTCTCTCTAACCCTAGCCCTCAACATAACCCTAACCCTAGGTCCAATCGTAACCCTAACCGTCTCTCTAACCCTAGCCCTCAACATAACCCTAACCCTAGGTCCAATCGTAACCCTAACCGGATCTCTAACCCTAGCCCTCAACATAACCCTAACCCTAGGTCCAATCGTAACCCTAACCGGATCTCTAACCCTAGCCCTCAACATAACCCTAACCCTAGGTACAATCGTAACCAAAACCGGATCTCTAACCCTAGCCCTCAACATAACCCTAACCCTAGGTCCAATCGTAACCCTAACCGGATCTCTAACCCTAGCACTCCACATAACCCTAACCCTAGGTCCAATCGTAACCCTAACCGGATCGCTAACCCTAGCCCTCAACATAACCCTAACCCTAGGTCCAATCGTAACCCTAACCGGATCTCTAACCCTAGCCCTCAACATAACCCTAACCCTAGGTCCAATCGTAACCCTAACGGGATCTCTAACCCTACCCCTCAACTTAACCCTAACCCTAGGTCCAATCGTAACCCTAACCGAATCTCTAACCCTAGCCCTCAACATAACCCTAACCCTAGGTCCAATCGTAACCCTAACCGGATCTCTAACCCTAGCCCTCAACATAACCCTAACCCTAGGTCCAATCGTAACCCTAACCGAATCTCCAACACCAGCCCTCAACATAACCCTAACCCTAGGTCCAATCGTAACCCTAACCGGATCTCCAACCCTAGCCCTCAACATAAGCCTAACCCTAGGTCCAATCGTAACCCTAACCGTCTTTCTAAACCTAGCCCTCATCATAACCCTAACCCTAGGTCCAATCGTAACCCTAACCGGATCTCTAACCCTAGCCCTCAACATAACCCTAACCCTAGGTCCAATCGTAACCCTAACCGGATCTCTAACCCTAGCCCTCAACATAACCCTAACCCTAGGTCCAATCGTAACCCTAACCGGATCTCTAACCCTAGCCCTCAACATAACCCTAACCCTAGGTCCAATCGTAACCCTAACCGGATCTCTAACCCTAGCCCTCAACATAACCCTAACCCTAGGTCCAATCGTAACCCTAACCGATCTCTAACCCTAGCCCTCAACATAAACTTAACCCTAGGTCCAATCGTAACCCTAATCGGATCTCTAACCCTAGCCCTCAACATAACCCTAACCCTAGGTCCAATTGTAACCCTAACCGGATCTCCAACCCTAGCCCTCAACATAACCGTAACCCTAGGTCCAATCGTAACCCTAACCGGATCTCTAACCCTAGCCCTCAACATAACCCTAACCCTAGGTGCAATCGTAACCCTAACCGGATCTCTAACCCTAGCCCTCAACATAACCCTAACAGTAGGTCCAATCGAAACCCTAACCGGATCTCTAACCCAAGCCCTCAACATAACCCTAACCCTAGGTCCAATCGTAACCCTAACGGGATCTGTAACCCTAGCCCTCAACATAACCCTAACCCTAGGTCCAATCGGAACCCTAACCGGATCTCTAACCCTAGCCCTCAATATAACCCTACCCCTAAGTCCAATTGGAACCCTAACCGGATCTCTAACCCTAGCACTCAACCTAACCCTAACCCTAGGTCCAATCGGAACCCTAACCGGATCTGTATACCTAGCCCTCAACATAACCCTAACCCTAGGTCCAATCGTAACCCTATCCGGATCTCTAACACTTGCCCTCAACATAACCCTAACCCTAGGTCCAATCGGAACCCTAACAGGATCTCTACGCCTCGCCCTAAATATAACCCTAACCCTAGGTCCAATCGGAACCCTAACCGGAACTCTAACCCTAGCCCTCAAAATAACCCTAACCCTAGGTCCAATCGGAACCCTAACTGGATCTCTAACCCTAGCCCTCAACATAACCCTACCCCTAAGTCCAATCGGAACCCTAACCGGATATCTAACCTTCGCCCTCAACATAACCTTTACCCTAGGTCCAATCGGAACCATAACCAGATCTCTAACCTTACCGCTCAACATAAGCCTAACCAGAGGTCCAATCGAAACCCTAACAGGATCTCTAACCCTAGCCCTCAACATAACCCTAACCCGAGGTCCAATCGGAACCCTAACCAGATCTCTAACCCTCGCCCTCAACATAACGCTAACCCTAGGTCCAATCGGAACCCTAACCGGATCTGTATACCTAGCCCTCAACATAACCCTAACCCTAGGTCCAATCGGAACCCTAACCGGATCTGTATACCTAGCGCTCAACATAACCCTAACCCGAGGTCCAATCGGAACCCTAACCGGATCTGTATACCTAGCCCTCAACATAACCCTAACCCGAGGTCCAATCGGAACCCTAACCGGATCTCGAACCCTACCGCTAAACATAAGCCTAACTGGAGGTCCAATCGGAACCCTAACCGGATCTCTAACCCTAGCCCTTAACAAAACCCTAACCCGAGGTCCAATCGGAACCCTAACCGGATCTCTAAACCTCGCCCTCAACATAACCCTAACCCTAGGTCCAATCGGAACTCTAACCGGATCTCTAACCCTCGCCCTCAACATAACCCTAACCCTAGGTCCAATCGGAACCCTAACCGGATCTGTATACCTAGCCCTCAACATAACCCTAACCCGAGGTCCTATCGGAACCCTAACCGGATCTCTAACCCTAGCCCTCAACATAACCCTAACCCTAGGTCCAATCGGAACCCTAACCGGAACTCTAACCCTCGCCCTCAACATAACCCTAACCCTAGGTCCAATCGGAACCCTAACAGGATCTCTACGCCTCGCCCTCAACATAACCCTAACCCTAGGTCCAATCGGAACCCTAACCGGAACTCTAACCCTAGCCCTCAACAAAACTTTAACCCTAGGTCCAATCGGAACCCTAACCGGAACTCTAACCCTAGCCCTCCACATAACTCTAACCCTAGGTCCAATCGGAACCCTAACCGGATCTCTAACCCTAGCCCTCAACATAACCCTACCCCTAAGTCCAATCGGAACCCTAACCGGATATCTAACCCTAGCCCTCAACTAAACCCTAACCCTAGGTCCAATCGTAACCCTAACCGGATCTCTAACCCTCCCCCTCAACATAACCCTAACCCTAGGTCCATTCGGAACCCTAACCAGATCTCTAACCCTACCGCTCAACATAAGCCTAACCCTAGGTCCAATCGGAACCCTAACCGGATCTCTAACCCTAGCCCTCAACATAACCCTAACCCGAGGTCCAATCGGAACCCTAACCGGATCTCTAACCCTCGCCCTCAACATAACGCTAACCCTAGGTCCAATTCGAACCCTAACCGGATCTCTAACCCTAGTCCTCAAGATAACCCTAACCCTAAGTCCAATCGGAACCCTAACCGGATCTCTAACCCTAGCCCTCAACATAACCCTAACCTTAAGTGCAGTCGGAACACTAACAGGATCTGTATACCTAGGCCTAAACAGAACCCTAACCCTAGGTCCAATCGGAACCCTAACCGGATCTCTAACCCTAGCCCTCAACATAACCCTAACCATAGGTCCAATCGGAACCCTAACCGGATATCTAACCCTAGCCCTCAACATGACCCTAACCCTAGGTCCAATCGTAACCCTAACCGGATCTCTAACCCTCGCCCTCAACATAACCCTAACCCTAGGTCCAATCGGAACCCTAACCGGATATCTAACCCTAGCCCTCAACATGACCCTAACCCTAGGTCCAATCGTAACCCTAACCGGATCTCTAACCCTCGCCCTCAACATAACCCTAACCCTAGGTCCAATCGGAACCCTAACCGGATCTGTATACCTAGCCCTCAACATAACCCTAACCCGAGGTCCAATCGGAACCCTAACCGGATCTCTAACCCTCGCCCTCAACATAACGCTAACCCTAGGTCCAATCGGAACCCTAACAGGATCTGTATACCTATCCCTAAACATAACCCTAACCCTAGGTCCAATCGGAACCCTATCCGGATCTGTATACCTAGCCCTCAACATAACACTAACCCAAGGTCCAATCGGAACCCTAACCGGATCTCTAGCCCTACCGCTCAACATAAGCCTAACCCGAGGTCCAATGGGAACCCTAACCGGATCTCTAACCCTCGCCCTCAACATAACCCTAACCCTAGGTCCAATCGGAACCCTAACCGGATCTCTAACCCTCGCCCTCAACATAACCCTAACCCTAGGTCCAATCGGAACCCTAACCGGATCTCTAACCCTCGCCCTCAACATAACCCTAACCCTAGGTTCAATCGGAACCCTAACCGGATCTCTAAACCTAGCCGTCAACATAACCCTAACCCTAGGTCCAATCGTAACCCTAACCGTCTCTCTAACCCTAGCCCTCAACATAACCCTAACCCTAGGTCCAATCGTAACCCTAACCGTCTCTCTAACCCTAGCCCTCAACATAACCCTAACCCTAGGTCCAATCGTAACCCTAACCGGATCTCTAACCCTAGCCCTCAACATAACCCTAACCCTAGGTCCAATCGTAACCCTAACCGGATCTCTAACCCTAGCCCTAAACATAACCCTAACCCTAGGTACAATCGTAACCAAAACCGGATCTCTAACCCTAGCCCTCAACATAACCCTAACCCTAGGTCCAATCGTAACCCTAACCGGATCTCTAACCCTAGCACTCAACATAACCCTAACCCTAGGTCCAATCGTAACCCTAACCGGATCGCTAACCCTAGCCCTCAACATAACCCTAACCCTAGGTCCAATCGTAACCCTAACCGGATCTCTAACCCTAGCCCTCAACATAACCCTAACCCTAGGTCCAATCGTAACCCTAACGGGATCTCTAACCCTACCCCTCAACTTAACCCTAACCCTAGGTCCAATCGTAACCCTAACCGAATCTCTAACCCTAGCCCTCAACATAACCCTAACCCTAGGTCCAATCGTAACCCTAACCGGATCTCTAACCCTAGCCCTCAACATAACCCTAACCCTAGGTCCAATCGTAACCCTAACCGAATCTCCAACACCAGCCCTCAACATAACCCTAACCCTAGGTCCAATCGTAACCCTAACCGGATCTCCAACCCTAGCCCTCAACATAAGCCTAACCCTAGGTCCAATCGTAACCCTAACCGTCTTTCTAAACCTAGCCCTCATCATAACCCTAACCCTAGGTCCAATCGTAACCCTAACCGGATCTCTAACCCTAGCCCTCAACATAACCCTAACCCTAGGTCCAATCGTAACCCTAACCGGATCTCTAACCCTAGCCCTCAACATAACCCTAACCCTAGGTTCAATCGTAACCCTAACCGGATCTCTAACCCTAGCCCTCAACATAACCCTAACCCTAGGTCCAATCGTAACCCTAACCGGATCTCTAACCCTAGCCCTCAACATAACCCTAACCCTAGGTCCAATCGTAACCCTAACCGATCTCTAACCCTAGCCCTCAACATAAACTTAACCCTAGGTCCAATCGTAACCCTAATCGGATCTCTAACCCTAGCCCTCAACATAACCCTAACCCTAGGTCCAATTGTAACCCTAACCGGATCTCCAACCCTAGCCCTCAACATAACCGTAACCCTAGGTCCAATCGTAACCCTAACCGGATCTCTAACCCTAGCCCTCAACATAACCCTAACCCTAGGTGCAATCGTAACCCTAACCGGATCTCTAACCCTAGCCCTCAACATAACCCTAACAGTAGGTCCAATCGAAACCCTAACCGGATCTCTAACCCAAGCCCTCAACATAACCCTAACCCTAGGTCCAATCGTAACCCTAACGGGATCTGTAACCCTAGCCCTCAACATAACCCTAACCCTAGGGACAATCGTAACCCTAACCGGATCTCTAACCCTAGCCCTCAACATAACCCTAACCCTAGGTCCAATCGTAACCCTAACCGGATCTCTAAAGCTAGCCCTCAACATAACTCTAACCCTAGGTCCAATCGTAACCAAAACCGGATCTCTAACCCTAGCCCTCAACATAACCCTAACCCTAGGTCCAATCGTAACCCTAACCGGATCTCTAACCCTAGCCCTCAACATAACCCTAACCCTAGGTGCAATCGTAACCCTAACCGGATCTCTAACCCTAGCCCTCAACATAACCCTAACCCTAGGTCCAATCGTAACCCTAACGGGATCTCTAACCCTAGCCCTCAACATAACCCTAACCCTAGGTCCAATCGTAACCCTAACCGGATCTCTAACCCTAGCCCTCAACATAACCCTAAGCCTAGGTCCAATCGTAACCCTAACCGGATCTCTAACCCTAGCCCTCAACATAACCCTAACCCTAGGTCCAATCGTAACCCTAACCGTATCTCCAACACCAGCCCTCAACATAACCCTAACCCTAGGTCCAATCGTAACCCTAACCGGATCTCTAACCCTAGCCCTCAACATAACCCTAACCCTAGGTCCAATCGGAACCCTAACCGGATCTCGAACCCTACCGCTAAACATAAGCCTAACCGGAGGTCCAATCGGAACCCTAACCGGATCTCTAACCCTAGCCCTTAACAAAACCCTAACCCGAGGTCCAATCGGAACCCTAACCGGATCTCTAAACCTCGCCCTCAACATAACCCTAACCCTAGGTCCAATCGGAACTCTAACCGGATCTCTAACCCTCGCCCTCAACATAACCCTAACCCTAGGTCCAATCGGCACCCTAACCGGATCTGTATACCTAGCCCTCAACATAACCCTAACCCGAGGTCCTATCGGAACCCTAACCGGATCCCTAACCCTAGCCCTCAACATAACCCTAACCCTAGGTCCAATCGGAACCCTAACCGGAACTCTAACCCTCGCCCTCAACATAACCCTAACCCTAGGTCCAATCGCAACCCTAACAGGATCTCTACGCCTCGCCCTCAACATAACCCTAACCCTAGGTCCAATCGGAACCCTAACCGGAACTCTAACCCTATCCCTCAACATAACTTTAACCCTAGGTCCAATCGGAACCCTAACCGGATCTCTAACCCTAGCCCTCAACATAACCCTACCCCTAAGTCCAATCGGAACCCTAACCGGAACTCTAACCCTCGCCCTCAACATAACCCTAACCCTAGGTCCAATCGTAACCCTAACCGTCTCTCTAACCCTAGCCCTCAACATAACCCTAACCCTAGGTCCAATCGTAACCCTAACCGGATCTCTAACCCTAGCCCTCAACATAACCCTAACCCTAGGTCCAATCGTAACCCTAACCGTCTCTCTAACCCTAGCCCTCAACATAACCCTAACCCTAGGTCCAATCGTAACCCTAACCGGATCTCTAACCCTAGCCCTCAACATAACCCTAACCCTAGGTCCAATCGTAACCCTAACCGGATCTCTAACCCTAGCCCTCAACATAACCCTAACCCTAGGTACAATCGTAACCAAAACCGGATCTCTAACCCTAGCCCTCAACATAACCCTAACCCTAGGTCCAATCGTAACCGTAACCGGATCTCTAACCCTAGCACTCAACATAACCCTAACCCTAGGTCCAATCGTAACCCTAACCGGATCGCTAACCCTAGCCCTCAACATAACCCTAACCCTAGGTCCAATCGTAACCCTAACCGGATCGCTAACCATAGCCCTCAACATAACCCTAACCCTAGGTCCAATCGTAACCCTAACCGGATCTCTAACCCTAGCCCTCAACATAACCCTAACCCTAGGTCCAATCGTAACCCTAACGGGATCTCTAACCCTAGCCCTCAACATAACCCTAACCCTAGGTCCAATCGTAACCCTAACCGGATCTCTAAAGCTAGCCCTCAACATAACTCTAACCCTAGATCCAATCGTAACCAAAAACGGATCTCTAACCCTAGCCCTCAACATAACCCTAACCCTAGGTCCAATCGTAACCCTAACCGGATCTCTAACCCTAGCCCTCAACATAACCCTAACCCTAGGTGCAATCGTAACACTAACCGGATCTCTAACCCTAGCCCTCAACATAACCCTAACCCTAGGTCCAATCGTAACCCTAACGGGATCTCTAACCCTACCCCTCAACTTAACCCTAACCCTAGGTACAATCGTAACCCTAACCGAATCTCTAACCCTAGCCCTCAACATAACCCTAACCCTAGGTCCAATCGTAACCCTAACCGGATCTCTAACCCTAGCCCTCAACATAACCCTAACCCTAGGTCCAATCGTAACCCTAACCGTATCTCCAACACCAGCCCTCAACATAACCCTAACCCTAGGTCCAATCGTAACCCTAACCGGATCTCCAACCCTAGCCCTCAACATAACCCTAACCCTAGGTCCAATCGTAACCCTAACCGTCTCTCTAAACCTAGCCCTCATCATAACCCTAACCCTAGGTCCAATCGTAACCCTAACCGGATCTCTAACCAGAGCCCTCAACATAACCCTAACCCTAGGTCCAATCGTAACCCTAACCGGATCTCTAACCCTAGCCCTCAACATAACCCTAACCCTAGGTCCAATCGTAACCCTAACCGGATCTCTAACCCTAGCCCTCAACATAACCCTAACCCTAGGTCCAATCGTAACCCTAACCGGATCTCTAACCCTAGCCCTCAACATAACCCTAACCCTAGGTCCAATCGTAACCCTAACCGATCTCTAACCCTAGCCCTCAACATAAACTTAACCCTAGGTCCAATCGTAACCCTAATCGGATCTCTAACCCTAGCCCTCAACATAACCCTAACCCTAGGTCCAATTGTAACCCTAACAGGATCTCCAACCCTAGCCCTCAACATAACCGTAACCCTAGGTCCAATCGTAACCCTAACCGGATCTCTAACCCTAGCCCTCAACATAACCCTAACCCTAGGTCCAATCGTAACCCTAACCGTATCTCCGACACCAGCCCTCAACATAACCCTAACCCTAGGTCCAATCGTAACCCTAACCGGATCTCCAACCCTAGCCCTCAACATAACCCTAACCCTAGGTCCAATCGTAACCCTAACCGTCTCTCTAAACCTAGCCCTCATCATAACCCTAACCCTAGGTCCAATCGTAACCCTAACCGGATCTATAACCAGAGCCCTCAACATAACCCTAACCCTAGGTCCAATCGTAACCCTAACCGGATCTCTAACCCTAGCCCTCAACATAACCCTAACCCTAGGTCCAATCGTAACCCTAACCGGATCTCTAACCCTAGCCCTCAACATAACCCTAACCCTAGGTCCAATCGTAACCCTAACCGGATCTCTAACCCTAGCCCTCAACATAACCCTAACCCTAGGTCCAATCGTAACCCTAACCGATCTCTAACCCTAGCCCTCAACATAAACTTAACCCTAGGTCCAATCGTAACCCTAATCGGATCTCTAACCCTAGCCCTCAACATAACCCTAATCCTAGGTCCAATTGTAACCCTAACAGGATCTCCAACCCTAGCCCTCAACATAACCGTAACCCTAGGTCCAATCGTAACCCTAACCGGATCTCTAACCCTAGCCCTCAACATAACCCTAACAGTAGGTCCAATCGAAACCCTAACCGGATCTCTAACCCAAGCCCTCAACATAACCCTAACCCTAGGTCCAATCGTAACCCTAACGGGATCTGTAACCCTAGCCCTCAACATAACCCTAACCCTAGGGACAATCGTAACCCTAACCGGATCTCTAACCCTAGCCCTCAACATAACCCTAACCCTAGGTCCAATCGTAACCCTAACCGGATCTCTAAAGCTAGCCCTCAACATAACTCTAACCCTAGGTCCAATCGTAACCAAAACCGGATCTCTAACCCTAGCCCTCAACATAACCCTAACCCTAGGTCCAATCGTAACCCTAACCGGATCTCTAACCCTAGCCCTCAACATAACCCTAACCCTAGGTGCAATCGTAACCCTAACCGGATCTCTAACCCTAGCCCTCAACGTAACCCTAACCCTAGGTCCAATCGTAACCCTAACGGGATCTCTAACCCTAGCCCTCAACATAACCCTAACCCTAGGTCCAATCGTAACCCTAACCGGATCTCTAACCCTAGCCCTCAACATAACACTAAGCCTAGGTCCAATCGTAACCCTAACCGGATCTCTAACCCTAGCCCTCAACATAACCCTAACCCTAGGTCCAATCGTAACCCTAACCGTATCTCCAACACCAGCCCTCAACATAACCCTAACCCTAGGTAAAATCGTAACCCTAACCGGATCTCCAACCCTAGCCCTCAACATAACCCTAACCCTAGGTCCAATCGTAACCCTAACCGGATCTCTAACCCTAGCCCTCAACATAACCCTAACCCTAGGTCCAATCGTAACCCTAACCGTATCTCCAACACCAGCCCTCAACATAACCCTAACCCTAGGTCCAATCGTAACCTTAACCGGATCTCCAACCCTAGCCCTCAACATAACCCTAACCCTAGGTCCAATCGTAACCCTTACCGTCTCTCTAACCCTAGCCCTCAACATAACCCTAACCCTAGGTCCAATCCTAACCCTAACCGGATCTCTAACCCTAGCCCTCAACATAACCGTAACCCTAGTTCCAATCGTAACCCTAACCGTCTCTCTAACCCTAGTCCTCAACATAACCCTAACCCTAGGTCCAATCGTAACCCTAACCGGATCTCTAACCCTCGCCCTCAACATAACCCTAACCCTAGGTCCAATCGTAACCCTAACCGGATCTCTAACCCTAGCCCTCAACATAACCCTAACCCTAGGTCCAATCGTAACCCTAACCGGATCTCTAACCCTAGCCCTCAACATAACCCTAACCCTAGGTCCAATCGTAACCCTAACCGGATCTCTAACCCTAGCCCTCAACATAACCCTAACCCTAGGTCCAATCGTAACCCTAACCGATCTCTAACCCTAGCCCTCAACATAAACTTAACCCTAGGTCCAATCGTAACCCTAATCGGATCTCTAACCCTAGCCCTCAACATAACCCTAACCCTAGGTCCAATTGTAACCCTAACAGGATCTCCAACCCTAGCCCTCAACATAACCGTAACCCTAGGTCCAATCGTAACCCTAACCGGATCTCTAACCCTAGCCCTCAACATAACCCTAACCCTAGGTGCAATCGTAACCCTAACCGGATCTCTAACCCTAGCCCTCAACATAACCCTAACAGTAGGTCCAATCGAAACCCTAACCGGATCTCTAACCCAAGCCCTCAACATAACCCTAACCCTAGGTCCAATCGTAACCCTAACGGGATCTGTAACCCTAGCCCTCAACATAACCCTAACCCTAGGGACAATCGTAACCCTAACCGGATCTCTAACCCTAGCCCTCAACATAACCCTAACCCTAGGTCCAATCGTAACCCTAACCGGATCTCTAAAGCTAGCTCTCAACATAACTCTAACCCTAGGTCCAATCGTAACCAAAACCGGATCTCTAACCCTAGCCCTCAACATAACCCTAACCCTAGGTCCAATCGTAACCCTAACCGGATCTCTAACCATAGCCCTCAACATAACCCTAACCCTAGGTGCAATCGTAACCCTAACCGGATCTCTAACCCTAGCCCTCAACATAACCCTAACCCTAGGTCCAATCGTAACCCTAACGGGATCTCTAACCCTAGCCCTCAACATAACCCTAACCCTAGGTCCAATCGTAACCCTAACCGGATCTCTAACCCTAGCCCTCAACATAACACTAAGCCTAGGTCCAATCGTAACCCTAACCGGATCTCTAACCCTAGCCCTCAACATAACCCTAACCCTAGGTCCAATCGTAACCCTAACCGTATCTCCAACACCAGCCCTCAACATAACCCTAACCCTAGGTAAAATCGTAACCCTAACCGGATCTCCAACCCTAGCCCTCAACATAACCCTAACCCTAGGTCCAATCGTAACCCTAACCGTCTCTCTAACCCTAGCCCTCAACATAACCCTAACCCTAGGTCCAATCGTAACCCTAACCGGATCGCTAACCATAGCCCTCAACATAAGTCTAACCCTAGGTCCAATCGTAACCAAAACCGGATCTCTAACCCTAGCCCTCAACTTAACCATAACCCTAGGTCCAATCGTAACCCTAACCGGATCTCTAACCCTAGCCCTCAACATAACCCTAACCCTAGGTCCAATCGTAACCCTAACCGGATCTCTAACCCTAGCCCTCAACATAACCCTAACCCTAGGTCCAATCGTAACCCTAACCGTATCTCCAACACCAGCCCTCAACATAACCCTAACCCTAGGTCCAATCGTAACCCTAACCGGATCTCTAACCCTAGCCCTCAACATAACCCTAACCCTAGGTGCAATCGTAACCCTAACTGGATCTCTAACCCTAGCCCTCAACATAACCCTAACCCTAGGTCCAATCGTAACCCTAACGGGATCTCTAACCCTAGCCCTCAACATAACCCTAACCCTAGGTCCAATCGTAACCCTAACCGGATCTCTAACCCTAGCCCTCAACATAACCCTAACCCTAGGTCCAATCGTAACCCTAACCGGATCTCTAACCCTAGCCTTCAACATAACCCTAACCCTAGGTCCAATCGTAACCCTAACCGTATCTCCAACACCAGCCCTCAACATAACCCTAACCCTAGGTCCAATCGTAACCTTAACCGGATCTCCAACCCTAGCCCTCAACATAACCCTAACCCTAGGTCCAATCGTAACCCTTACCGTCTCTCTAACCCTAGCCCTCAACATAACCCTAACCCTAGGTCCAATCCTAACCCTAACCGGATCTCTAACCCTAGCCCTCAACATAACCGTAACCCTAGTTCCAATCGTAACCCTAACCGTCTCTCTAACCCTAGTCCTCAACATAACCCTAACCCTAGGTCCAATCGTAACCCTAACCGGATCTCTAACCCTCGCCCTCAACATAACCCTAACCCTAGGTCCAATCGTAACCCTAACCGGATCTCTAACCCTAGCCCTCAACATAACCCTAACCCTAGGTCCAATAGTAACCCTAACCGGATCTCTAACCCTAGCCCTCAACATAACCCTAACCCTAGGTACAATCGTAACCCTAACCGGATCTCTAACCCTAGCCCTCAACATAACCCTAACCCTAGGTACAATCGTAACCCTAACCGGATCTCTAACCCTAGCCCTCAACATAACCCTAACGCTAGGTCCAATCGTAACCCTAACCGGATCTCTAACCCTAGCACTCAACATAACCCTAAACCTAGGTCCAATCGTAACCCTAACCGGATCTCTAACCCTAGCCCTCAACATAACCCTAACCCTAGGTCCAATCGTAACCCTAACCGGATCGCTAACCATAGCCCTCAACATAACCCTAACCCTAGGTCCAATCGTAACCCTAACCGGATCTCTAAAGCTAGCCCTCAACATAAGTCTAACCCTAGGTCCAATCGTAACCAAAACCGGATCTCTAACCCTAGCCCTCAACTTAACCCTAACCCTAGGTCCAATCGTAACCCTAACCGGATCTCTAACCCTAGCCCTCAACATAACCCTAACCCTAGGTCCAATCGTAACCCTAACCGGATCTCTAACCCTAGCCCTCAACATAACCCTAACCCTAGGTCCAATCGTAACCCTAACCGTATCTCCAACAGCAGCCCTCAACATAACCCTAACCCTAGGTCCAATCGTAACCCTAACCGGATCTCCAACCCTAGCCCTCAACATAACCCTAACCCTAGGTCTAATCGTAACCCTAACCGTCTCTCTAAACCTAGCCCTCATCATAACCCTAACCCTAGGTCCAATCGTAACCCTAACCGGATCTCTAACCCTAGCCCTCAACATAACCCTAACCCTAGGTCCAATCGTAACCCTAACCGTCTCTCTAACCCTGGCCCTCAACATAACCCTAACCCTAGGTCCAATCGTAACCCTAACCGGATCTCTAACCCTAGCCCTCAACATAACCCTAAACCTAGGTCTAATCGTAACCCTAACCGGATCTCTAACCCTAGCCCTCAACATAACCCTAACCCTAGGTCCAATCGTAAACCTAACCGGATCTCTAACCCTAGCCCTCAACATAACCCTAACCCTAGGTCCAATCGTAACCCTAACCGGATCTGTAACCCTAGCCCTCAACATAACCCTAACCCTAGGTCCAATCGTAACCCTAACCGGATCTCTAACCCTAGCCCTCAACATAACCCTAACCCTAGGTCCAATCGTAACCCTAACCGGATCTCTAACCCTAGCCCTCAACATAACC
This sequence comes from Miniopterus natalensis, assembly GCF_054644295.1. NCBI lineage: Eukaryota > Metazoa > Chordata > Mammalia > Chiroptera > Miniopteridae > Miniopterus > Miniopterus natalensis. Next base: position 324,061 of record NW_028269910.1, on the reverse strand, counting down.
CTAACCCTAGGTCCAATCGTAACCCTAACCGGATCGCTAACCATAGCCCTCAACATAACCCTCACCCTAGGTCCAATCGTAACCCTAACCGGATCTCTAACCATAGCCCTCAACATAACCCTAACCCTAGGTCCAATCGTAACCCTAACGGGATCTCTAACCCTAGCCCTCAACATAACCCTAACCCTAGGTCCAATCGTAACCCTAACCGGATCTCTAACCCTAGCCCTCAACATAACGCTAACCCTAGGTCCAATCGTAACCCTAACCGGATCTCTAAAGCTAGCCCTCAACATAACCCTAACCGTAGGTCCAATCGTAACCAAAACCGGATCTCTAACCTAGCCCTCAACATAACCCTAACCCTAGGTCCAATCGTAACCCTAAACGGATCTCTAACCCTAGCCCTCAACATAACCCTAACCCTAGGTGCAATCGTAACCCTAACCGGATCTCTAACCCTAGCCCTCAACATAACCCTAACCCTAGGTCAAATCGTAACCCTAACCGGATCTCTAAACCTAGCCCTCAACATAACCCTAACCCTAGGTCCAATCGTAACCCTAACCGGACCTCTAACCCTAGCCCTCAACATAACCCTAACCCTAGGTCCAATCGTAACCCTAACCGTCTCACTAACCCTAGCCCTCAACATAACCCTAACCCTAGGTCCAATCGGAACCCTAACCGGATCTCTAACCCTAGCCCTCAACATAACCCTAACCCTAGGTCCAATCGTAACCCTAACCGGATCTCTATCCCTAGCCCTCAACATAACCCTAACCCTAGGTCCAATCGTAACCCTAACCGGATCGCTAACAATAGCCCTCAACATAACCCTCACCCTAGGTCCAATAGTAACCCTAACCGGATCTCTAACCCTAGCCCTCAACATAACCCTAACCCTAGGTCCAATCGTAACCCTAACGGGATCTCTAACCCTAGCCCTCAACATAACCCTAACCCTAGGTCCAATCGTAACCCTAACCGGATCTCTAACCCTAGCCCTCAACATAACGCTAACCCTAGGTCCAATCGTAACCCTAACCGGATCTCTAAAGCTAGCCCTCAACATAACCCTAACCGTAGGTCCAATCGTAACCAAAACCGGATCTCTAACCTAGCCCTCAACATAACCCTAACCCTAGGTCCAATCGTAACCCTAAACGGATCTCTAACCCTAGCCCTCAACATAACCCTAACCCTAGGTGCAATCGTAACCCTAACCGGATCTCTAAACCTAGCCCTCAAGATAACCCTAACCCTAGGTCCAATCGTAACCCTAACCGTATCTCTAACCCTAGCCCTCAACATAACCCTAACCCTAGGTCCAATCGTAACCCTAACAGTCTCTCTAACCCTAGCCCTCAACATAACCCTAACCCTAGGTCCAATCGTAACCCTAACCGTCTCTCTAACCCTAGCCCTCAACATAACCCTAACCCTAGGTCCAATCGTAACCCTAACCGTCTCTCTAACCCTAGCCCTCAACATAACCCTAACCCTAGGTCCAATCGTAACCCTAACCGTCTCTCTAACCCTAGCCCTCAACATAACCCTAACCCTAGGTCCAATCTTAACCCTCACCGGATCTCTAACCTTAGCCCTCAACATAACCCTAACCCTAGGTCCAATCGTAACCCTCACCGGATTTCTAACCCTAGCCCTCAACATAACCCTAACCCTCGGTCCAATCGTAACCCTCACCGGATCTCTAACCCTAGCCCTCAACATAACCCTAACTCTAGGTCCAATCGTAACCCTAACCGGATCTCTAACCCTAGCCCTCAAAATAACCCTAACCCTAGGTCCAATCGTAACCCTAACCATCTCTCTAACCCTAGCCCTCAACATAACCCTAACCCTAGGTCCAATCTTAACCCTAACGGAATCTCTAACCCTAGCCCTCAACATAACCCTAACCCTAGGTCCAATCGTAACCCTAACCGGATCTCTAAACCTAGCCCTCAACATAACATTAACCCTAGGTCCAATCGTAACCCTAACCGGATCTCTAACCCTAGCCCTCAACATAACCCTAACCCTAGGTCCAATCGTAACCCTAACCGGATCTCTAACCCTAGCCCTCAACATAACCCTAACCCTAGGTCCAATCGTAACCCTAACCGGATCTCTAAGCCTAGCCCTCAACATAACCCTAACCCTAGGTCCAATCGTAACCCTAACCGGATCTCTAAGCCTAGCCCTCAACATAACCCTAACCCTAGGTCCAATCGTAACCCTAACCGGATCTCTAAACCTAGCCCTCAACATAACCCTAACCCTAGGTCCAATCGTAACCCTAACCGGACCTCTAACCCTAGCCCTCAACATAACCCTAACCCTAGGTCCAATCGTAACCCTAACCGTCTCTCTAACCCTAGCCCTCAACATAACCCTAACCCTAGGTCTAATCGTAACCCTAACCGGATCTCTAACCTAGCCCTCAACATAAACCTAACCCTAGGTCCAATCGTAACCCTAACCGGATCTCTAACCCAAGCCCTCAACATAACCCTAACCCTAGGTCCAATCGTAACCCTAACCGGATCTCTAACCCTAGCCCTCAACATAACCCTAACCCTAGGTCCAATCGTAACCCTAACCGGATCTCTAACCCTAGCCCTCAACATAACGCTAACCCTAGGTCCAATCGTAACCCTAACCGTCTCTCTAACCCTAGCCCTCAATATAACCCTAACCCTAGGTCCAATCGTAACTCTAACCGTCTCTCTAACCCTAGCCCTCAACATAACCCTAACCCTAGGTCCAATCGTAACCCTAAACGGATCTCTAACCCTAGCCCTCAACATAACCCTAACCCTAGGTCCAATCGTAACCCTAACCAGATCTCTAACCCTAGCCCTCAACATAACCCTAACCCTAGGTCGAATCGTAACCAAAACCGGATCTCTAACCCTAGCCCTCAACATAACCCTAACCCTAGGTCCAATCGTAACCCTAAACGGATCTCTAACCCTAGCCCTCAACATAACCCTAACCCTAAGTGCAATCGTAACCCTAACCGGATCTCTAACCCAAGCCCTCAATATAACCCTAACCCTAGGTCCAATCGTAACCCTAACCGGATCTCCAACCCTAGCCCTCAACATAACCCTAACCCTAGGTCCAATCGTAACCCTAACCGGACCTCTAACCCTAGCCCTCAACATAATCCTAACCCTAGGTCCAATCGTAACCCTAACGGTCTCTCTAACCCTAGCCCTCAACATAACCCTAACCCTAGGTCCAGTCGTAACCCTAACCGGATCTCTAACCCTCGCACTCAACATAACCCTAACCCTAGGTCCATTCGGAACCCTAATCAGATCTCTAACCCTACCGCTCAACATAAGCCTAACCCGAGGTCCAATCGGAACCCTAACCGGATCTCTAACACTAGCCCTCAACATAACCCTAACCGTAAGTCCAATCGGAACCCTAACCGGATCTCTAACCCTAGCACTCAACATAACCCTAACCCTAGGTCCAATCGGAACCCTAACCGGATATCTAACCCTAGCCCTCAACATAACCCTAACCTTAAGTGCAGTCGGAACACTAACAGGATCTGTATACCTAGCCCTAAACAGAACCCTAACCCTAGGTCCAATCGGAACCCTAAACGGATCTCTAACCCTATCCCTCAAAATAACCCTAACCCTAGGTCAAATCGGAAACCTAACCGGATCTCTAACCCTAGCCCTCAACATAACCCTAACCCTAGGTCCAATCGGAACTCTAACCGGATATCTATCCCTAGCCCTCAACATAACCCTAACCCTACATCCAATCGGAACCCTAACCAGATCTCTAGCCCTTGCCCTCAACATAACCCTAACCCTAGGTCCAATCGGAACCCTAACCAGATATCTAAACCTCGCCCTCAACCTAAGGCTAACCCTACGTCCCATTGGTACCCTAACCGGATCTCTAACCCTCGCCCTCAACATAACCCTAACCCTAGGTCCAATCGGAACCCTAACCGGATCTCTAACCCTCGCCCTCAACATAACCCTAACCCGAGGTCTAATCGGAACCCTAACCGGATCTATAACCCTCGCCCTCAACATAACCCTAACCCTAGGTCCAATCGGAACCCTAACCGGATCTCTAACCCTAGCCCTCAACATAACCCTAACCCTAGGTCCAATCGGAACCCTAACCGGATCTCTAACCATAGCCCTCAACATAACCCTAACCCTAAGTCCAATCGGAACCCTAACCGGATCTCTAACCCTAGCACTCAACATAACCCTAACCCTAGGTCCAATCGGAACCCTAACCGGATCTGTATACCTAGCCCTCAACATAACCCTAACCCTAGGTCCAATCGAAACCCTAACAGGATCTCTACGCCTCGCCCTAAACATAACCCTAACCCTAGGTCCAATCGGAACCCTAACCGGAACTCTAACCCTAGCCCTCAAAATAACCCTAACCCTAGGTCCAATCGGAACCCTAACTTGATCTCTAACCCTAGCCCTCAACATAACCCTACCCCTAAGTCCAATCGGTACCCTAACCGGATATCTAACCCTAGTCCTCAGCATAACCCTAACCCTAGGTCCAATCGTAACCCTAACCGGATCTCTAACCCTCGCCCTCAACATAACCTTAACCCTAGGTCCAATCGGAAACCTAACCGGATCTCTAACCCTCGCCCTCAACATAACCCTAACCCTAGGTCCAATCGGAACCCTAACCGGATCTCTAACCCTCGCCCTCAACATAACCCTAACCCGAAGTCCAATCGGAACCCTAACCGGATCTCTAACCCTCGCCCTCAACATAACCCTAACCCTAGTTCCAATCGGAACCCTAACCGGATCTCTAACCCTAGCCCTCAACATAACGCTAACCTTAAGTCCAATCGGAACCCTAACCGGATCTCTAACCCTAGCACTCAACATAACCCTAACCCTAGGTCCAATCGGAACCCTAACCGGATCTCTAACCCTAGCCTTCAACAAAACCCTAACCCGAGGTCCAATCGGAACCCTAACCGGATCTCTAACCCTCGCCCTCAACATAACGCTAACCCTAGGTCCAATCGGAAACCTAACCGGATCTGTATACCTAGCCCTCAACATAACCCTAACCCTAGGTCCAATCGGAAACCTAACAGGATCTGTATACCTATCCCTAAACATAACCCTAACCCTAGGTCCAATCGGAACCCTATGCGGATCTGTATACCTATCCCTAAACATAACCCTAACCCAAGGTCCTATCGGAACCCTAACCGGATCTCTAACCCTCGTCCTCAACATAACCCTAACCCTAGGTCCAATCGGAACCCTAACCGGATCTCTAACCCTAGCCGTCAACATAACCCTAACCCTAGGTCCAATCGGAACCCTAACCGGATCTCTAACCCTAGCCCTCAACATAACCCTAACGCTAAGTCCAATCGGAACCCTAACCGGATCTCTAACCCTAGCACTCAACATAACCCTAACCCTAGGTCCAATCGGAACCCTAACCGGATCTGTATAGCTAGCCCTCAACATAACCCTAACCCTAGGTCCAATCGTTACCCTATTCGGATCTCTAACCCTTGCCCTCAACATAACCCTAACCCTAGGTCCAATCGGAACCCTAATAGGATCTCTACGCCTAGCCCTCAACATAACCCTAACCCTAGGTCCAATCGGAACCCTAACCGGAACTCTAACACTAGCCTTCAACATAACCCTAACCCTAGGTCCAAACGGAACCCTAACCGGATCTCTAACCCTAACCCTCAACATAACCCTACCCCTAAGTCCAATCGGAACCCTAACCGGATATCTATCCCTAGCCCTCAACATGACCCTAACCCGAGGTCCAATCGGAACCCTAACCGGATCTCTAACCCTAGCCCTCAACATAAACCTAACCCTAGGTTTAATCGGAAACCTAACCGGAACTCTAACCCTCGCCCTCAACATAACCCTAACCCTAGGTCCAATCGGAACCCTAACCAGATCTCTAACCCTACCGCTCAACATAAGCCTAACCCGATGTCCAATCGGAACCCTAACCGGATCTCTAACCCTCGCCCTCAACATAACCCTAACCCTAGGTCCAATCGGAACTCTAACCGGATCTGTATACCTAGCCCTCAACATAACCCTAACCCGAGGTCCAATCAGAACCCTAACCGGATCTCTAACCCTAGCCCTCAACATAACCCTAACCCTAGGTCCAATCGGAACCCTAACCGGATCTGTATACCTAGCCCTCAACATAACCCTAACCCGAGGTCCAATCGGAACCCTAACCGGATCTCTAACCCTAGCCCTCAACATAACCCTAACCCTAGGTCCAATCGGAACGCTAACCGGATCTCTAACCCTCGCCCTCAACCTAACGCTAACCCTACGTCCCATCGGTACCCTAACCGGATCTCTAACCCTCGCCCTCAACATAACCCTAACCCTAGGTCCAATCGGAACCCTAACCGGATCTGTGTACGTAGCCGTCAACATAAACCTAACCCTAGGTCCAATCGGAAACCTATCAGGATCTGTATACCTAGCCCTCAACATAACCCTAACCCTAGGTCCAATCGGAACCGTAACCGGATCTGTATACCCAGCCCTAAACATAACCCTAACCCGAGGTCCAATCGGAACCCTAACCGGATCTCTAACCCTAGCCCTCAACATAACCCTAACCCGAGGTCCAATCGGAACCCTAACCGGATCTCTAACCCTAGCCCTCAACATAACCCTAACCCGAGGTCCAATGGGAACCCTAACCGGATCTCTAACCCTCGCCCTCAACATAACCCTAACCCTAGGTCCAATCAGAACCCTAACCGGATCTCTAACCCTTGCCCTCAACATAACCCTAACCCTAGGTCCAATCGGAACCCTAACAGGATCTCTACGCCTCGCCCTAAAGATAACCCTAACCCTAGGTCCAATCGGAACCCTAACCGGAACTCTAACCCTAGCCCTCAAAATTACCCTAACCCTAGGTCCAATCGGAACCCTAACTGGATCTCTAACCCTAGCCCTCAACATAACCCTACCCCTAAGTCCAATCGGAACCCTAACCGGATATCTAACCTTCGCCCACAACATAACCTTTACCCTAGGTCCAATCGGAACCATAACCAGATCTCTAACCTTACCGCTCAACATAAGCCTAACCCGAGGTCCAATCGAAACCCTAACAGGATCTCTAACCCTAGCCCTCAACATAACCCTAACCCGAGGTCCAATCGGAACCCTAACCAGATCTCTAACCCTCGCCCTCAACATAACGCTAACCCTAGGTCCAATCGGAACCCTAACCGGATCTGTATACCTAGCCCTCAACATAACCCTAACCCTAGGTCCAATCGGAACCCTAACCGGATCTGTATACCTAGCCCTCAACATAACCCTAACCCGAGGTCCAATCGGAACCCTAACCGGATCTGTATACCTAGCCCTCAACATAACCCTAACCCGAGGTCCAATCGGAACCCTAACCGGATCTCTAACCCTACCGCTAAACATAAGCCTAACCGGAGGTCCAATCGGAACCATAACCGGATCTCTAACCCTAGCCCTTAACAAAACCCTAACCCGAGGTCCAATCGGAACCCTAACCGGATCTCTAAACCTCGCCCTCAACATAACCCTAACCCTAGGTCCAATCGGAACTCTAACCGGATCTCTAACCCTCGCCCTCAACATAACCCTAACCCTAGGTCCAATCGGAACCCTAACCGGATCTGTATACCTAGCCCTCAACATAACCCTAACCCGAGGTCCTATCGGAACCCTAACCGGATCTCTAACCCTAGCCCTCAACTTAACCCTAACCCTAGGTCCAATCGGAACCCTAACCGGAACTCTAACCCTCGCCCTCTACATAACCCTAACCCTAGGTCCAATCGGAACCCTAACAGGGTCTCTACGCCTCGCCCTCAACATAACCCTAACCCTAGGTCCAATCGGAACCCTAACCGGAACTGTAACCCTAGCCCTCAACATAACTCTAACCCTAGGTCCAATCGGAACCCTAACTGGATCTCTAACCCTAGCCCTCAACATAACCCTACCCCTAAGTCCAATCGGAACCCTAACCGGAACTCTAACCCTCGCCCTTAACATAACCCTAACCCTAGGTCCAATCGGAACCCTAACAGGATCTCTACGCCTCGCCCTCAACATAACCCTAACCCTAGGTCCAATCGGAACCCTAACCGGAACTCTAACCCTAGCCCTCAACATAACTCTAACCCTAGGTCCAATCGGAACCCTAACCGGATCTCTAACCCTAGCCCTCAACATAACCCTACCCCTAGGTCCAATCGGAACCCTAACCGGATATCTAACCCTAGCCCTCAACTAAACCCTAACCCTAGGTCCAATCGTAACCCTAACCGGATCTCTAACCCTCCCCCTCAACATAACCCTAACCCTAGGTCCATTCGGAACCCTAACCAGATCTCTAACCCTACCGCTCAACATAAGCCTAACCCGAGGTCCAATCGGAACCCTAACCGGATCTCTAACCGTAGCCCTCAACATAACCCTAACCCGAGGTCCAATCGGAACCCTAACCGGATCTCTAACCCTCGCCCTCAACATAACGCTAACCCTAGGTCCAATTCGAACCCTAACCGGATCTCTAACCCTAGCACTCAAGATAACCCTAACCCTAAGTCCAATCGGAACCCTAACCGGATCTCTAACCCTAGCCCTCAACATAACCCTAACCTTAAGTGCAGTCGGAACACTAAGAGGATCTGTATACCTAGCCCTAAACAGAACCCTAACCCTAGGTCCAATCGGAACCCTAACCGGATGTCTAACCCTAGCCCTCAACATAACCGTAACCCTAGGTCCAATCGGAACCCTAACCGGATATCTAACCCTAGCCCTCAACATGACCCTAACCCTAGGTCCAATCGTAACCCTAACTGGATCTCTAACCCTCGCCCTCAACATAACCCTAACCCGAGGTAAAATCGGAACCCTAACCGGATATCTAACCCTTGCCCTCAACATAACCCTAACCCTAGGTTCAATCGGAACCCTAACCGGATCTCTAAACCCAGCCGTGAACATAACCCTAACCCTAGGTCCAATCGGAACCCTAACCGGATCTCTAACCCTAGCCCTCAACATAACCCTAACCCTAAGTCCAATCGGAACCCTAACCGGATCTCTAACCCTAGCACTCAACATAACCCTAACCCTAGGCCCAATCGGAACCCTAACCGGATCTGTATAGCTAGCCCTCAAGATAACCCTAACCCTAGGTCCAATCGTAACCCTAACCGTCTCTCTAACCCTAGCCCTCAACATAACCCTAACCCTAGGTCCAATCGTAACCCTAATCGGATCTCTAACCCTAGCCCTCAACATAACCCTAACCCTAGGTCCAATTGTAACCCTAACCGGATCTCCAACCCTAGCCCTCAACATAACCGTAACCCTAGGTCCAATCGTAACCCTAACCGGATCTCTAACCCTAGCCCTCAACATAACCCTAACCCTAGGTGCAATCGTAACCCTAACCGGATCTCTAACCCTAGCCCTCAACATAACCCTAACAGTAGGTCCAATCGAAACCCTAACCGGATCTCTAACCCTAGCCCTCAAAATAACCCTAACCCTAGGTCCAATCGTAACCCTAACGGGATCTGTAACCCTAGCCCTCAACATAACCCTAACCCTAGGGACAATCGTAACCCTAACCGGATCTCTAACCCTAGCCCTCAACATAACCCTAACCCTAGGTCCAATCGTAACCCTAACCGGATCTCTAAAGCTAGCCCTCAACATAACTCTAACCCTAGGTCCAATCGTAACCAAAACCGGATCTCTAACCCTAGCCCTCAACATAACCCTAACCCTAGGTCCAATCGTAACCCTAACCGGATCTCTAACCCTAGCCCTCAACATAACCCTAACCCTAGGTGCAATCGTAACCCTAACCGGATCTCTAACCCTAGCCCTCAACATAACCCTAACCCTAGGTCCAATCGTAACCCTAACGGGATCTCTAACCCTAGCCCTCAACATAACCCTAAGCCTAGGTCCAATCGTAACCCTAACCGGATCTCTAACCCTAGCCCTCAACATAATCCTAACCCTAGGTCCAATCGTAACCCTAACCGTATCTCCAACACCAGCCCTCAACATAACCCTAACCCTAGGTAAAATCGTAACCCTAACCGGATCTCCAACCCTAGCCCTCAACATAACCCTAACCCTAGTTCCAATCGTAACCCTAACCGTCTCTCTAACCCTAGCCCTCAACATAACCCTAACCCTAGGTCCAATCGTAACCCTAACCGGATCGCTAACCATAGCCCTCAACATAACCCTAACCCTAGGTCCAATCGTAACCCTAACCGGATCTCTAACCCTAGCCCTCAACATAACCCTAACCCTAGGTCCAATCGTAACCCTAACGGGATCTCTAACCCTAGCCCTCAACATAACCCTAACCCTAGGTCCAATCGTAACCCTAACCGGATCTCTAAAGCTAGCCCTCAACATAACTCTAACCCTAGGTCCAATCGTAACCAAAACCGGATCTCTAACCCTAGCCCTCAACTTAACCCTAACCCTACGTCCAATCGTAACCCTAACCGGATCTCTAACCCTAGCCCTCAACATAACCCTAACCCTAGGTCCAATCGTAACCCTAACCGGATCTCTAACCCTAGCCCTCAACATAACCCTAACCCTAGGTCCAATCGTAACCCTAACCGTATCTCCAACACCAGCCCTCAACATAACCCTAACCCTAGGTCCAATCGTAACCCTAACCGGATCTCTAACCCTAGCCCTCAACATAACCCTAACCCTAGGTGCAATCGTAACCCTAACTGGATCTCTAACCCTAGCCCTCAACATAACCCTAACCCTAGGTCCAATCGTAACCCTAACGGGATCTCTAACCCTAGCCCTCAACATAACCCTAACCCTAGGTCCAATCGTAACCCTAACCGGATCTCTAACCCTAGCCCTCAACATAACCCTAACCCTAGGTCCAATCGTAACCCTAACCGTATCTCCAACACCAGCCCTCAACATAACAATAACCCTAGGTCCAATCGTAACCCTAACCGGATCTCCAACCCTAGCCCTCAACATAACCCTAACCCTAGGTCCAATCGTAACCCTAACCGTCTCTCTAACCCTAGCCCTCAACATAACCCTAACCCTAGGTACAATCCTAACCCTAACCGGATCTCTAACCCTAGCCCTCAACATAACCCTAACCCTAGGTCCAATCGTAACCCTAACCGGATCTCTAACCCTAGCCCTCAACTTAACCCTAACCCTAGGTCCAATCGTAACCCTAACCGGATCTCTAACACTAGCCCTCAACATAACCCTAACCCTAGGTCCAATCGTAACCCTAACGGGATCTCTAACCCTAGCCCTCAACATAACCCTAACCCTAGGTCCAATCGTAACCCTAACCGGATCTCTAACCCTAGCCCTCAACATAACCCTAACCCTAGGTCCTATCGTAACCCTAACCGGATCTCTAACCCTAGCCCTCAACATAACCCTAACCCTAGGTTCAATCGTAACCCTAACCGTATCTCCAACACCAGCCCTCAACATAACCCTAACCCTAGGTCCAATCGTAACCCTAACCGGATCTCCAACCCTAGCCCTCAACATACCCCTAACCCTAGGTCCAATCGTAACCCTAACCGTCCCTCTAACCCTAGCCCTCAACATAACCCTAACCCTAGGTCCAATCCTAACCCTAACCGGATCTCTAACCCTAGCCCTCAACATAACCGTAACCCTAGGTCCAATCGTAACCCTAACCGTCTCTCTAACCCTAGTCCTCAACATAGCCCTAACCCTAGGTCCAATCGTAACCCTAACCGGATCTCTAACCCTAGCCCTCAACATAACCGTAACCCTAGGTCCAATCGTAACCCTAACCGGATCTCTAACCCTAGCCCTCAACATAACCCTAACCCTAGGTCCAATAGTAACCCTAACCGGATCTCTAACCCTAGCCCTCAACATAACCCTAACCCTAGGTCCAATCGTAACCCTAACCGGATCTCTAACCCTAGCCCTCAACATAACCCTAACCCTAGGTACAATCGTAACCCTAACCGGATCTCTAACCCTAGCCCTCAACATAACCCTAATGCTAGGTCCAATCGTAACCCTAACCGGATCTCTAACCCTAGCACTCAACATAACCCTAAACCTAGGTCTAATCGTAACCCTAACCGTCTCTCTAAACCTAGCCCTCATCATAACCCTAACCCTAGGTCCAATCGTAACCCTAACCGGATCTCTAACCCTAGCCCTCAACATAACCCTAACCCTAGGTCCAATCGTAACCCTAACCGTCTCTCTAACCCTGGCCCTCAACATAACCCTAACCCTAGGTCCAATCGTAACCCTAACCGGATCTCTAACCCTAGCCCTCAACATAACCCTAACCCTAGGTCTAATCGTAAACCTAACCGGATCTCTAACCCTAGCCCTCAACATAACCCTAACCCTAGGTCCAATCGTAAACCTAACCGGATCTCTAAACCTAGCCCTCAACATAACCCTAACCCTAGGTCCAATCGTAACCCTAACCGTATCTCTAACCCTAGCCCTCAACATAACGCTAACCCTAGGTCCAATCGTAACCCTAACCGTCTCTCTAACCCTAGCCCTCAATATAACCCTAACCCTAGGTCCAATCGTAACCCTAACCGTCTCTCTAACCCTAGCCCTCAACATAACCCTAACCCTAGGTCCAATCGTAACCCTAACCGGATCTCTAACCCTAGCCTTCAACATAACCCTAACCCTAGGTCCAATCGTAACCCTAACCAGATCTCTAACCCTAGCCCTCAACATAACCCTAACCCTAGGTCCAATCGTAACCAAAACCGGATCTCTAACCCTAGCCCTCAACATAACCCTAACCCTAGGTCCAATCGTAACCCTAAACGGATCTCTAACCCTAGCCCTCAACATAACCCTAACCCTAAGTGCAATCGTAACCCTAACCGGATCTCTAACCCAAGCCCTCAACATAACCCTAACCCTAGGTCCAATCGTAACCCTAACCGGATCTCTAACCCTAGCCCTCAACATAACCCTAATCCTAGGTCCAATCGTAACCCTAACCGGACCTCTAACCCTAGCACTCAACATAACCCTAACCCTAGGTCCAATCGTAACCCTAACGGTCTCTCTAACCCTAGCCCTCAACATAACCCTAACCCTAGGTCCAATCGTAACCCTAACCGGATCTCTAACCCTAGCCCTCAACATAACCCTAACCCTAGGTCTAATCGTAACCCTAACCGGATCTCTAATCCTAGCCCTCAACATAACCCTAACCCTAGGTCCAATCGTAACCGTAACCGGATCTCTAACCCTAGCCCTCAACATAACCCTAACCCTAGGTCCAATCGTAACCCTAACCGGATCTCTAACCCTAGCCCTCAACATAACCCTAACCCTAGGTCCAATCGTAACCCTAACCGGATCTCTAACCCTAGCCCTCAACATAACCCTAACCCTAGGTCCAATCGTAACCCTAACCGGATCTCTAACCCTAGCCCTCAACATAACCCTAACCCTAGGTCCAATCGTAACCCCAACCGGATCGCTAACCATAGCCCTCAACATAACCCTAACCCTAGGTCCAATCGTAACCCTAACGGGATCTCTAACCCTAGCCCTCAACATAACCCTAACCCTAGGTCCAATCGTAACCCTAACGGGATCTCTAACCCTAGCCCTCAACATAACCCTAACCCTAGGTCCAATCGTAACCCTAACCGGATCTCTAACCCTAGCCCTCAACATAACCCTAACCCTAGGTCCAATCGTAACCCTAACCGGATCTCTAACCCTAGCCCTCAACATAACCCTAACCCTAGGTCCAATCGTAACCCCAACCGGATCGCTAGCCATAGCCCTCAACATAACCCTAACCCTAGGTCCAATCGTAAACCTAACGGGATCTCTAACCCTAGCCCTCAACATAACCCTAACCCTAGGTCCAATCGTAACCCTAACGGGATCTCTAACCCTAGCCCTCAACATAACCCTAACCCTAGGTCCAATCGTAACCCTAACCGGATCTCTAACCCTAGCCCTCAACATAACCCTAAGCCTAGGTCCAATCGTAACCAAAACCGGATCTCTAACCCTAGCCCTCAACATAACCCTAACCCTAGGTCCAATCGTAACCCTAAACGGATCTCTAACCCTAGCCCTCAACATAACCCTAACCCTAAGTGCAATCGTAACCCTAACCGGATCTCTAACCCTAGCCCTTAACATAACCCTAACCCTAGGTTCAATGGTAACCCTAACCGTCTCTCTAACCCTAGCCCTCAACATAACCCTAACCCTAGGTCCAATCGTAACCCTAACCTGATCTCTAAACCTAGCCCTCAACATAACCCTAACCCTAGGTCCAATCGTAACCCTAACCGGATCTCTAACCCTAGCCCTCAACATAACCCTAACCCTAGGTCCAATCGTAACCCTAACCGCATCTCTAACACAAGCCCTCAACATAACCCTAACCCTAGGTCCAATCGTAACCTAACCGGATCGCTAGCCATAGCCCTCAACATAACCCTAACCCTAGGTCCAATCGTAACCCTAACGGGATCTCTAACCCTAGCCCTCAACATAACCCTAACCCTAGGTCCAATCGTAACCCTAACCGGATCTCTAACCCTAGCCCTCAACATAACCCTAACCCTAGGTCCAATCGTAACCCTAACCGGATCTCTAACCCTAGCCCTCAACATAACCCTAACCCTAGGTCCAATCGTAACCCTAACCGGATCTCTAACACTAGCCCTCAACATAACCCTAACCCTAGGTCCAATCGTAACCCTAACGGGATCTCTAACCCTAGCCCTCAACATAACCCTAACCCTAGGTCCAATCGTAACCCTAACCGGATCTCTAACCCTAGCCCTCAACATAACCCTAACCCTAGGTCCTATCGTAACCCTAACCGGATCTCTAACCCTAGCCCTCAACATAACCCTAACCCTAGGTTCAATCGTAACCCTAACCGTATCTCCAACACCAGCCCTCAACATAACCCTAACCCTAGGTCCAATCGTAACCCTAACCGGATCTCCAACCCTAGCCCTCAACATACCCCTAACCCTAGGTCCAATCGTAACCCTAACCGTCCCTCTAACCCTAGCCCTCAACATAACCCTAACCCTAGGTCCAATCCTAACCCTAACCGGATCTCTAACCCTAGCCCTCAACATAACCGTAACCCTAGGTCCAATCGTAACCCTAACCGTCTCTCTAACCCTAGTCCTCAACATAGCCCTAACCCTAGGTCCAATCGTAACCCTAACCGGATCTCTAACCCTAGCCCTCAACATAACCGTAACCCTAGGTCGAATCGTAACCCTAACCGGATCTCTAACCCTAGCCCTCAACATAACCCTAACCCTAGGTCCAATAGTAACCCTAACCGGATCTCTAACCCTAGCCCTCAACATAACCCTAACCCTAGGTCCAATCGTAACCCTAACCGGATCTCTAACCCTAGCCCTCAACATAACCCTAACCCTAGGTACAATCGTAACCCTAACCGGATCTCTAACCCTAGCCCTCAACATAACCCTAATGCTAGGTCCAATCGTAACCCTAACCGGATCTCTAACCCTAGCACTCAACATAACCCTAAACCTAGGTCTAATCGTAACCCTAACCGTCTCTCTAAACCTAGCCCTCATCATAACCCTAACCCTAGGTCCAATCGTAACCCTAACCGGATCTCTAACCCTAGCCCTCAACATAACCCTAACCCTAGGTCCAATCGTAACCCTAACCGTCTCTCTAACCCTGGCCCTCAACATAACCCTAACCCTAGGTCCAATCGTAACCCTAACCGGATCTCTAACCCTAGCCCTCAACATAACCCTAACCCTAGGTCTAATCGTAAACCTAACCGGATCTCTAACCCTAGCCCTCAACATAACCCTAACCCTAGGTCCAATCGTAAACCTAACCGGATCTCTAAACCTAGCCCTCAACATAACCCTAACCCTAGGTCCAATCGTAACCCTAACCGTATCTCTAACCCTAGCCCTCAACATAACGCTAACCCTAGGTCCAATCGTAACCCTAACCGTCTCTCTAACCCTAGCCCTCAATATAACCCTAACCCTAGGTCCAATCGTAACCCTAACCGTCTCTCTAACCCTAGCCCTCAACATAACCCTAACCCTAGGTCCAATCGTAACCCTAACCGGATCTCTAACCCTAGCCTTCAACATAACCCTAACCCTAGGTCCAATCGTAACCCTAACCAGATCTCTAACCCTAGCCCTCAACATAACCCTAACCCTAGGTCCAATCGTAACCAAAACCGGATCTCTAACCCTAGCCCTCAACATAACCCTAACCCTAGGTCCAATCGTAACCCTAAACGGATCTCTAACCCTAGCCCTCAACATAACCCTAACCCTAAGTGCAATCGTAACCCTAACCGGATCTCTAACCCAAGCCCTCAACATAACCCTAACCCTAGGTCCAATCGTAACCCTAACCGGATCTCTAACCCTAGCCCTCAACATAACCCTAATCCTAGGTCCAATCGTAACCCTAACCGGACCTCTAACCCTAGCACTCAACATAACCCTAACCCTAGGTCCAATCGTAACCCTAACGGTCTCTCTAACCCTAGCCCTCAACATAACCCTAACCCTAGGTCCAATCGTAACCCTAACCGGATCTCTAACCCTAGCCCTCAACATAACCCTAACCCTAGGTCTAATCGTAACCCTAACCGGATCTCTAATCCTAGCCCTCAACATAACCCTAACCCTAGGTCCAATCGTAACCGTAACCGGATCTCTAACCCTAGCCCTCAACATAACCCTAACCCTAGGTCCAATCGTAACCCTAACCGGATCTCTAACCCTAGCCCTCAACATAACCCTAACCCTAGGTCCAATCGTAACCCTAACCGGATCTCTAACCCTAGCCCTCAACATAACCCTAACCCTAGGTCCAATCGTAACCCTAACCGGATCTCTAACCCTAGCCCTCAACATAACCCTAACCCTAGGTCCAATCGTAACCCCAACCGGATCGCTAACCATAGCCCTCAACATAACCCTAACCCTAGGTCCAATCGTAACCCTAACGGGATCTCTAACCCTAGCCCTCAACATAACCCTAACCCTAGGTCCAATCGTAACCCTAACGGGATCTCTAACCCTAGCCCTCAACATAACCCTAACCCTAGGTCCAATCGTAACCCTAACCGGATCTCTAACCCTAGCCCTCAACATAACCCTAACCCTAGGTCCAATCGTAACCCTAACCGGATCTCTAACCCTAGCCCTCAACATAACCCTAACCCTAGGTCCAATCGTAACCCCAACCGGATCGCTAGCCATAGCCCTCAACATAACCCTAACCCTAGGTCCAATCGTAAACCTAACGGGATCTCTAACCCTAGCCCTCAACATAACCCTAACCCTAGGTCCAATCGTAACCCTAACGGGATCTCTAACCCTAGCCCTCAACATAACCCTAACCCTAGGTCCAATCGTAACCCTAACCGGATCTCTAACCCTAGCCCTCAACATAACCCTAAGCCTAGGTCCAATCGTAACCAAAACCGGATCTCTAACCCTAGCCCTCAACATAACCCTAACCCTAGGTCCAATCGTAACCCTAAACGGATCTCTAACCCTAGCCCTCAACATAACCCTAACCCTAAGTGCAATCGTAACCCTAACCGGATCTCTAACCCTAGCCCTTAACATAACCCTAACCCTAGGTTCAATGGTAACCCTAACCGTCTCTCTAACCCTAGCCCTCAACATAACCCTAACCCTAGGTCCAATCGTAACCCTAACCTGATCTCTAAACCTAGCCCTCAACATAACCCTAACCCTAGGTCCAATCGTAACCCTAACCGGATCTCTAACCCTAGCCCTCAACATAACCCTAACCCTAGGTCCAATCGTAACCCTAACCGCATCTCTAACACAAGCCCTCAACATAACCCTAACCCTAGGTCCAATCGTAACCTAACCGGATCGCTAGCCATAGCCCTCAACATAACCCTAACCCTAGGTCCAATCGTAACCCTAACGGGATCTCTAACCCTAGCCCTCAACATAACCCTAACCCTAGGTCCAATCGTAACCCTAACCGGATCTCTAACCCTAGCCCTCAACATAACCCTAACCCTAGGTCCAATCGTAACCCTAACCGGATCTCTAACCCTAGCCCTCAACATAACCCTAACC
Organism: Miniopterus natalensis; assembly: GCF_054644295.1. Lineage (NCBI taxonomy): Eukaryota > Metazoa > Chordata > Mammalia > Chiroptera > Miniopteridae > Miniopterus > Miniopterus natalensis. The sequence continues at coordinate 305,820 of NW_028269910.1, read as the reverse complement.
CTAGGTCCAATCGTAACCCTAACCGGATCTCTAACCCTAGCCCTCAACATAACCCTAACCCTAGGTCCAATCGTAACCCTAAACGGATCTCTAACCCTAGCCCTCAACATAACCCTAACCCTAAGTGCAATCGTAACCCTAACCGGATCTCTAACCCAAGCCCTCAACATAACCCTAACCCTAGGTCCAATCGTAACCCTAACCGGATCTCTAACCCTAGCCCTCAACATAACCCTAACCCTAGGTCCAATCGTAACCCTAACCGGACCTCTAACCCTAGCCCTCAACATAACCCTAACCCTAGGTCCAATCGTAACCCTAACGGTCTCTCTAACCCTAGCCCTCAACATAACCCTAACCCTAGGTCCAATCGTAACCCTAACCGGATCTCTAACCCTAACCCTCAACATAACCCTAACCCTAGGTCTAATCGTAACCCTAACCGGATCTCTAATCCTAGCCCTCAACATAACCCTAACCCTAGGTCCAATCGTAACCGTAACCGGATCTCTAACCCTAGCCCTCAACATAACCCTAACCCTAGGTCCAATCGTAACCCTAACAGGATCTCTAACCCTAGCCCTCAACATAACCCTAACCCTAGGTCCAATCGTAACCCTAACCGGATCTCTAACCCTAGCCCTCAACATAACCCTAACCCTAGGTCCAATCGTAACCCTAACCGGATCTCTAACCCTAGCCCTCAACATAACCCTAACCCTAGGTCCAATCGTAACCCCAACCGGATCGCTAACCATAGCCCTCAACATAACCCTAACCCTAGGTCCAATCGTAACCCTAACGGGATCTCTAACCCTAGCCCTCAACATAACCCTAACCCTAGGTCCAATCGTAACCCTAACGGGATCTCTAACCTTAGCCCTCAACATAACCCTAACCCTAGGTCCAATCGTAACCCTAACCGGATCTCTAACCCTAGCCCTCAATATAACCCTAACCATAGGTCCAATCGTAACCCTAACCGGATCTCTAACCCTAGCCCTCAACATAACCCTAACCCTAGGTCCAATCGTAACCCTAACGGGATCTCTAACCCTAGCCCTCAACATAACCCTAACCCTAGGTCCAATCGTAACCCAAACGGGATCTCTAACCCTAGCTCTCAACATAACCCTAACCCTAGGTCCAATCGTAACCCTAACCGGATCTCTAACCCTAGCCCTCAACATAACCCTAACCCTAGGTCCAATCGTAACCCTAACCGGATCTCTAACCGTAGCCCTGAACATAACCCTAACCCTAGGTCCAATCGTAACCCTAACCAGATCTCTAACCCTAGCCCTCAACATAACCCTAACCCTAGGTCCAATCATAACCCTAACCGGATCGCTAACCATAGCCCTCAACATAACCCTAACCCTAGGTCCAATCGTAACCCTAACCGGATCTCTAACCCTAGCCCTCAACATAACCCTAACCCTAGGTCCAATCGTAACCCTAACGGGATCTCTAAACCTAGCCCTCAACATAACCCTAACCCTAGGTCCAATCGTAACCCTAAACGGATCTCTAACCCTAGCCCTCAACATAACCCTAACCCTAGGTGCAATCGTAACCCTAACCGGATCTCTAACCCAAGCTCTAAACATAACCCTAACCCTAGGTCCAATCGTAACCCTAACCGGATCTCTAACCCTAGCCCTCAACATAACCCTAACCCTAGGTCCATTCGTAACCCTAACCGGATCTCTAACCCTAGCCCTCAACATAACCCTAACCCTAGGTCCAATCGTAACCCTAACCGTCTCTCTAACCCTAGCCCTCAACATAACCCTAACCCTAGGTCCAATCGTAACCCTAACCGGATCTCTAACCCTAGCCCTCAACATAACCCTAACCCTAGGTCCAATCGTAACCCTAACCGCATCTCTAACACAAGCCCTCAACATAACCCTAACCCTAGGTCCAATCGTAACCTAACCGGATCTCTAACCAAAGCCCTCAACATAACCCTAACCCTAGGTCCACTCGTAACCCTAACCGTATCTCTAACCCTAGCCCTCAACATAACCCTAACCCTAGGTCCAATCGTAACCCTAACCGTCTCTCTAACCCTAGCCCTCAACATAACCCTAACCCTAGGTTCAATGGTAACCCTAACCGTCTCTCTAACCCTAGCCCTCAACATAACCCTAACCCTAGGTCCAATCGTAACCCTAACCTGATCTCTAACCCTAGCCCTCAACATAACCCTAACCCTAGGTCCAATCGTAACCCTAACCGTCTCTCTAACCCTAGCCCTCAACATAACCCTAACCCTAGGTCCAATCGTATCCCTAACCGGATCTCTAACCCTAGCCCTCAACATAACACTAACCCTAGGTCTAATCGTAACCCTAACCGGATCTCTAACCTAGCCCTCAACATAAACCTAACCCTAGGTCCAATCGTAACCCTAACCGGATCTCTAACCCAAGCCCTCAACATAACCCTAACCCTAGGTCCAATCGTAACCCTAACCGGATCTCTAACCCTAGCCCTCAACATAACCCTAACCCTAGGTCCAATCGTAACCCTAACCGTATCTCTAACCCTAGCCCTCAACATAACCCTAACCCTAGGTCCAATCGTAACCCTAACCGTCTCTCTAACCCTAGCCCTCAATATAACCCTAACCCTAGGTCCAATCGTAACCCTAACCGTCTCTCTAACCCTAGCCCTCAACATAACCCTAACCCTAGGTCCAATCGTAACCCTAACCGGATCTCTAACCCTAGCCCTCAACATAACCCTAACCCTACGTCCAATCGTAACCCTAATCAGATCTCTAACCCTAGCCCTCAACATAACCCTAACCCTAGGTCCAATCGTAACCAAAACCGGATCTCTAACCCTAGCCCTCAACATAACCCTAACCCTAGGTCCAATCGTAACCCTAAACGGATCTCTAACCCTAGCCCTCAACATAACCCTAACCCTAAGTGCAATCGTAACCCTAACCGGATCTCTAACCCAAGCCCTCAACATAACCCTAACCCTAGGTGCAATCGTAACCCTAACCGGATCTCTAACCCAAGCCCTAAACATAACCCTAACCCTAGGTCCAATCGTAACCCTAACCGGATCTCTAACCCTAGCCCTCAACATAACCCTAACCCTAGGTCCATTCGTAACCCTAACCGGATCTCTAACCCTAGCCCTCAACATAACCCTAACCCTAGGTCCAATCGTAACCCTAACCGTCTCTCTAACCCTAGCCCTCAACATAACCCTAACCCTAGGTCCAATCGTAACCCTAACCGGATCTCTAACCCTAGCCCTCAACATAACCCTAACCCTAGGTCCAATCGTAACCCTAACCGCATCTCTAACACAAGCCCTCAACATAACCCTAACCCTAGGTCCAATCGTAACCTAACCGGATCTCTAACCAAAGCCCTCAACATAACCCTAACCCTAGGTCCACTCGTAACCCTAACCGTATCTCTAACCCTAGCCCTCAACATAACCCTAACCCTAGGTCCAATCGTAACCCTAACCGTCTCTCTAACCCTAGCCCTCAACATAACCCTAACCCTAGGTTCAATGGTAACCCTAACCGTCTCTCTAACCCTAGCCCTCAACATAACCCTAACCCTAGGTCCAATCGTAACCCTAACCTGATCTCTAACCCTAGCCCTCAACATAACCCTAACCCTAGGTCCAATCGTAACCCTAACCGTCTCTCTAACCCTAGCCCTCAACATAACCCTAACCCTAGGTCCAATCGTAACCCTAACCGGATCTCTAACCCTAGCCCACAACATAACACTAACGCTTGGTCTAATCGTAACCCTAACCGGATCTCTAACCTAGCCCTCAACATAAACCTAACCCTAGGTCCAATCGTAACCCTAACCGGATCTCTAACCCAAGCCCTCAACATAACCCTAACCCTAGGTCCAATCGTAACCCTAACCGGATCTCTAACCCTAGCCCTCAACATAAACCTAACCCTAGGTCCAATCGTAACCCTAACCGTATCTCTAACCCTAGCCCTCAACATAACGCTAACCCTAGGTCCAATCGTAACCCTAACCGTCTCTCTAACCCTAGCCCTCAATATAACCCTAACCCTAGGTCCAATCGTAACCCTAACCGTCTCTCTAACCCTAGCCCTCAACATAACCCTAACCCTAGGTCCAATCGTAACCCTAACCGGATCTCTAACCCTAGCCCTCAACATAACCCTAACCCTAGGTCCAATCGTAACCCTAACCAGATCTCTAACCCTAGCCCTCAACATAACCCTAACCCTAGGTCCAATCGTAACCAAAACCGGATCTCTAACCCTAGCCCTCAACATAACCCTAACCCTAGGTCCAATCGTAACCCTAAACGGATCTCTAACCCTAGCCCTCAACATAAGCCTAACCCTAAGTGCAATCGTAACCCTAACCGGATCTCTAACCCAAGCCCTCAACATAACCCTAACCCTAGGTCCAATCGTAACCCTAACCGGATCTCTAACCCTAGCCCTCAACATAACCCTAACCCTAGGTCCAATCGTAACCCTAACCGGACCTCTAACCCTAGCCCTCAACATAACCCTAACCCTAGGTCCAATCGTAACCCTAACGGTCTCTCTAACCCTAGCTCTCAACATAACCCTAACCCTAGGTCCAATCGTAACCCTAACCGGATCTCTAACCCTAGCCCTCAACATAACCCTAACCCTAGGTCTAATCGTAACCCTAACCGGATCTCTAATCCTAGCCCTCAACATAACCCTAACCCTAGGTCCAATCGTAACCGTAACCGGATCTCTAACCCTAGCCCTCAACATAACCCTAACCCTAGGTCCAATCGTAACCCTAACCGGATCTCTAACCCTAGCCCTCAACATAACACTAACCCTAGGTCCAATCGTAACCCTAACCGGATCTCTAACCCTAGCCCTCAACATAACCCTAACCCTAGGTCCAATCGTAACCCTAACCGGATCTCTAACCCTAGCCCTCAACATAACCCTAACCCTAGGTCCAATCGTAACCCCAACCGGATCGCTAACCATAGCCCTCAACATAACCCTAACCCTAGGTCCAATCGTAACCCTAACGGGATCTCTAACCCTAGCCCTCAACATAACCCTAACCCTAGGTCCAATCGTAACCCTAACGGGATCTCTAACCCTAGCCCTCAACATAACCCTAACCCTAGGTCCAATCGTAACCCTAACCGGATCTCTAACCCTAGCCCTCAACATAACCCTAACCCTAGGTCCAATTGTAACCCTAACCGGATCTGTAACCCTAACCCTCAACATAACCCTAACCCTAGGTCCAATCGTAACCCCAACCGGATCGCTAACCATAGCCCTCAACATAACCCTAACCCTAGGTCCAATCGTAACCCTAACGGGATCTCTAACCCTAGCCCTCAACATAACCCTAACCCTAGGTCCAATCGTAACCCTAACCGGATCTCTAACCCTAGCCCTCAACATAACCCTAACCCTAGGTCCAATCGTAACCAAAACCGGATCTCTAACCCTAGCCCTCAACATAACCCTAACCCTAGGTCCAATCGTAACCCTAAACGGATCTCTAACCCTAGCCCTCAACATAACCCTAACCCCAAGTGCAATCGTAACCCTAACCGGATCTCTAACCCAAGCCCTCAACATAACCCTAACCCTAGGTCCAATCGTAACCCTAACCGGATCTCTAACCCTAGCCCTCAACATAACCCTAACCCTAGGTCCATTCGTAACCCTAACCGGATCTCTAACCCTAGCCCTCAACATAACCCTAACCCTAGGTCCAATCGTAACCCTAACCGTCTCTCTAACCCTAGCCCTCAACATAACCCTAACCCTAGGTCCAATCGTAACCCTAACCGGATCTCTAACCCTAGCCCTCAACATAACCCTAACCCTAGGTCCAATCGTAACCCTAACCGCATCTCTAACACATGCCCTCAACATAACCCTAACCCTAGGTCCAATCGTAACCTAACCGGATCTCTAACCAAAGCCCTCAACATAACCCTAACCCTAGGTCCACTCGTAACCCTAACCGTATCTCTAACCCTAGCCCTCAACATAACCCTAACCCTAGGTCCAATCGTAACCCTAACCGTCTCTCTAACCCTAGCCCTCAACATAACCCTAACCCTAGGTTCAATGGTAACCCTAACCGTCTCTCTAACCCTAGCCCTCAACATAACCCTAACCCTAGGTCCAATCGTAACCCTAACCTGATCTCTAACCCTAGCCCTCAACATAACCCTAACCCTAGGTCCAATCGTAACCCTAACCGTCTCTCTAACCCTAGCCCTCAACATAACCCTAACCCTAGGTCCAATCGTAACCCTAACCGGATCTCTAACCCTAGCCCACAACATAACACTAACCCTTGGTCTAATCGTAACCCTAACCGGATCTCTAACCTAGCCCTCAACATAAACCTAACCCTAGGTCCAATCGTAACCCTAACCGGATCTCTAACCCAAGCCCTCAACATAACCCTAACCCTAGGTCCAATCGTAACCCTAACCGGATCTCTAACCCTAGCCCTCAACATAAACCTAACCCTAGGTCCAATCGTAACCCTAACCGTATCTCTAACCCTAGCCCTCAACATAACGCTAACCCTAGGTCCAATCGTAACCCTAACCGTCTCTCTAACCCTAGCCCTCAATATAACCCTAACCCTAGGTCCAATCGTAACCCTAACCGTCTCTCTAACCCTAGCCCTCAACATAACCCTAACCCTAGGTCCAATCGTAACCCTAACCGGATCTCTAACCCTAGCCCTCAACATAACCCTAACCCTAGGTCCAATCGTAACCCTAACCCGATCTCTAACCCTAGCCCTCAACATAACCCTAACCCTAGGTCCAATCGTAACCAAAACCGGATCTCTAACCCTAGCCCTCAACATAACCCTAACCCTAGGTCCAATCGTAACCCTAAACGGATCTCTAACCCTAGCCCTCAACATAACCCTAACCCTAAGTGCAATCGTAACCCTAACCGGATCTCTAACCCAAGCCCTCAACATAACCCTAACCCTAGGTCCAATCGTAACCCTAACCGGATCTCTAACCCTAGCCCTCAACATAACCCTAACCCTAGGTCCAATCGTAACCCTAACCGGACCTCTAACCCTAGCCCTCAACATAACCCTAACCCTAGGTCCAATCGTAACCCTAACGGTCTCTCTAACCCTAGCTCTCAACATAACCCTAACCCTAGGTCCAATCGTAACCCTAACCAAATCTCTAACCCTAGCCCTCAACATAACCCTAACCCTAGGTCTAATCGTAACCCTAACCGGATCTCTAATCCTAGCCCTCAACATAACCCTAACCCTAGGTCCAATCGTAACCGTAACCGGATCTCTAACCCTAGCCCTCAACATAACCCTAACCCTAGGTCCAATCGTAACCCTAACCGGATCTCTAACCCTAGCCCTCAACATAACACTAACCCTAGGTCCAATCGTAACCCTAACCGGATCTCTAACCCTAGCCCTCAACATAACCCTAACCCTAGGTCCAATCGTAACCCTAACCGGATCTCTAACCCTAGCCCTCAACATAACCCTAACCCTAGGTCCAATCGTAACCCCAACCGGATCGCTAACCATAGCCCTCAACATAACCCTAACCCTAGGTCCAATCGTAACCCTAACGGGATCTCTAACCCTAGCCCTCAACATAACCCTAACCCTAGGTCCAATCGTAACCCTAACGGGATCTCTAACCCTAGCCCTCAACATAACCCTAACCCTAGGTCCAATCGTAACCCTAACCGGATCTCTAACCCTAGCCCTCAACATAACCCTAACCCTAGGTCCAATCGTAACCCTAACCGGATCTGTAACCCTAGCCCTCAACATAACCCTAACCCTAGGTCCAATCGTAACCCCAACCGCATCGCTAACCATAGCCCTCAACATAACCCTAACCCTAGGTCCAATCGTAACCCTAACGGGATCTCTAACCCTAGCCCTCAACATAACCCTAACCCTAGGTCCAATCGTAACCCTAACGGGATCTCTAACCCTAGCCCTCAACATAACCCTAACCCTAGGTCCAATCGTAACCCTAACCGGATCTCTAACCCTAGCCCTCAACATAACCCTAACCCTAGGTCCAATCGTAACCCTAACCGGATCTCTAACCCTAGCCCTCAACATAACCCTAACCCTAGGCTCAATCGTAACCCTAACCGGATCTCTAACCCTAGCCCTCAACATAACCCTAACCCTAGGTCCAATCGTAACCCTAACCGTATCTCTAACCCTAGCCCTCAACATAACCCTAACCCTAGGTCCAATAGTAACCCCAACCGGATCGCTAACCATAGCCCTCAACATAACCCTAACCCTAGGTCCAATCGTAACCCTAACGGGATCTCTAACCCTAGCCCTCAACATAACCCTAACCCTAGGTCCAATCGTAACCCTAACGGGATCTCTACCCTAGCCCTCAACATAACCCTAACCCTAGGTCCAATCGTAACCCTAACCGGATCTCTAACCCTAGCCCTCAATATAACCCTAACCCTAGGTCCAATCGTAACCCTAACCGGATCTCTAACCCTAGCCCTCAACATAACCCTAACCCTAGGTCCAATCGTAACCCCAACCGAATCTCTAACCGTAGCCCTCAACATAACCCTAACCCTAGGTCCAATCGTAACCCTAACGGGATCTCTAACCCTAGCCCTCAACATAACCCTAACCCTAGGTCCAATCGTAACCCAAACGGGATCTCTAACCCTAGCTCTCAACATAACCCTAACCCTAGGTCCAATCGTAACCCTAACCGGATCTCTAACCCTAGCCCTCAACATAACCCTAACCCTAGGTCCAATCGTAACCCTAACCGGATCTCTAACCGTAGCCCTGAACATAACCCTAACCCTAGGTCCAATCGTAACCCTAACCGGATCTCTAACCCTAGCCCTCAACATAACCCTAACCCTAGGTCCAATCGTAACCCTAACCGGATCGCTAACCATAGCCCTCAACATAACCCTAACCCTAGGTCCAATCGTAACCCTAACCGGATCTCTAACCCTAGCCCTCAACATAACCCTAACCCTAGGTTCAATCGTAACCCTAACGGGATCTCTAACCCTAGCCCTCAACATAACCCTAACCCTAGGTCCAATCGTAACCCTAACCGGATCTCTAACCTTAGCTCTCAACATAACCCTAACCCTAGGTCCAATCGTAATCCTAACCGGATCTCTAAAGCTAACCCTAAACATAACCCTAACCCTAGGTCCAATCGTAACCAAAAGCGGATCTCTAACCCTAGCCCTCAACATAACCCTAACCCTAGGTCCAATCGTAACCCTAAACGGATCTCTAACCCTATCCCTCAACATAACCCTAACCCTAGGTGCAATCGTAACCCTAACCGGATCTCTAACCCAAGCCCTAAACATAACCCTAACCCTAGGTCCAATCGTAACCCTAACCGGATCTCTAACCCTAGCCCTCAACATAACCCTAACCCTAGGTCCATTCGTAACCCTAACCGGATCTCTAACCCTAGCCCTCAACATAACCCGAACCCTAGGTCCAATCGTAACCCTAACCGTCTCTCTACCCTAGCCCTCAACATAACCCTAACCCTAGGTCCAATCGTAACCCTAACCGGATCTGTAACCCTAGCCCTCAACATAACCCTAACCCTAGGTCCAATCGTAACCCCAACCGGATCGCTAACCATAGCCCTCAACATAACCCTAACCCTAGGTCCAATCGTAACCCTAACGGGATCTCTAACCCTAGCCCTCAACATAACCCTAAACCTAGGTCCAATCGTAACCCTAACGGGATCTCTAACCCTAGCCCTCAACATAACCCTAACCCTAGGTCCAATCATAACCCTAACCGGATCTCTAACCCTAGCCCTCAACATAACCCTAACCCTAGGTCCAATCGTAACCAAAACCGGATCTCTAACCCTAGCCCTCAACATAACCCTAACCCTAGGTCCAATCGTAACCCTAAACGGATCTCTAACCCTAGCCCTCAACATAACCCTAACCCCAAGTGCAATCGTAACCCTAACCGGATCTCTAACCCAAGCCCTCAACATAACCCTAACCCTAGGTCCAATCGTAACCCTAACCGGATCTCTAACCCTAGCCCTCAACATAACCCTAACCCTAGGTCCAATCGTAACCCTAACCGGACCTCTAACCCTAGCCCTCAACATAACCCTAACCCTAGGTCCAATCGTAACCCTAACGGTCTCTCTAACCCTAGCCCTCAACATAACCCTAACCCTAGGTCCAATCGTAACCCTAACCGGAACTCTAACCCTAACCCTCAACATAACCCTAACCCTAGGTCTAATCGTAACCCTAACCGGATCTCTAATCCTAGCCCTCAACATAACCCTAAGCCTAGGTCCAATCGTAACCGTAACCGGATCTCTAACCCTAGCCCTCAACATAACCCTAACCCTAGGTCCAATCGTAACCCTAACCGGATCTCTAACCCTAGCCCTCAACATAACCCTAACCCTAGGCTCAATCGTAACCCTAACCGGATCTCTAACCCTAGCCCTCAACATAACCCTAACCCTAGGTCCAATCGTAACCCTAACCGGATCTCTAACCCTAGCCCTCAACATAACCCTAACCCTAGGTCCAATCGTAACCCCAACCGGATCGCTAACCATAGCCCTCAACATAACCCTAACCCTAGGTCCAATCGTAACCCTAACGGGATCTCTAACCCTAGCCCTCAACATAACCCTAACCCTAGGTCCAATCGTAACCCTAACGGGATCTCTAACCCTAGCCCTCAACATAACCCTAACCCTAGGTCCAATCGTAACCCTAACCGGATCTCTAACCCTAGCCCTCAATATAACCCTAACCCTAGGTCCAATCGTAAGCCTAACCGGATCTCTAACCCTAGCCCTCAACATAACCCTAACCCTAGGTCCAATCGTAACCCCAACCGGATCTCTAACCGTAGCCCTCAACATATCCCTAACCCTAGGTCCAATCGTAACCCTAACGGGATCTCTAACCCTAGCCCTCAACATAACCCTAACCCTAGGTCCAATCGTAACCCAAACGGGATCTCTAACCCTAGCTCTCAACATAACCCTAACCCTAGGTCCTATCGTAACCCTAACCGGATCTCTAACCCTAGCCCTCAACATAACCCTAACCCTAGGTCCAATCGTAACCCTAACCGGATCTCTAACCGTAGCCCTGAACATAACCCTAACCCTAGGTCCAATCGTAACCCTAACCGGATCTCTAACCCTAGCCCTCAACATAACCCTAACCCTAGGTCCAATCGTAACCCTAACCGGATCGCTAACCATAGCCCTCAACATAACCCTAACCCTAGGTCCAATCGTAACCCTAACCGGATCTCTAACCCTAGCCCTCAACATAACCCTAACCCTAGGTTCAATCGTAACCCTAACGGAATCTCTAACCCTAGCCCTCAACATAACCCTAACCCTAGGTCCAATCGTAACCCTAACCGGATCTCTAACCTTAGCTCTCAACATAACCCTAACCCTAGGTCCAATCGTAATCCTAACCGGATCTCTAAAGCTAACCCTAAACATAACCCTAACCCTAGGTCCAATCGTAACCAAAAGCGGATCTCTAACCCTAGCCCTCAACATAACCCTAACCCTAGGTCCAATCGTAACCCTAAACGGATCTCTAACCCTATCCCTCAACATAACCCTAACCCTAGGTGCAATCGTAACCCTAACCGGATCTCTAACCCTAGCCCTCAACATAACCCTAACCCTAGGCTCAATCGTAACCCTAACCGGATCTCTAACCCTAGCCCTCAACATAACCCTAACCCTAGGTCCAATCGTAACCCTAACCGGATCTCTAACCCTAGCCCTCAACATAACCCTAACCCTAGGTCCAATCGTAACCCCAACCGGATCGCTAACCATAGCCCTCAACATAACCCTAACCCTAGGTCCAATCGTAACCCTAACGGGATCTCTAACCCTAGCCCTCAACATAACCCTAACCCTAGGTCCAATCGTAACCCTAACGGGATCTCTAACCCTAGCCCTCAACATAACCCTAACCCTAGGTCCAATCGTAACCCTAACCGGATCTCTAACCCTAGCCCTCAATATAACCCTAACCCTAGGTCCAATCGTAAGCCTAACCGGATCTCTAACCCTAGCCCTCAACATAACCCTAACCCTAGGTCCAATCGTAACCCCAACCGGATCTCTAACCGTAGCCCTCAACATAACCCTAACCCTAGGTCCAATCGTAACCCTAACGGGATCTCTAACCCTAGCCCTCAACATAACCCTAACCCTAGGTCCAATCGTAACCCTAACGGGATCTCTAACCCTAGCCCTCAACATAACCCTAACCCTAGGTCCAATCGTAACCCAAACGGGATCTCTAACCCTAGCTCTCAACATAACCCTAACCCTAGGTCCTATCGTAACCCTAACCGGATCTCTAACCCTAGCCCTCAACATAACCCTAACCCTAGGTCCAATCGTAACCCTAACCGGATCTCTAACCGTAGCCCTGAACATAACCCTAACCCTAGGTCCAATCGTAACCCTAACCGGATCTCTAACCCTAGCCCTCAACATAACCCTAACCCTAGGTCCAATCGTAACCCTAACCGGATCGCTAACCATAGCCCTCAACATAACCCTAACCCTAGGTCCAATCGTAACCCTAACCGGATCTCTAACCCTAGCCCTCAACATAACCCTAACCCTAGGTTCAATCGTAACCCTAACGGAATCTCTAACCCTAGCCCTCAACATAACCCTAACCCTAGGTCCAATCGTAACCCTAACCGGATCTCTAACCTTAGCTCTCAACATAACCCTAACCCTAGGTCCAATCGTAATCCTAACCGGATCTCTAAAGCTAACCCTAAACATAACCCTAACCCTAGGTCCAATCGTAACCAAAAGCGGATCTCTAACCCTAGCCCTCAACATAACCCTAACCCTAGGTCCAATCGTAACCCTAAACGGATCTCTAACCCTATCCCTCAACATAACCCTAACCCTAGGTGCAATCGTAACCCTAACCGGATCTCTAACCCAAGCCCTAAACATAACCCTAACCCTAGGTCCAATCGTAACCCTAACCGGATCTCTAACCCTACCCCTCAACATAACCCTAACCCTAGGTCCATTCGTAACCCTAACCGGATCTCTAACCCTACCCCTCAACATAACCCGAACCCTAGGTCCAATCGTAACCCTAACCGTCTCTCTACCCTAGCCCTCAACATAACCCTAACCCTAGGTCCAATCGTAACCCTAACCGGATCTCTAACCCTAGCCCTCAACATAACCCTAACCCTAGGTCCAATCGTAACCCTAACCGCATCTCTAACACAAGCCCTCAACATAACCCTAACCCTAGGTCCAATCGTAACCTAACCGGATCTCTAACCAAAGCCCTCAACATAACCCTAACCCTAGGTCCACTCGTAACCCTAACCGTATCTCTAACCCTAGCCCTCAACATAACCCTAACCCTAGGTCCAATCGTAACCCTAACCGTATCTCTAACCCTAGCCCTCAACATAACCCTAACCCTAGGTCCAATCGTAACCCTAACCGTCTCTCTAACCCTAGCCCTCAACATAACCCTAACCCTAGGTCCAATCGTAACCCTAACGGTCTCTCTAACCCTAGCCCTCAACATAACCCTAACCCTAGGTCCAATCGTAACCCTAACCGGATCTCTAACCCTAGCCCTCAACATAACCCTAACCCTAGGTCCAATCGTAACCCTAACCGGATCTCTAACCCTAGCCCTCAACATAACCCTAACCCTAGGTCCAATCGTAACCCCAACCGGATCGCTAACCATAGCCCTCAACATAACCCTAACCCTAGGTCCAATCGTAACCCTAACGGGATCTCTAACCCTAGCCCTCAACATAACCCTAACCCTAGGTCCAATCGTAACCCTAACGGGATCTCTAACCCTAGCCCTCAACATAACCCTAACCCTAGGTCCAATCGTAACCCTAACCGGATCTCTAACCCTAGCCCTCAATATAACCCTAACCCTAGGTCCAATCGTAACCCTAACCGGATCTCTAACCCTAGCCCTCAACATAACCCTAATCCTAGGTCCAATCGTAACCCCAACCGGATCTCTAACCGTAGCCCTCAACATAACCCTAACCCTAGGTCTAATCGTAACCCTAACCGGATCTCTAACCCTAGCCCTCAACATAACCCTAACCCTAGGTCCAATCGTAACCCAAACGGGATCTCTAACCCTAGCTCTCAACATAACCCTAACCCTAGGTCCAATCGTAACCCTAACCGGATCTCTAACCCTAGCCCTCAACATAACCCTAACCCTAGGTCCAATCGTAACCCTAACCGGATCTCTAACCGTAGCCCTGAACATAACCCTAACCCTAGGTCCAATCGTAACCCTAACCAGATCTCTAACTCTAGCCCTCAACATAACCCTAACCCTAGGTCCAATCGTAACCCTAACCGGATCGCTAACCATAGCCCTCAATATAACCCTAACCCTAGGTCCAATCGTAACCCTAACCGGATCTCTAACCCTAGCCCTCAACATAACCCTAACCCTAGGTCCAATTGTAACCCTAACGGGATCTCTAACCCTAGCCCTCAACATAACCCTAACCCTAGGTCCAATCGTAACCCTAACCGGATCTCTAACCTTAGCTCTCAACATAACCCTAACCCTAGGTCCAATCGTAATCCTAACCGGATCTCTAAAGCTAACCCTAAACATAACCCTAACCCTAGGTCCAATCGTAACCAAAAGCGGATCTCTAACCCTAGCCCTCAACATAACCCTAACCCTAGGTCCAATCGTAACCCTAAACGGATCTCTAACCCTATCCCTCAACATAACCCTAACCCTAGGTGCAATCGTAACCCTAACCGGATCTCTAACCCAAGCCCTAAACATAACCCTAACCCTAGGTCCAATCGTAACCCTAACCGGATCTCTAACCCTAGCCCTCAACATAACCCTAACCCTAGGTCCATTCGTAACCCTAACCGGATCTCTAACCCTAGGCCTCAACATAACCCGAACCCTAGGTCCAATCGTAACCCTAACCGTCTCTCTAAGCCTAGCCCTCAACATAACCCTAACCCTAGGTCCAATCGTAACCCTAACCGGATCTCTAACCCTAGCCCTCAACATAACCCTAACCCTAGGTCCAATCGTAACCCTAACCGCATCTCTAACACAAGCCCTCAACATAACCCTAACCCTAGGTCCAATCGTAACCTAACCGGATCTCTAACCCTAGCCCTCAACATAACCCTAACCCTAGGTCCAATCGTAACCCTAACCGGATCTCTAACCCTAGCCCTCAACATAACCCTAACCCTAGGTCCAATCGTAACCCCAACCGGATCGCTAACCATAGCCCTCAACATAACCCTAACCCTGGGTCCAATCGTAACCCTAACGGGATCTCTAACCCTAGCCCTCAACATAACCCTAACCCTAGGTCCAATCGTAACCCAAACGGGATCTTTAACCCTAGCCCTCAACATAACACCTAACCCTAGGTCCAATCGTAACCCAAACGGGATCTCTAACCCTAGCCCTGAACATAACCCTAACCCTAGGTCCAATCGTAACCCTAACCGGATCTCTAACCCTAGCCCTCAACATAACCCTAACCCTAGGTCCAATCGTAACCCTAACCGGATCTCTAACCGTAGCCCTGAACATAACCCTAACCCTAGGTCCAATCGTAACCCTAACCAGATCTCTAACTCTAGCCCTCAACATAACCCTAACCCTAGGTCCAATCGTAACCCTAACCGGATCGCTAACCATAGCCCTCAATATAACCCTAACCCTAGGTCCAATCGTAACCCTAACCGGATCTCTAACCCTAGCCCTCAACATAACCCTAACCCTAGGTCCAATCGTAACCCTAACCGGATCTCTAACCGTAGCCCTGAACATAACCCTAACCCTAGGTCCAATCGTAACCCTAACCAGATCTCTAACCCTAGCCCTCAACATAACCCTAACCCTAGGTCCAATCGTAACCCTAACCTGATCTCTAACCCTAGCCCTCAACATAACCCTAACCCTAGGTCCAATCGTAACCCTAACCGTCTCTCTAACCCTAGCCCTCAACATAACCCTAACCCTAGGTCCAATCGTAACCCTAACCGGATCTCTAACCCTAGCCCTCAACATAACACTAACCCTAGGTCTAATCGTAACCCTAACCGGATCTCTAACCCTAGCCCTCAACATAACCCTAACCCTAGGTCCAATCGTAACCCTAACGGGATCTCTAACCCTAGCCCTCAACATAACCCTAACCCTAGGTCCAATCGTAACCCTAACCGGATCTCTAACCCTAGCCCTCAACATAACCCTAACCCTAGGTCCAATCGTAACCCTAACCGGATCTCTAACCCTAGCCCTCAACATAACCCTAACCCTAGGTCCAATCGTAACCCCAACCGGATCGCTAACCATAGCCCTCAACATAACCCTAACCCTGGGTCCAATCGTAACCCTAACGGGATCTCTAACCCTAGCCCTGAACATAACCCTAACCCTAGGTCCAATCGTAACCCTAACCGGATCTCTAACCCTAGCCCTCAACATAACCCTAACCCTAGGTCCAATCGTAACCCTAACCGGATCTCTAACCGTAGCCCTGAACATAACCCTAACCCTAGGTCCAATCGTAACCCTAACCAGATCTCTAACCCTAGCCCTCAACATAACCCTAACCCTAGGTCCAATCGTAACCCTAACCGGATCGCTAACCATAGCCCTCAACATAACCCTAACCCTAGGTCCAATCGTAACCCTAACCGGATATCTAACCCTAGCCCTCAACATAACCCTAACCCTAGGTCCAATCGTAACCCTAACGGGATCTCTAACCCTAGCCCTCAACATAACCCTATCCCTAGGTCCAATCGTAACCCTAACCGGATCTCTAACCTTAGCTCTCAATATAACCCTAACCCTAGGTCCAATCGTAATCCTAACCGGATCTCTAAAGCTAACCCTAAACATAACCCTAACCCTAGGTCCAATCGTAACCAAAACCGGATCTCTAACCCTAGCCCTCAACATAACCCTAACCCTAGGTCCAATCGTAACCCTAAACGGATCTCTAACCCTAGCCCTCAACATAACCCTAACCCTAGGTGCAATCGTAACCCTAACCGGATCTCTAACCCAAGCCCTAAACATAACCCTAACCCTAGGTCCAATCGTAACCCTAACCGGATCTCTAACCCTAGACCTCAATATAACCCTAACCCTAGGTCCATTCGTAACCCTAACCGGATCTCTAACCCTAGCCCTCAACATAACCCTAACCCTAGGTCCAATCGTAACCCTAACCGTCTCTCTAACCCTAGCCCTCAACATAACCCTAACCCTAGGTCCAATCGTATCCCTAACCGGATCTCTAACCCTAGCCCTCAACATAACCCTAACCCTAGGTCCAATCGTAACCCTAACCGGATCTCTAACACAAGCCCTCAACATAACCCTAACCCTAGGTCCAATCGTAACCTAACCGGATCTCTAACCAAAGCCCTCAACATAACCCTAACCCTAGGTCCACTCGTAACCCTAACCGTATCTCTAACCCTAGCCCTCAACATAACCCTAACCCTAGGTCCACTCGTAACCCTAACCGTATCTCTAACCCTAGCCCTCAACATAACCCTAACCCTAGGTCCAATCGTAACCCTAACCGGATCTCTAACCGTAGCCCTGAACATAACCCTAACCCTAGGTCCAATCGTAACCCTAACCAGATCTCTAACTCTAGCCCTCAACATAACCCTAACCCTAGGTCCAATCGTAACCCTAACCGGATCGCTAACCATAGCCCTCAATATAACCCTAACCCTAGGTCCAATCGTAACCCTAACCGGATCTCTAACCCTAGCCCTCAACATAACCCTAACCCTAGGTCCAATTGTAACCCTAACGGGATCTCTAAACCTAGCCCTCAACATAACCCTAACCCTAGGTCCAATCGTAACCCTAACCGGATCTCTAACCTTAGCTCTCAACATAACCCTAACCCTAGGTCCAATCGTAATCCTAACCGGATCTCTAAAGCTAACCCTGAACATAACCCTAACCCTAGGTCCAATCGTAACCAAAAGCGGATCTCTAACCCTAGCCCTCAACATAACCCTAACCCTAGGTCCAATCGTAACCCTAAACGGATCTCTAACCCTATCCCTCAACATAACCCTAACCCTAGGTGCAATCGTAACCCTAACCGGATCTCTAACCCAAGCCCTAAACATAACCCTAACCCTAGGTCCAATCGTAACCCTAACCGGATCTCTAACCCTAGCCCTCAACATAACCCTAACCCTAGGTCCATTCGTAACCCTAACCGGATCTCTAACCCTAGCCCTCAACATAACCCGAACCCTAGGTCCAATCGTAACCCTAACCGTCTCTCTAAGCCTAGCCCTCAACATAACCCTAACCCTAGGTCCAATCGTAACCCTAACCGGATCTCTAACCCTAGCCCTCAACATAACCCTAACCCTAGGTCCAATCGTAACCCTAACCGCATCTCTAACACAAGCCCTCAACATAACCCTAACCCTAGGTCCAATCGTAACCTAACCGGATCTCTAACCAAAGCCCTCAACATAACCCTAACCCTAGGTCCACTCGTAACCCTAACCGTATCTCTAACCCTAGCCCTCAACATAACCCTAACCCTAGGTCCAATCGTAACCCTAAGCGTCTCTCTAACCCTAGCCCTCAACATAACCCTAACCCTAGGTTCAATGGTAACCCTAACCGTCTCTCTAACCCTAGCCCTCAACATAACCCTAACCCTAGGTCCAATCGTAACCCTAACCTGATCTCTAACCCTAGCCCTCAACATAACCCTAACCCTAGGTCCAATCGTAACCCTAACCGTCTCTCTAACCCTAGCCCTCAACATAACCCTAACCCTAGGTCCAATCGTAACCCTAACCGGATCTCTAACCCTAGCCCTCAACATAACACTAACCCTAGGTCTAATCGTAACCCTAACCGGATCTCTAACCCTAGCCCTCAACATAACCCTAACCCTAGGTCCAATCGTAACCCTAACGGGATCTCTAACCCTAGCCCTCAACATAACCCTAACCCTAGGTCCAATCGTAACCCTAACCGGATCTCTAACCCTAGCCCTCAACATAACCCTAACCCTAGGTCCAATCGTAACCCTAAACGGATCTCTAACCCTAGCCCTCAACATAACCCTAACCCTAGGTGCAATCGTAACCCTAACCGGATCTCTAACCCAAGCCCTAAACATAACCCTAACCCTAGGTCCAATCGTAACCCTAACCGGATCTCTAACCCTAGCCCTCAATATAACCCTAACCCTAGGTCCATTCGTAACCCTAACCGGATCTCTAACCCTAGCCCTCAACATAACCCTAACCCTAGGTCCAATCGTAACCCTAACCGTCTCTCTAACCCTAGCCCTCATAATAACCCTAACCCTAGGTCCAATCGTAACCCTAACCGGATCTCTAACCCTAGCCCTCAACATAACCCTAACCCTAGGTCCAATCGTAACCCTAACCGGATCTCTAACACAAGCCCTCAACATTACCCTAACCCTAGGTCCAATCGTAACCTAACCGGATCTCTAACCAAAGCCCTCAACATAACCCTAACCCTAGGTCCACTCGTAACCCTAACCGTATCTCTAACCCTAGCCCTCAACATAACCCTAACCCTAGGTCCAATCGTAACCCTA
Organism: Miniopterus natalensis; assembly: GCF_054644295.1. Classification (NCBI taxonomy): domain Eukaryota; kingdom Metazoa; phylum Chordata; class Mammalia; order Chiroptera; family Miniopteridae; genus Miniopterus; species Miniopterus natalensis. The sequence goes on along the minus strand of NW_028269910.1, from coordinate 286,072 downwards.
ACCGTCTCTCTAACCCTAGCCCTCAACATAACCCTAACCCTAGGTCCAATCGTAACCCTAACCGGATCTCTAACCCTAGCCCTCAACATAACCCTAACCCTAGGTCCAATCGTAACCCTAACCGGATCTCTAACACAAGCCCTCAACATAACCCTAACCCTAGGTCCAATCGTAACCTACCCGGATCTCTAACCAAAGCCCTCAACATAACCCTAACCCTAGGTCCACTCGTAACCCTAACCGTATCTCTAACCCTAGCCCTCAACATAACCCTAACCCTAGGTCCACTCGTAACCCTAACCGTATCTCTAACCCTAGCCCTCAACATAACCCTAACCCTAGGTCCAATCGTAACCCTAACCGGATCTCTAACCGTAGCCCTGAACATAACCCTAACCCTAGGTCCAATCGTAACCCTAACCAGATCTCTAACTCTAGCCCTCAACATAACCCTAACCCTAGGTCCAATCGTAACCCTAACCGGATCGCTAACCATAGCCCTCAATATAACCCTAACCCTAGGTCCAATCGTAACCCTAACCGGATCTCTAACCCTAGCCCTCAACATAACCCTAACCCTAGGTCCAATTGTAACCCTAACGGGATCTCTAAACCTAGCCCTCAACATAACCCTAACCCTAGGTCCAATCGTAACCCTAACCGGATCTCTAACCTTAGCTCTCAACATAACCCTAACCCTAGGTCCAATCGTAATCCTAACCGGATCTCTAAAGCTAACCCTGAACATAACCCTAACCCTAGGTCCAATCGTAACCAAAAGCGGATCTCTAACCCTAGCCCTCAACATAACCCTAACCCTAGGTCCAATCGTAACCCTAAACGGATCTCTAACCCTATCCCTCAACATAACCCTAACCCTAGGTGCAATCGTAACCCTAACCGGATCTCTAACCCAAGCCCTAAACATAACCCTAACCCTAGGTCCAATCGTAACCCTAACCGGATCTCTAACCCTAGCCCTCAACATAACCCTAACCCTAGGTCCATTCGTAACCCTAACCGGATCTCTAACCCTAGCCCTCAACATAACCCGAACCCTAGGTCCAATCGTAACCCTAACCGTCTCTCTAAGCCTAGCCCTCAACATAACCCTAACCCTAGGTCCAATCGTAACCCTAACCGGATCTCTAACCCTAGCCCTCAACATAACCCTAACCCTAGGTCCAATCGTAACCCTAACCGCATCTCTAACACAAGCCCTCAACATAACCCTAACCCTAGGTCCAATCGTAACCTAACCGGATCTCTAACCAAAGCCCTCAACATAACCCTAACCCTAGGTCCACTCGTAACCCTAACCGTATCTCTAACCCTAGCCCTCAACATAACCCTAACCCTAGGTCCAATCGTAACCCTAAGCGTCTCTCTAACCCTAGCCCTCAACATAACCCTAACCCTAGGTTCAATGGTAACCCTAACCGTCTCTCTAACCCTAGCCCTCAACATAACCCTAACCCTAGGTCCAATCGTAACCCTAACCTGATCTCTAACCCTAGCCCTCAACATAACCCTAACCCTAGGTCCAATCGTAACCCTAACCGTCTCTCTAACCCTAGCCCTCAACATAACCCTAACCCTAGGTCCAATCGTAACCCTAACCGGATCTCTAACCCTAGCCCTCAACATAACACTAACCCTAGGTCTAATCGTAACCCTAACCGGATCTCTAACCCTAGCCCTCAACATAACCCTAACCCTAGGTCCAATCGTAACCCTAACGGGATCTCTAACCCTAGCCCTCAACATAACCCTAACCCTAGGTCCAATCGTAACCCTAACCGGATCTCTAACCCTAGCCCTCAACATAACCCTAACCCTAGGTCCAATCGTAACCCTAAACGGATCTCTAACCCTAGCCCTCAACATAACCCTAACCCTAGGTGCAATCGTAACCCTAACCGGATCTCTAACCCAAGCCCTAAACATAACCCTAACCCTAGGTCCAATCGTAACCCTAACCGGATCTCTAACCCTAGCCCTCAATATAACCCTAACCCTAGGTCCATTCGTAACCCTAACCGGATCTCTAACCCTAGCCCTCAACATAACCCTAACCCTAGGTCCAATCGTAACCCTAACCGTCTCTCTAACCCTAGCCCTCATAATAACCCTAACCCTAGGTCCAATCGTAACCCTAACCGGATCTCTAACCCTAGCCCTCAACATAACCCTAACCCTAGGTCCAATCGTAACCCTAACCGGATCTCTAACACAAGCCCTCAACATTACCCTAACCCTAGGTCCAATCGTAACCTAACCGGATCTCTAACCAAAGCCCTCAACATAACCCTAACCCTAGGTCCACTCGTAACCCTAACCGTATCTCTAACCCTAGCCCTCAACATAACCCTAACCCTAGGTCCAATCGTAACCCTAACCGTCTCTCTAACCCTAGCCCTCAACATAACCCTAACCCTAGGTTCAATGGTAACCCTAACCATCTCTCTAACCCTAGCCCTCAACATAACCCTAACCCTAGGTCCAATCGTAACCCTAACCTGATCTCTAACCCTAGCCCTCAACATAACCCTAACCCTAGGTCCAATCGTAACCCTAACCGTCTCTCTAACCCTAGCCCTCAACATAACCCTAACCCTAGGTCCAATCGTAACCCTAACCGGATCTCTAACCCTAGCCCTCAACATAACACTAACCCTAGGTCTAATCGTAACCCTAACCGGATCTCTAACCCTAGCCCTCAACATAACCCTAAGCCTAGGTCCAATCGTAACCCTAACGGGATCTCTAACCCTAGCCCTCAACATAACCCTAACCCTAGGTCCAATCGTAACCCTAACCGGATCTATAACCCTAGCCCTCAACATAACCCTAACCCTAGGTCCAAATGTAACCCTAACCGGATCTCTAACCCTAGCCCTCAACATAACCCTAACCCTAGGTCCAATCGTAACCCCAACCGGATCGCTAACCATAGCCCTCAACATAACCCTAACCCTAGGTCCAATCGTAACCCTAACGGGATCTCTAAACCTAGCCCTCAACATAACCCTAACCCTAGGTCAAATCGTAACCCAAACGGGATCTCTAAACCTAGCCCTCAACATAACCCTAACCCTAGGTCCAATCGTAACCATAACCGGATCTCTAACCCTAGCCCTCAACATAACCCTAACCCTAGGTCCAATCGTAACCCTAACCGGATCTCTAACCGTAGCCCTGAACATAACCCTAACCCTAGGTCCAATCGTAACCCTAAACAGATCTCTAACCCTAGCCCTCAACATAACCCTAACCCTAGGTCCAATCGTAACCCTAAACGGATCTCTAACCCTAGCCCTCAACATAACCCTAACCCTAGGTGCAATCGTAACCCTAACCGGATCTCTAACCCAAGCCCTAAACATAACCCTAACCCTAGGTCCAATCGTAACCCTAACCGGATCTCTAACCCTAGCCCTCAATATAACCCTAACCCTAGGTCCATTCGTAACCCTAACCGGATCTCTAACCCTAGCCCTCAACATAACCCTAACCCTAGGTCCAATCGTAACCCTAACCGTCTCTCTAACCCTAGCCCTCAACATAACCCTAACCCTAGGTCCAATCGTAACCCTAACCGGATCTCTAACCCTAGCCCTCAACATAACCCTAACCCTAGGTCCAATCGTAACCCTAACCGGATCTCTAACACAAGCCCTCAACATAACCCTAACCCTAGGTCCAATCGTAACCTAACCGGATCTCTAACCAAAGCCCTCAACATAACCCTAACCCTAGGTCCACTCGTAACCCTAACCGTATCTCTAACCCTAGCCCTCAACATAACCCTAACCCTAGGTCCAATCGTAACCCTAACCGTCTCTCTAACCCTAGCCCTCAACATAACCCTAACCCTAGGTTCAATGGTAACCCTAACCATCTCTCTAACCCTAGCCCTCAACATAACCCTAACCCTAGGTCCAATCGTAACCCTAACCTGATCTCTAACCCTAGCCCTCAACATAACCCTAACCCTAGGTCCAATCGTAACCCTAACGGTCTCTCTAACCCTAGCCCTCAACATAACCCTAACCCTAGGTCCAATCGTAACCCTAACCGGATCTCTAACCCTAGCCCTCAACATAACACTAACCCTAGGTCTAATCGTAACCCTAACCGGATCTCTAACCCTAGCCCTCAACATAACCCTAAGCCTAGGTCCAATCGTAACCCTAACGGGATCTCTAACCCTAGCCCTCAACATAACCCTAACCCTAGGTCCAATCGTAACCCTAACCGGATCTCTAACCCTAGCCCTCAACATAACCCTAACCCTAGGTCCAATCGTAACCCTAACCGGATCTCTAACCCTAGCCCTCAACATAACCCTAACCCTAGGTCCAATCGTAACCCCAACCGGATCGCTAACCATAGCCCTCAACAGAACCCTAACCCTAGGTCCAATCGTAACCCTAACGGGATCTCTAAACCTAGCCCTCAACATAACCCTAACCCTAGGTCCAATCGTAACCCAAATGGGATCTCTAACCCTAGCCCTCAACATAACCCTAACCCTAGGTCCAATCGTAACCCTAACCGGATCTCTAAACCTAGCCCTCAACATAACCCTAACCCTAGGTCCAATCGTAACCCTAACCGGATCTCTAACCGTAGCCCTGAACATAACCCTAACCCTAGGTCCAATCGTAACCCTAACCAGATCTCTAACCCTAGCCCTCAACATAACCCTAACCCTAGGTCCAATCGTAACCCTAACCGGATCGCTAACCATAGCCCTCAACATAACCCTAACCCTAGGTCCAATCGTAACCCTAACCGGATCTCTAACCCTAGCCCTCAACATAACCCTAACCCTAGGTCCAATCGTAACCCTAACGGGATCTCTAACCCTAGCCCTCAACATAACCCTAACCCTAGGTCCAATCGTAACCCTAACCGGATCTCTAACCTTAGCTCTCAACATAACCCTAACCCTAGGTCCAATCGTAATCCTAACCGGATCTCTAAAGCTCACCCTAAACATAACCCTAACCCTAGGTCCAATCGTAACCAAAACCGGATCTCTAACCCTAGCCCTCAACATAACCCTAACCCTAGGTCCAATCGTAACCCTAAACGGATCTCTAACCCTAGCCCTCAACATAACCCTAAACCTAGGTGCAATCGTAACCCTAACCGGATCTCTAACCCAAGCCCTAAACATAACCCTAACCCTAGGTCCAATCGTAACCCTAACCGGATCTCTAACCCTAGCCCTCAACATAACCCTAACCCTAGGTCCAATCGTAACCCTAACCGGATCTCTAACACAAGCCCTCAACATAACCCTAACCCTAGGTCCAATCGTAACCTAACCGGATCTCTAACCAAAGCCCTCAACATAACCCTAAACCTAGGTCCACTCGTAACCCTAACCGTATCTCTAACCCTAGCCCTCAACATAACCCTAACCCTAGGTCCAATCGTAACCCTAACCGTCTCTCTAACCCTAGCCCTCAACATAACCCTAACCCTAGGTTCAATGGTAACCCTAACCGTCTCTCTAACCCTAGCCCTCAATATAACCCTAACCCTAGGTCCAATCGTAACCCTAACCTGATCTCTAACCCTAGCCCTCAACATAACCCTAACCCTAGGTCCAATCGTAACCCTAACCGTCTCTCTAACCCTAGCACTCAACATAAACCTAACCCTAGGTCCAATCGTAACCCTAACCGGATCTCTAACCCTAGCCCTCAACATAACACTAACCCTAGGTCTAATCGTAACCCTAACCGGATCTCTAACCCTAGCCCTCAACATAACCCTAACCCTAGGTCCAATCGTAAACCTAACCAGATCTCTAACCCTAGCCCTCAACATAACCCTAACCCTAGGTCCAATCGTAACCCTAACCGGATCTCTAACCCTAGCCCTCAACATAACCCTAACCCTAGGTCCAATCGTAACCCTAACTGGATCTCTAACCCTAGCCCTCAACATAACCCTAACCCTAGGTCCAATCGTAACCCTAACCGGATCGCTAACCATAGCCCTCAACATAACCCTAACCCTAGGTCCAATCGTAACGCTAACCGGATCTCTAACCCAAGCCCTCAACATAACCCTAACCCTAGGTCCAATCGTAACCCTAACCGGATCTCTAACCCTAGCCCTCAACATAACCCTAACCCTAGGTCCAATCGTAACCCTAACCGGATCTCTAACCCTAGCCCTCAACATAACCCTAACCCTAGGTCCAATCGTAACCCTAACCGGATCTCTAAAGCTAGCCCTCAACATAACCCTAACCCTAGGTCCAATCGTAACCAAAACCGGATCTCTAACCCTAGCCCTCAACATAACCCTAACCCTAGGTCCAATCGTAACCCTAAACGGATCTCTAACCCTAGCCCTCAACATAACCCTAACCCTAGGTGCAATCGTAACCCTAACGGATCTCTAATCCAAGCCCTCAACATAACCCTAACCCTAGGTCCAATCGTAACCCGAACCGGATCTCTAACCCTAGCCCTCAACATAACCCTAACCCTAGGTCCAATCGTAACCCTAACCGGACCTCTAACCCTAGCCCTCAACATAACCCTAACCCTAGGTCCAATCGTAACCCTAACCGTCTCTCTAACCCTAGCCCTCAACATAACCCTAACCTTAGGTCCAATCGTAACCCTAACCGGATCTCTAACCCTAGCCCTCAACATAAACCTAACCCTAGGTCCAATCGTAACCCTAACCGGATCTCTAACCCAAGCCCTCAACATAACCCTAACCCTAGGTCCAATCGTAACCCTAACCGTCTCTCTAACCCTAGCCCTCAACATAACCCTAACCTTAGGTCCAATCGTAACCCTAACCGGATCTCTAACCGTAGCCCTCAACATAACCCTAACCCTAGGTCCAATCGTAACCCTAAACGGATCTCTAACCCTAGCCCTCAACATAACCCTAAACCTAGGTGCAATCGTAACCCTAACCGGATCTCTAACCCAAGCCCTAAACATAACCCTAACCCTAGGTCCAATCGTAACCCTAACCGGATCTCTAACCCTAGCCCTCAACATAACCCTAACCCTAGGTCCAATCGTAACCCTAACCGGATCTCTAACACAAGCCCTCAACATAACCCTAACCCTAGGTCCAATCGTAACCTAACCGGATCTCTAACCCTAGCCCTCAACATAACCCTAACCCTAGGTCCAATCGTAACCCTAACCGTCTCTCTAACCCTAGCCCTCAACATAACCCTAACCCTAGGTTCAATGGTAACCCTAACCGTCTCTCTAACCCTAGCCCTCAATATAACCCTAACCCTAGGTCCAATCGTAACCCTAACCTGATCTCTAACCCTAGCCCTCAACATAACCCTAACCCTAGGTCCAATCGTAACCCTAACCGTCTCTCTAACCCTAGCCCTCAACATAAACCTAACCCTAGGTCCAATCGTAACCCTAACCGGATCTCTAACCCTAGCCCTCAACATAACACTAACCCTAGGTCTAATCGTAACCCTAACCGGATCTCTAACCCTAGCCCTCAACATAACCCTAACCCTAGGTCCAATCGTAAACCTAACCAGATCTCTAACCCTAGCCCTCAACATAACCCTAACCCTAGGTCCAATCGTAACCCTAACCGGATCTCTAACCCTAGCCCTCAACATAACCCTAACCCTAGGTCCAATCGTAACCCTAACTGGATCTCTAACCCTAGCCCTCAACATAACCCTAACCCTAGGTCCAATCGTAACCCTAACCGGATCGCTAACCATAGCCCTCAACATAACCCTAACCCTAGGTCCAATCGTAACGCTAACCGGATCTCTAACCCAAGCCCTCAACATAACCCTAACCCTAGGTCCAATCGTAACCCTAACCGGATCTCTAACCCTAGCCCTCAACATAACCCTAACCCTAGGTCCAATCGTAACCCTAACCGGATCTCTAACCCTAGCCCTCAACATAACCCTAACCCTAGGTCCAATCGTAACCCTAACCGGATCTCTAAAGCTAGCCCTCAACATAACCCTAACCCTAGGTCCAATCGTAACCAAAACCGGATCTCTAACCCTAGCCCTCAACATAACCCTAACCCTAGGTCCAATCGTAACCCTAAACGGATCTCTAACCCTAGCCCTCAACATAACCCTAACCCTAGGTGCAATCGTAACCCTAACGGATCTCTAATCCAAGCCCTCAACATAACCCTAACCCTAGGTCCAATCGTAACCCGAACCGGATCTCTAACCCTAGCCCTCAACATAACCCTAACCCTAGGTCCAATCGTAACCCTAACCGGACCTCTAACCCTAGCCCTCAACATAACCCTAACCCTAGGTCCAATCGTAACCCTAACCGTCTCTCTAAACCTAGCCCTCAACATAACCCTAACCTTAGGTCCAATCGTAACCCTAACCGGATCTCTAACCCTAGCCCTCAACAAAAACCTAACCCTAGGTCCAATCGTAACCCTAACCGGATCTCTAACCCAAGCCCTCAACATAACCCTAACCCTAGGTCCAATCGTAACCCTAACCGTCTCTCTAACCCTAGCCCTCAACATAACCCTAACCTTAGGTCCAATCGTAACCCTAACCGGATCTCTAACCGTAGCCCTCAACATAACCCTAACCCTAGGTCCAATCGTAACCCTAACCGGATCTCTAACCCAAGCCCTCAACATAACCCTAACCCTAGGTCCAATCGTAACCCTAACCGGATCTCTAACCCTAGCCCTCAACATAACCCTATCCCTAGGTCCAATCGTAACCCTAACCGGATCTCTAACCCTAGCCCTCAACATAACCCTAACCCTAGGTCCAATCGTAACCCTAACCGGATCTCTAACCCTAGCCCTCAACATAACCCTAACCCTAGGTCGAATCGTAACCCTAACCGGATCGCTAACCATAGCCCTCAACATAACCCTAACCCTAGGTCCAATCCTAACGCTAACCGGATCTCTAACCCTAGCCCTCAACATAACCCTAACCCTAGGTCCAATCGTAACCCTAACCGGATCTCTAACCCTAGCCCTCAACATAACCCTAACCTTAGGTCCAATCGTAACCCTAACCGGATCTCTAACCCTAGCCCTCAACATAACCCTAACCCTAGGTCCAATCGTAACCCTAACCGGATCGCTAACCATAGCCCTCAACATAACCCTAACCCTAGGTCCAATCGTAACGCTAAGCGGATCTCTAACCCTAGCCCTCAACATAACCCTAACCCTAGGTCCAATCGTAACCCTAACCGGATCTCTAACCCTAGCCCTCAACATAACCCTAACCCTAGGTCCAATCGTAACCCTAATCGGATCTCTAAAGCTAGCCCTCAACATAACCCTAACCCTAGGTCCAATCGAAACCAAAACCGGATCTCTAACCCTAGCCCTCAACATAACCCTAACCCTAGGTCCAATAGTAACCCTAACCGGATCTCTAAAGCTAGCCCTCAAGATAACCCTAACCCTAGGTCCAATCGTAACCAAACCCGGATCTCTAACCCTAGCCCTCAACATAACCCTAACCCTAGGTCCAATCGTAACCAAAACCGGATCTCTAACCCTAGCCCTCAACATAACCCTAACCCTAGGTCCAATCGTAACCCTAACCGGATCTCTAAAGCTAGCCCTCAACATAACCCTAACCCTAGGTCCAATCGTAACCAAAACCGGATCTCTAACCCTAGCCCTCAACACAACCCTAACCCTAGGTGCAATCGTAACCCTAACCGGATCTCTAACCCAAGCCCTCAACATAACCCTAACCCTAGGTCCAATCTTAACCCTAACCGTATCTCTAACCCTAGCCCTCAACATAACCCTAACCCTAGGTCCAATCGTAACCCTAACCGGATCTCTAACCCTAGCCCTCAACATAACCCTAACCCTAGGTGCAATCGTAACCCTAACCGTCTCTCTAACCCTAGCCCTCAACATAACCCTAACCCTAGGTCCAATCGTAACCCTAACCGTCTCTCTAACCCTAGCCCTCAACATAAACCTAACCCTAGGTCCAATCGTAACCCTAACCGGATCTCTAACCCTAGCCCTCAACATAACACTAACCCTAGGTCTAATCGTAACCCTAACCGGATCTCTAACCCTAGCCCTCAACATAACCCTAACCCTAGGTCCAATCGTAAACCTAACCAGATCTCTAACCCTAGCCCTCAACATAACCCTAACCCTAGGTCCAATCGTAACCCTAACCGGATCTCTAACCCTAGCCCTCAACATAACCCTAACCCTAGGTCCAATCGTAACCCTAACCGGATCTCTAACCCTAGCCCTCAACATAACCCTAACCCTAGGTCCAATCGTAACCCTAACTGGATCTCTAACCCTAGCCCTCAACATAACCCTAACCCTAGGTCCAATCGTAACCCTAACCGGATCGCTAACCATAGCCCTCAACATAACCCTAACCCTAGGTCCAATCGTAACGCTAACCGGATCTCTAACCCAAGCCCTCAACATAACCCTAACCCTAGGTCCAATCGTAACCCTAACCGGATCTCTAACCCTAGCCCTCAACATAACCCTAACCCTAGGTCCAATCGTAACCCTAACCGGATCTCTAACCCTAGCCCTCAACATAACCCTAACCCTAGGTCCAATCGTAACCCTAACCGGATCTCTAAAGCTAGCCCTCAACATAACCCTAACCCTAGGTCCAATCGTAACCAAAACCGGATCTCTAACCCTAGCCCTCAACATAACCCTAACCCTAGGTCCAATCGTAACCCTAAACGGATCTCTAACCCTAGCCCTCAACATAACCCTAACCCTAGGTGCAATCGTAACCCTAACGGATCTCTAATCCAAGCCCTCAACATAACCCTAACCCTAGGTCCAATCGTAACCCGAACCGGATCTCTAACCCTAGCCCTCAACATAACCCTAACCCTAGGTCCAATCGTAACCCTAACCGGACCTCTAACCCTAGCCCTCAACATAACCCTAACCCTAGGTCCAATCGTAACCCTAACCGTCTCTCTAACCCTAGCCCTCAACATAACCCTAACCTTAGGTCCAATCGTAACCCTAACCGGATCTCTAACCCTAGCCCTCAACATAAACCTAACCCTAGGTCCAATCGTAACCCTAACCGGATCTCTAACCCAAGCCCTCAACATAACCCTAACCCTAGGTCCAATCGTAACCCTAACCGTCTCTCTAACCCTAGCCCTCAACATAACCCTAACCTTAGGTCCAATCGTAACCCTAACCGGATCTCTAACCCTAGCCCTCAACATAACCCTAACCCTAGGTCCAATCGTAACCCTAACCGGATCTCTAACCCAAGCCCTCAACATAACCCTAACCCTAGGTCCAATCGTAACCCTAACCGGATCTCTAACCCTAGCCCTCAACATAACCCTATCCCTAGGTCCAATCGTAACCCTAACCGGATCTCTAACCCTAGCCCTCAACATAACCCTAACCCTAGGTCCAATCGTAACCCTAACCGGATCTCTAACCCTAGCCCTCAACATAACCCTAACCCTAGGTCGAATCGTAACCCTAACCGGATCGCTAACCATAGCCCTCAACATAACCCTAACCCTAGGTCCAATCCTAACGCTAACCGGATCTCTAACCCTAGCCCTCAACATAACCCTAACCCTAGGTCCAATCGTAACCCTAACCGGATCTCTAACCCTAGCCCTCAACATAACCCTAACCTTAGGTCCAATCGTAACCCTAACCGGATCTCTAACCCTAGCCCTCAACATAACCCTAACCCTAGGTCCAATCGTAACCCTAACCGGATCGCTAACCATAGCCCTCAACATAACCCTAACCCTAGGTCCAATCGTAACGCTAAGCGGATCTCTAACCCTAGCCCTCAACATAACCCTAACCCTAGGTCCAATCGTAACCCTAACCGGATCTCTAACCCTAGCCCTCAACATAACCCTAACCCTAGGTCCAATCGTAACCCTAATCGGATCTCTAAAGCTAGCCCTCAACATAACCCTAACCCTAGGTCCAATCGTAACCAAAACCGGATCTCTAACCCTAGCCCTCAACATAACCCTAACCCTAGGTCCAATCGTAACCCTAACCGGATCTCTAAAGCTAGCCCTCAAGATAACCCTAACCCTAGGTCCAATCGTAACCAAACCCGGATCTCTAACCCTAGCCCTCAACATAACCCTAACCCTAGGTCCAATCGTAACCAAAACCGGATCTCTAACCCTAGCCCTCAACATAACCCTAACCCTATGTCCAATCGTAACCCTAACCGGATCTCTAAAGCTAGCCCTCAACATAACCCTAACCCTAGGTCCAATCGTAACCAAAACCGGATCTCTAACCCTAGCCCTCAACACAACCCTAACCCTAGGTGCAATCGTAACCCTAACCGGATCTCTAACCCTAGCCCTCAACATAACCCTAACCCTAGGTCCAATCGTAACCCTAACCGGATCTCTAAAGCTAGCCCTCAACATAACCCTAACCCTAGGTCCAATCGTAACCAAAACCGGATCTCTAACCCTAGCCCTCAACACAACCCTAACCCTAGGTGCAATCGTAACCCTAACCGGATCTCTAACCCTAGCCCTCAACATAACCCTAACCCTAGGTCCAATCGTAACCCTAACCGGATCTCTAAAGCTAGCCCTCAAGATAACCCTAACCCTAGGTCCAATCGTAACCAAACCCGGATCTCTAACCCTAGCCCTCAACATAACCCTAACCCTAGGTCCAATCGTAACCAAAACCGGATCTCTAACCCTAGCCCTCAACATAACCCTAACCCTATGTCCAATCGTAACCCTAACCGGATCTCTAAAGCTAGCCCTCAACATAACCCTAACCCTAGGTCCAATCGTAACCAAAACCGGATCTCTAACCCTAGCCCTCAACACAACCCTAACCCTAGGTGCAATCGTAACCCTAACCGGATCTCTAACCCAAGCCCTCAACATAACCCTAACCCTAGGTCCAATCGTAACCCTAACCGGATCTCTAACCCTAGCCCTCAACATAACCCTAACCCTAGGTGCAATCGTAACCCTAACCGTCTCTCTAACCCTAGCCCTCAACATAACCCTAACCCTAGGTCCAATCGGAACCCTAACCGGATCTCTAACCCTAGCCCTCAATATAACCCTAACCCTACGTGCAATCGGAACCCTAACTGAATATCTAACCCTAGCCCTCAACATAACCCGAACCCTAGGTCCAATCGGAACCCTACACGGATCTCTAACCCTAGCCCTCAACATAACCCTAAACCTAGGTCCACTCGGAACCCTAACCGGATCTCTAACCCTAGCCCTCAATATAACCCTAACCGTACGTCCAATCGGAACCCTAACCGGATCTCTAATCCTAGCCCTCAACATAACCCTAACCCTAGGTCTAATCGGAAACATAACCGGATCTCTAACCCTAGCCCTCAACATAACCCTAACCCTAGGTCCAATAGTAACCCTAAATGGATCTCTAACCCTAGCCCTCAACATAACCCTAACCCTACGTCCAATCGGAACCCTAAACGATCTCTAACCCTAGCCCTCAACATAACCTAACCCTAGGTCCAATCGGAAACCTAACCGGATCTCTAACAATAGCCCTCAACATAACCCTAACCCTAGGTCCAATCGGAACCCAAACCGGATCTCTAACCCTAGCTCTCAACATAACCTTAACCCTAGTTCCAATCGGAACCCAAACCGGATCTGTAACCCTAGCCCTCAACATAGCCCTATCCCTAGGTCCAATCGAAACACTAACCGGATCTCTAACCCTAGCCCTCAACATAACCTAACCCTAGGTCCAATCGGAAACCTAACCGGATCTCTAACCCTAGCCCTCAACATAACCCTAACCCTAGGTCCAATCGGAACGCTAACCGGATCTCTAACCCTAGCCCTCAACATAACCCTAACCCTAGGTCCAATTGGAACCCTTACCGGATCTCTAACCCTAGCACTCAACATAACATTAACCCTATGTCCAATAGGAACCCTAACGGGATGTCTAACCCTAGCCCTCAACATGACCCTAACCCTAGGTCCAATCGGAACCCTAACCGGATCTCTAACCGTAGCCCTCAACCTAACCCTAACCCTACGTGCATCGGAACCCTAACCGGATGTCTAACCCTAGCCCTCAACATAACCCTAACCCTAGGTCCAATCGGAACCCTAAACGGATCTCTAACCCTAGCCCTCAACATAACCCTAACCCTAGGTCCAATCGGAACCCTAACAGGATCTTTAACACTAGCCCTCAACATAACCCAAACCCTAGGTCCAATCGTAACCCTAACCGGATCTCTAACCCTAGCCCTCAACATAACCCTAACCCTAGGTCCAATCGTAACCCTAACCGGATCTCTAACCCTAGCCCTCAACATAACCCTAACCCTAGGTCCAATCGTAACCCTAACTGGATCTCTAACCCTAGCCCTCAACATAACCCTAACCCTAGGTCCAATCGTAACCCTAACCGGATCGCTAACCATAGCCCTCAACATAACCCTAACCCTAGGTCCAATCGTAACGCTAACCGGATCTCTAACCCTAGCCCTCAACATAACCCTAACCCTAGGTCCAATCGTAACCCTAACCGGATCGCTAACCATAGCCCTCAACATAACCCTAACCCTAGGTCCAATCGTAACCCTAACCGGATCGCTAACCATAGCCCTCAACATAACCCTAACCCTAGGTCCAATCGTAACCCTAACCGGATCTCTAACCCTAGCCCTCAACATAACCCTAACCCTAGGTCCAATCGTAACCCTAATCGGATCTCTAAAGCTAGCCCTCAACATAACCCTAACCCTAGGTCCAATCGAAACCAAAACCGGATCTCTAACCCTAGCCCTCAACATAACCCTAACCCTAGGTCCAATAGTAACCCTAACCGGATCTCTAAAGCTAGCCCTCAAGATAACCCTAACCCTAGGTCCAATCGTAACCAAACCCGGATCTCTAACCCTAGCCCTCAACATAACCCTAACCCTAGGTCCAATCGTAACCAAAACCGGATCTCTAACCCTAGCCCTCAACATAACCCTAACCCTAGGTCCAATCGTAACCCTAACCGGATCTCTAAAGCTAGCCCTCAACATAACCCTAACCCTAGGTCCAATCGTAACCAAAACCGGATCTCTAACCCTAGCCCTCAACACAACCCTAACCCTAGGTGCAATCGTAACCCTAACCGGATCTCTAACCCAAGCCCTCAACATAACCCTAACCCTAGGTCCAATCTTAACCCTAACCGTATCTCTAACCCTAGCCCTCAACATAACCCTAACCCTAGGTCCAATCGTAACCCTAACCGGATCTCTAACCCTAGCCCTCAACATAACCCTAACCCTAGGTGCAATCGTAACCCTAACCGTCTCTCTAACCCTAGCCCTCAACATAACCCTAACCCTAGGTCCAATCGTAACCCTAACCGTCTCTCTAACCCTAGCCCTCAACATAAACCTAACCCTAGGTCCAATCGTAACCCTAACCGGATCTCTAACCCTAGCCCTCAACATAACACTAACCCTAGGTCTAATCGTAACCCTAACCGGATCTCTAACCCTAGCCCTCAACATAACCCTAACCCTAGGTCCAATCGTAAACCTAACCAGATCTCTAACCCTAGCCCTCAACATAACCCTAACCCTAGGTCCAATCGTAACCCTAACCGGATCTCTAACCCTAGCCCTCAACATAACCCTAACCCTAGGTCCAATCGTAACCCTAACCGGATCTCTAACCCTAGCCCTCAACATAACCCTAACCCTAGGTCCAATCGTAACCCTAACTGGATCTCTAACCCTAGCCCTCAACATAACCCTAACCCTAGGTCCAATCGTAACCCTAACCGGATCGCTAACCATAGCCCTCAACATAACCCTAACCCTAGGTCCAATCGTAACGCTAACCGGATCTCTAACCCAAGCCCTCAACATAACCCTAACCCTAGGTCCAATCGTAACCCTAACCGGATCTCTAACCCTAGCCCTCAACATAACCCTAACCCTAGGTCCAATCGTAACCCTAACCGGATCTCTAACCCTAGCCCTCAACATAACCCTAACCCTAGGTCCAATCGTAACCCTAACCGGATCTCTAAAGCTAGCCCTCAACATAACCCTAACCCTAGGTCCAATCGTAACCAAAACCGGATCTCTAACCCTAGCCCTCAACATAACCCTAACCCTAGGTCCAATCGTAACCCTAAACGGATCTCTAACCCTAGCCCTCAACATAACCCTAACCCTAGGTGCAATCGTAACCCTAACGGATCTCTAATCCAAGCCCTCAACATAACCCTAACCCTAGGTCCAATCGTAACCCGAACCGGATCTCTAACCCTAGCCCTCAACATAACCCTAACCCTAGGTCCAATCGTAACCCTAACCGGACCTCTAACCCTAGCCCTCAACATAACCCTAACCCTAGGTCCAATCGTAACCCTAACCGTCTCTCTAACCCTAGCCCTCAACATAACCCTAACCTTAGGTCCAATCGTAACCCTAACCGGATCTCTAACCCTAGCCCTCAACATAAACCTAACCCTAGGTCCAATCGTAACCCTAACCGGATCTCTAACCCAAGCCCTCAACATAACCCTAACCCTAGGTCCAATCGTAACCCTAACCGTCTCTCTAACCCTAGCCCTCAACATAACCCTAACCTTAGGTCCAATCGTAACCCTAACCGGATCTCTAACCCTAGCCCTCAACATAACCCTAACCCTAGGTCCAATCGTAACCCTAACCGGATCTCTAACCCAAGCCCTCAACATAACCCTAACCCTAGGTCCAATCGTAACCCTAACCGGATCTCTAACCCTAGCCCTCAACATAACCCTATCCCTAGGTCCAATCGTAACCCTAACCGGATCTCTAACCCTAGCCCTCAACATAACCCTAACCCTAGGTCCAATCGTAACCCTAACCGGATCTCTAACCCTAGCCCTCAACATAACCCTAACCCTAGGTCGAATCGTAACCCTAACCGGATCGCTAACCATAGCCCTCAACATAACCCTAACCCTAGGTCCAATCCTAACGCTAACCGGATCTCTAACCCTAGCCCTCAACATAACCCTAACCCTAGGTCCAATCGTAACCCTAACCGGATCTCTAACCCTAGCCCTCAACATAACCCTAACCTTAGGTCCAATCGTAACCCTAACCGGATCTCTAACCCTAGCCCTCAACATAACCCTAACCCTAGGTCCAATCGTAACCCTAACCGGATCGCTAACCATAGCCCTCAACATAACCCTAACCCTAGGTCCAATCGTAACGCTAAGCGGATCTCTAACCCTAGCCCTCAACATAACCCTAACCCTAGGTCCAATCGTAACCCTAACCGGATCTCTAACCCTAGCCCTCAACATAACCCTAACCCTAGGTCCAATCGTAACCCTAATCGGATCTCTAAAGCTAGCCCTCAACATAACCCTAACCCTAGGTCCAATCGTAACCAAAACCGGATCTCTAACCCTAGCCCTCAACATAACCCTAACCCTAGGTCCAATCGTAACCCTAACCGGATCTCTAAAGCTAGCCCTCAAGATAACCCTAACCCTAGGTCCAATCGTAACCAAACCCGGATCTCTAACCCTAGCCCTCAACATAACCCTAACCCTAGGTCCAATCGTAACCAAAACCGGATCTCTAACCCTAGCCCTCAACATAACCCTAACCCTATGTCCAATCGTAACCCTAACCGGATCTCTAAAGCTAGCCCTCAACATAACCCTAACCCTAGGTCCAATCGTAACCAAAACCGGATCTCTAACCCTAGCCCTCAACACAACCCTAACCCTAGGTGCAATCGTAACCCTAACCGGATCTCTAACCCTAGCCCTCAACATAACCCTAACCCTAGGTCCAATCGTAACCCTAACCGGATCTCTAAAGCTAGCCCTCAACATAACCCTAACCCTAGGTCCAATCGTAACCAAAACCGGATCTCTAACCCTAGCCCTCAACACAACCCTAACCCTAGGTGCAATCGTAACCCTAACCGGATCTCTAACCCTAGCCCTCAACATAACCCTAACCCTAGGTCCAATCGTAACCCTAACCGGATCTCTAAAGCTAGCCCTCAAGATAACCCTAACCCTAGGTCCAATCGTAACCAAACCCGGATCTCTAACCCTAGCCCTCAACATAACCCTAACCCTAGGTCCAATCGTAACCAAAACCGGATCTCTAACCCTAGCCCTCAACATAACCCTAACCCTATGTCCAATCGTAACCCTAACCGGATCTCTAAAGCTAGCCCTCAACATAACCCTAACCCTAGGTCCAATCGTAACCAAAACCGGATCTCTAACCCTAGCCCTCAACACAACCCTAACCCTAGGTGCAATCGTAACCCTAACCGGATCTCTAACCCAAGCCCTCAACATAACCCTAACCCTAGGTCCAATCGTAACCCTAACCGGATCTCTAACCCTAGCCCTCAACATAACCCTAACCCTAGGTGCAATCGTAACCCTAACCGTCTCTCTAACCCTAGCCCTCAACATAACCCTAACCCTAGGTCCAATCGGAACCCTAACCGGATCTCTAACCCTAGCCCTCAATATAACCCTAACCCTACGTGCAATCGGAACCCTAACTGAATATCTAACCCTAGCCCTCAACATAACCCGAACCCTAGGTCCAATCGGAACCCTACACGGATCTCTAACCCTAGCCCTCAACATAACCCTAAACCTAGGTCCACTCGGAACCCTAACCGGATCTCTAACCCTAGCCCTCAATATAACCCTAACCGTACGTCCAATCGGAACCCTAACCGGATCTCTAATCCTAGCCCTCAACATAACCCTAACCCTAGGTCTAATCGGAAACATAACCGGATCTCTAACCCTAGCCCTCAACATAACCCTAACCCTAGGTCCAATAGTAACCCTAAATGGATCTCTAACCCTAGCCCTCAACATAACCCTAACCCTACGTCCAATCGGAACCCTAAACGATCTCTAACCCTAGCCCTCAACATAACCTAACCCTAGGTCCAATCGGAAACCTAACCGGATCTCTAACAATAGCCCTCAACATAACCCTAACCCTAGGTCCAATCGGAACCCAAACCGGATCTCTAACCCTAGCTCTCAACATAACCTTAACCCTAGTTCCAATCGGAACCCAAACCGGATCTGTAACCCTAGCCCTCAACATAGCCCTATCCCTAGGTCCAATCGAAACACTAACCGGATCTCTAACCCTAGCCCTCAACATAACCTAACCCTAGGTCCAATCGGAAACCTAACCGGATCTCTAACCCTAGCCCTCAACATAACCCTAACCCTAGGTCCAATCGGAACGCTAACCGGATCTCTAACCCTAGCCCTCAACATAACCCTAACCCTAGGTCCAATTGGAACCCTTACCGGATCTCTAACCCTAGCACTCAACATAACATTAACCCTATGTCCAATAGGAACCCTAACGGGATGTCTAACCCTAGCCCTCAACATGACCCTAACCCTAGGTCCAATCGGAACCCTAACCGGATCTCTAACCGTAGCCCTCAACCTAACCCTAACCCTACGTGCATCGGAACCCTAACCGGATGTCTAACCCTAGCCCTCAACATAACCCTAACCCTAGGTCCAATCGGAACCCTAAACGGATCTCTAACCCTAGCCCTCAACATAACCCTAACCCTAGGTCCAATCGGAACCCTAACAGGATCTTTAACACTAGCCCTCAACATAACCCAAACCCTAGGTCCAATCGTAACCCTAACCGGATCTCTAACCCTAGCCCTCAACATAACCCTAACCCTAGGTCCAATCGTAACCCTAACCGGATCTCTAACCCTAGCCCTCAACATAACCCTAACCCTAGGTCCAATCGTAACCCTAACTGGATCTCTAACCCTAGCCCTCAACATAACCCTAACCCTAGGTCCAATCGTAACCCTAACCGGATCGCTAACCATAGCCCTCAACATAACCCTAACCCTAGGTCCAATCGTAACGCTAACCGGATCTCTAACCCTAGCCCTCAACATAACCCTAACCCTAGGTCCAATCGTAACCCTAACCGGATCTCTAACCCTAGCCCTCAACATAACCCTAACCCTAGGTCCAATCATAACCCTAACCGGATCTCTAACCCTAGCCCTCAACATAACCCTAACCCTAGGTCCAATCGTAACCCTAACCGGATCTCTAAAGCTAGCCCTCAACATAACCCTAACCCTAGGTCCAATCGTAACCAAAACCGGATCTCTAACCCTAGCCCTCAACATAACCCTAACCCTAGGTCCAATCGTAACCCTAAACGGATCTCTAACCCTAGCCCTCAACATAACCCTAACCCTAGGTCCAATCGGAACCCTAACCGGATTCTAACCCTAGCCGTCAACATAATCCTAACCCTAGGTCCAATCGGAACGCTAACCGGATCTCTACCCTAGCCCTCAACATAACCCTAACCCTAGGTCCAATCGGAACCCTAACCGGATCTCGAACCCTAGCCCTCAACATAACCCTAATCCTAGGTCCAATCGGAACCCTAACCGGATCTCTAACCCTAGCCCTAAACATAACCTAACCCTAGGTCCAATCAGAAACCTAACCGGATCTCTAACAATAGCCCTCAACATAACCCTAACCCTAGGTCCAATCGGAACCCAAACCGGATCTCTAACCCTAGCTCTCAACGTAACCCTAACCCTAGTTCCAATCGGAACCCTAACCGGATCTCTAACCCTAGCCCTCAACATAACCCTAACCCTAGGTCCAATCGAAACCCAAACCGTATCTCTAACCCTAGCCCTCATCATAACCCTAACCCTAGGTCCACACAGAACCCTAACCGGATCTCTAACCCTAGCCCTCAACATAACCCTAACCCTAGGTCCAATCGGAACCCTAACCGGATCTCTAACACTAGCCCTCAACATAACCCTAACCCTAGGTCCAATCGGAACCCTAAGCGGATCTCTAACCCTAGCCCTAAACATAACCCTAACCCTAGGTCCAATCGGAACCCTAACTGGATCTCTAACCCTACCCCTCAACATAACCCTAACCCTAGGTCCAATCGGAACCCTAACCGGATATCTAACCCTAGCCCTCAACATAACCCGAACCCTAGGTCCAATCGGAACCCTAACCGGATCTCTAACCCTAGCCCTCAACATAACCCTAACCCTAGGTCCAATCGGAACCCTAACCGGATCTCTAACCCTACCACTCAACATAACCCTAACCCTAGGTCCAATCGGAACCCTAACCGGATATCTAACCCTAGCCCTCAACATAAACCTAACCCTAGGTCCAATCGGAACCCTAACCGGATCTCTAACCCTAGCCCTCAACATAACCCTAACCCTAGGTCCAATCGGAACCCTAACCGGATCTCTAACCCTAGCCCTCAACATAACCCTAACCCTAGGTCCAATCGGAACCCTAACCGGATCTCTAACCCTAGCCCTCACCCAGCCCTAATCATAGGTGCAATCGGAACCCTAACCGGATCTCTAACACTAACCCTCAACATAACCCTAACCCTAGGTCCAATCGGAACCCTAACCGAATCTCTAACCCTAGCCCTCAAAATAACCCTAACCCTAGGTCCAAAAGGAACCCTAACCGGATCTCTAACCCTAGCCCTCAACATAACCCTAACCCTAGGTCCAATCGTAACCCTAACCGGATCTCTAACCCTAGCTCTCAACATAACCCTAACCCTTGGTCCAATCGTAACACTAATCGGGTCTCTAACCCTAGCCCTCAACATAACCCTAACCCTAGGTCCAATCGGAACCCTAACCGGATCTCTAACCCTAGCCCTCAACATAATCCTAACCCTAGGTCCAATCGGAACCCTAACCGGATCTCTAACCCTAGCCCTCAACATAACCCTCACCCTAGGTCCAATCGGAACTCTAACCGGATCTCTAAACCTAGCCCTCAACATAACCCTAACCCTAGGTCCAATCGGAACCCTAACCGGATATCTAACCCTAGCCCTCAACATAAACCTAACCCTAGGTCCAATCGGAACCCTAACCGGATCTCTAACCCTAGCCCTCAACATAACCCTAACCCTAGGTCCAATCGGAACCCTAACCGGATCTCTAACCCTAACCCTCAACATAACCCTAACC
Organism: Miniopterus natalensis; assembly: GCF_054644295.1. Lineage (NCBI taxonomy): Eukaryota > Metazoa > Chordata > Mammalia > Chiroptera > Miniopteridae > Miniopterus > Miniopterus natalensis. The sequence continues at coordinate 263,975 of NW_028269910.1, read as the reverse complement.
CTAGGTCCAATCGGAACCCTAACCGGATCTATAACCCTAGCACTCACCTAACCCTAATCGTAGGTGCAATCGGAACCCTAACCGAATCTCTAACCCTAGCCCTCAACATAACCCTAACCCTAGGTCCAATCGGAACCCTAACCGGATCTCTAACCCTAGCCCTCAAAATAACCCTAACCCTAGGTCCAATAGGAACCCTAACCGGATCTCTAACCCTAGCCCTCAACATAACCCTAACCCTAGGTCCAATCGTAACCCTAACCGGATCTCTAACCCTAGCCCTCAACATAACCCTAACCCTAGGTCCAATCGTAACCCTAATCGGGTCTCTAACCCTAGCCCTCAACATAACCCTAACCCTAGGTCCAATCGTAACCCTAACCGGATCTCTAACCCTAGCTCTCAACATAACCCTAACCCTAGGTCCAATCGGAACCCTAACCGGATCTCTAACCCTACCCCTCAACATAAGCCTAACCCTAGGTCTAATCGGAAAGCTATCGGAATCTCGAACCCTAGCCCTCAACATAACCCTAACCATAGGTCCAATCGGAACCCTAACCAGATATCTAACCCTAGCCCTCAACCTAACCCTAACCCTAGGTCCAATCAGAACCCTAACCGCATCTCTCACCCTCGCCCTAAACATTACCATAACCCTAAGTCCAATCGGAACCCTAAACGAATCTCTCACCCTGGTCCTCAAAATAACCCTAACCCTAGGTCCAATCGGAACCCTAACCAGATCTCTAAACCTAGCCCTCAACATAACCCTAACCCTAGGTACAATGAGAACCCTAAACGGATTTCTAACCCTATTCCTCAAAAAAACCCTAACCCTAGGTCCAAACGGAACCCTAACCGGATCTCTAACCCTAGCCCTCAACATAACCCTAACCCTAGGTCCAATCGGAACCCTAACCGGATCTCTAACCCTAGCCCTCAACATAACCCTAACCCTAGGTCCAATCGGAACCCTAACCGGATCTCTAACCCTAGCCCTCAACATAACCCTAACCCTAGGTCGAATCGGAACCCTAACCGGATCTCTAAACCTACCCCTCAACATATCCCTAACCCTAGGTCCAATCGGAACCCTAACCGGATCGCTAACCCTAGCCCTCAACATAACCCTAACCCTAGGTCCAATCGGAACCCTAACCGTATATCTAACCCTAGCCCTCAACATAATCCGAACCCTAGGTCCAATCGGAACCCTAACCGGATCTCTAACCCTAGCCCTCAACATAACCCTAACCCTAGGTCCAATCGGAACCCTAACCGGATCTCTACCCTAGCCCTCAACATAACCCTAACCCTAGGTCCAATCGGAACGCTAACCGGATCTCTAACCCTAGCCCTCAACATATCCCTAACCCTAGGTCCAATCGGAACCCTAACCGGATCTCTAACCCTTGCCCTCAACATATCCTAACCCTAGGTCCAATCGGAAACCTAACCGGATCTCTAACAATAGCCCTCAACATAACCCTAACCCTAGGTCCAATCGGAACCCAAACCGGATCTCTAACCCTAGCTCTCAACATAACCCTAACCCTAGTTCCAATCGGAACCGTAACCGGATCTCTAAGCCTAGCCCTCAACATAACCCTAACCCTAGGTCCAATCGAAACCCAAACCGTATCTTTAACCCTAGCCCTCATCATAACCCTAACCCTAGGTCCACACGAAACCCTAACCGGATCTCTGACCCTAGCCCTCAACATAACCCTAACCCTAGGTCCAATCGGAACCCTAACCGGATCTCTAACCCTACCACTCAACATAACCCTAACCCTAGGTCCAATCGGAACCCTAACCGGATATCTAACCCTAGCCCTCAACATAAACCTAACCCTAGGTCCAATCGGAACCCTAACCGGATCTCTAACCCTAGCCCTCAACATAACCCTAACCCTAGGTCCAATCGGAACCCTAACCGGATTCTAACCCTAGCCGTCAACATAATCCTAACCCTAGGTCCAATCGGAACCCTAACCGGATCTCTAACCCTAGCCCTCAACATAACCCTAACCCTAGGTCCAATCGGAACGCTAACCGGATCTCTACCCTAGCCCTCAACATAACCCTAACCCTAGGTCCAATTGGAACCCTAACCGGATCTCTAACCCTAGCCCTCAACATAACCCTAACCCTAGGTCCAATCGGAACCCTAACCGGATCTCTAACCCTAGCCCTCAACATAACCTAACCCTAGGTCCAATCGGAAACCTAACCGGATCTCTAACAATAGCCCTCAACATAACCCTAACCCTAGGTCCAATCGGAACCCAAACCGGATCTCTAACCCTAGCTCTCAACATAACCATAACCCTAGTTCCAATCGGAACCCTAACCGGATCTCTAACCCTAGCCCTCAACATAACCCTAACCCTAGGTCCAATCGAAACCCAAACCGTATCTCTAACCCTAGCCCTCATCATAACCCTAACCCTAGGTCCACACGGAACCCTAACCGGATCTCTAACCCTAGCCCTCAACATAACCCTAACCCTAGGTCCAATCGGAACCCTAACCGGATCTCTAACACTAGCCCTCAACATAACCCTAACCCTAGGTCCAATCGGAACCCTAAGCGGATCTCTAACCCTAGCCCTAAACATAACCCTAACCCTAGGTCCAATCGGAACCCTAACTGGATCTCTAACCCTACCCCTCAACATACCCTAACCCTAGGTCCAATCGGAACCCTAACCGGATATCTAACCCTAGCCCTCAACATAACCCGAACCCTAGGTCCAATCGGAAGCCTAACCGGATCTCTAACCCTAGCCCTCAACATAACCCTAACCCTAGGTCCAATCGGAACCCTAACCGGATCTCTAACCATACCACTCAACATAACCCTAACCCTAGGTCCAATCGGAACCCTAACCGGATATCTAACCCTAGCCCTCAACATAAACCTAACCCTAGGTCCAATCGGAACCCTAACCGGATCTCTAACCCTAGCCCTCAACATAACCCTAACCCTAGGTCCAATCGGAACCCTAACCGGATCTCTAACCCTAGCCCTCAACATAACCCTAACCCTAGGTCCAATCGGAACCCTAACCGGATCTCTAACCCTAGCCCTCACCTAACCCTAATCATAGGTGCAATCGGAACCCTAACCGGATCTCTAACCCTAGCCCTCAACATAACCCTAACCCTAGGTCCAATCCGAACCCTAACCGAATCTCTAACCCTAGCCCTCAAAATAACCCTAACCCTAGGTCCAACAGGAACCCTAACCGGATCTCTAACCCTAGCCCTCAACATAACCCTAACCCTAGGTCCAATCGTAACCCTAACCGGATCTCTAACCCTAGCTCTCAACATAACCCTAACCCTTGGTCCAATCGTAACACTAATCGGGTCTCTAACCCTAGCCCTCAACATAACCCTAACCCTAGGTCCAATCGGAACCCTAACCGGATCTCTAACCGTAGCCCTCAACATAATCCTAACCCTAGGTCCAATCGGAACCCTAACCGGATCTCTAACCCTAGCCCTCAACATAACCCTAACCCTAGGTCCAATCGGAACCCTAACCGGATCTCTAAACCTAGCCCTCAACATAACCCTAACCCTAGGTCCAATCGGAAACCTAACGGGATATCTAACCCTAGCCCTCAACATAAACCTAACCCTAGGTCCAATCGGAACCCTATCCGGATCTTTAACCCTAGCCCTCAACATAACCCTAACCCTAGGTCCAATCGGAACCCTAACCGGATCTCTAACCCTAACCCTCAACATAACCCTAACCCTAGGTCCAATCGGAACCCTAACCGGATCTCTAACCCTAGCACTCACCTAACCCTAATCATAGGTGCAATCGGAACCCTAACCGGATCTCTAACCCTAGCCCTCAACATAACCCTAACCCTAGGTCCAATCGGAACCCTAACCGGATCTCTAACCCTAGCCCTCAAAATAACCCTAACCCTAGGTCCAATAGGAACCCTAACCGGATCTCTAACCCTAGCCCTCAACATAACCCTAACCCTAGGTCCAATCGTAACCCTAACCGGATCTCTAACCCTAGCCCTCAACATAACCCTAACCCTAGGTCCAATCGTAACCCTAATAGGGTCTCTAACCCTAGCCCTCAACATAACCCTAACCCTAGGTCCAATCGGAACCCTAACCGGATCTCTAACCCTAGCTCTCAACATAACCCTAACCCTAGGTCCAATCGGAACCCTAACCGGATCTCTAACCCTAGCCCTCAACATAATCCTAACCCTAGGTCCAATCGGAACCCTAACCGGATCTCTAACCCTACCCCTCAACATAAGCCTAACCCTAGGTCTAATCGGAAAGCTATAGGAATCTCGAACCCTAGCCCTCAACATAACCCTAACCATAGGTCCAATCGGAACCCTAACCGGATATCTAACCCTAGCCCTCAACCTAACCCTAACCCTAGGTCCAATCAGAACCCTAACCGCATCTCTCACCCTCGCCGTAAACATTACCATAACCCTAAGTCCAATCGGAACCCTAAACGAATCTCTCACCCTGGCCCTCAAAATAACCCTAACCCTAGGTCCAATCGGAACCCTAACCAGATCTCTAAACCTAGCCCTCAACATAACCCTAACCCTAGGTACAATGAGAACCCTAAACGGATTTCTAACCCTATTCCTCAAAAAAACCCTAACCCTAGGTCCAAACGGAACCCTAACCGGATCTCTAACCCTAGCCCTCCACATAACCCTAATCCTAGGTCCAATCGGAACCCTAACCGGATCTCTAACCCTAGCCCTCAACATAACCCTAACCCTAGGTCCAATCGGAACCCTAACCGGAACTCTAAACCTAGCCCTCAACATAACCCTAACCCTAGGTCAAATCGGAACCCTAACCGGATCTCTAAACCTACCCCTCAACATATCCCTAACCCTAGGTCCAATCGGAACCCTAACCGGATCTCTAACCCTAGCCCTCAACATAACCCTAACCCTAGGTCCAATCGGAACCCTAACCGGATCTCTAACCCTAGCCCTCAACATAACCCTAACCCTAGGTCCAATCGGAACCCTAACCAGATCTCTAACCCTACCACTCAACATAACCCTAACCCTAGGTCCAATCAGAACCCTAACCGGATCTCTAACCCTAGCCCTCACCTAACCCTAATCATAGGTGCAATCGGAACCCTAACCGGATCTCTAACCCTAGCCCTCAACATAACCCTAATCCTAGGTCCAATCGGAACCCTAACCGGATCTCTAACCCTAGCCCTCAAAATAACCCTAACCCTAGGTCCAATAGGAAACCTAACCGGATCTCTAACCCTAGCCCTCAACATAATCCTAACCCTAGGTCCAATCGTAACCCTAACCGGATCTCTAACCCTAGCCCTCAACATAACAATAACCCTAGGTCCAATCGGAACCCTAACCGCATCTCTAACCCTAGCCCTCAAAATAACCCTAACCCTAGATCCAATAGGAAACCTAACCGGATCTCTAACCCTAGCCCTCAACATAATCCTAACCCTAGGTCCAATCGTAACCCTAACCGGATCTCTAACCCTAGCCCTCAACATAACCCTAACCCTAGGTCCAATCATAACACTAATCGGGTCTCTAACACTAGCCCTCAACATAACCCTAACCCTAGGTCCAATCGGAACCCTAACGGGATCTCTAACCCTAGCCCTCAACATAATCCTAACCCTAGGTCCAATCGGAACCCTAACCGGATCTCTAACCCTACCCCTCAATATAAGCCTAACCCTAGGTCTAATCGGAAAGCTGTCGGAATCTCGAACCCTAGCCGTCAAAATAACCCTAACCCTAGGTCCAATCAGAACCCTAACCGGATCTCTAACCCTAGCCCTCAACATATCCCTAACCCTAGGTCCAATCGGAACCCTAACCGGATCTCTAACCCTAGCCCTCAACATATCCTAAACCTAGGTCCAATCGGAAACCTAACCGGATCTCTAACAATAGCCCTCAACATAACCCTAACCCTAGGTCCAATCGGAACCCAAACCGGATCTCTAACCCTAGCTCTCAACATAACCCTAACCCTAGTTCCAATCGGAACCGTAACCGGATCTCTAACCCTAGCCCTCAACATAACCCTAACCCTAGGTCCAATCGAAACCCAAACCGTATCTTTAACCCTAGCCCTCATCATAACCCTAACCCTAGGTCCACACGAAACCCTAACCGGATCTCTAACCCTAGCCCTCAACATAACCCTAACCCTAGGTCCAATCGGAACCCTAACCGGATCTCTAACCCTACCACTCAACATAACCCTAACCCTAGGTCCAATCGGAACCCTAACCGGATATCTAACCCTAGCCCTCAACATAAACCTAACCCTAGGTCCAATCGGAACCCTAACCGGATCTCTAACCCTAGCCCTCAACATAACCCTAACCCTAGGTCCAATCGGAACCCTAACCGGATTCTAACCCTAGCCGTCAACATAATCCTAACCCTAGGTCCAATCGGAACCCTAACCGGATCTCTAACCCTAGCCCTCAACATAACCCTAACCCTAGGTCCAATCGGAACGCTAACCGGATCTCTACCCTAGCCCTCAACATAACCCTAACCCTAGGTCCAATCGGAACCCTAACCGGATCTCTAACCCTAGCCCTCAACATAACCCTAACCCTAGGTCCAATCGGAACCCTAACCGGATCTCTAACCCTAGCCCTCAACATAACCTAACCCTAGGTCCCATCGGAAACCTAACCGGATCTCTAACAATAGCCCTCAACATAACCCTAACCCTAGGTCCAATCGGAACCCAAACCGGATCTCTAACCCTAGCTCTCAACATAACCATAACCCTAGTTCCAATCGGAACCCTAACCGGATCTCTAACCCTAGCCCTCAACATAACCCTAACCCTAGGTCCAATCGAAACCCAAACCGTATCTCTAACCCTAGCCCTCATCATAACCCTAACCCTAGGTCCACACGGAACCCTAACCGGATCTCTAACCCTAGCCCTCAACATAACCCTAACCCTAGGTCCAATCGGAACCCTAACCGGATCTCTAACACTAGCCCTCAACATAACCCTAACCCTAGGTCCAATCGGAACCCTAAGTGGATCTCTAACCCTAGCCCTAAACATAACCCTAACCCTAGGTCCAATCGGAACCCTAACTGGATCTCTAACCCTACCCCTCAACATACCCTAACCCTAGGTCCAATCGGAACCCTAACCGGATATCTAACCCTAGCCCTCAACATAACCCGAACCCTAGGTCCAATCGGAACCCTAACCGGATCTCTAACCCTAACCCTCAACATAACCCTAACCCTAGGTCCAATCGGAACCCTAACCGGATCTCTAACCCTACCACTCAACATAACCCTAACCCTAGGTCCAATCGGAACCCTAACCGGATATCTAACCCTAGCCCTCAACATAAACCTAACCCTAGGTCCAATCGGAACCCTAACCGGATCTCTAACCCTAGCCCTCAACATAACCCTAACCCTAGGTCCAATCGGAACCCTAACCGGATCTCTAACCCTAGCCCTCAACATAACCCTAACCCTAGGTCCAATCGGAACCCTAACCGGATCTCTAACCCTAGCCCTCACCTAACCCTAATCATAGGTGCAATCGGAACCCTAACCGGATCTCTAACCCTAGCCCTCAACATAACCCTAACCCTAGGTCCAATCGGAACCCTAACCGAATCTCTAACCCTAGCCCTCAAAATAACCCTAACCCTAGTTCCAATAGGAACCCTAACCGGATCTCTAACCCTAGCCCTCAACATAACCCTAACCCTAGGTCCAATCGTAACCCTAACCGGATCTCTAAACCTAGCTCTCAACATAACCCTAACCCTTGGTCCAATCGTAACACTAATCGGGTCTCTAACCCTAGCCCTCAACATAACCCTAACCCTAGGTCCAATCGGAACCCTAACCGGATCTCTAACCGTAGCCCTCAACATAATCCTAACCCTAGGTCCAATCGGAACCCTAACCGGATCTCTAACCGTAGCCCTCAACATAATCCTAACCCTTGGTCCAATCGTAACACTAATCGGGTCTCTAACCCTAGCCCTCAACATAACCCTAACCCTAGGTCCAATCGGAACCCTAACGGGATATCTAACCCTAGCCCTCAACATAAACCTAACCCTAGGTCCAATCGGAACCCTATCCGGATCTCTAACCCTAGCCCTCAACATAACCCTAACCCTAGGTCCAATCGGAACCCTAACCGGATCTCTAACCCTAACCCTCAACATAACCCTAACCCTAGGTCCAATCGGAACCCTAACCGGATCTCTAACCCTAGCACTCACCTAACCCTAATCATAGGTGCAATCGGAACCCTAACCGGATCTCTAACCCTAGCCCTCAACATAACCCTAACCCTAGGTCCAATCGGAACCCTAACCGGATCTCTAACCCTAGCCCTCAAAATAGCCCTAACCCTAGGTCCAATAGGAACCCGAACCGGATCTCTAACCCTAGCCCTCAACATAACCCTAACCCTAGGTCCAATCGTAACCCTAACCGGATCTCTAACCCTAGCCCTCAACATAACCCTAACCCTAGGTCGAATCGTAACCCTAATCGGGTCTCTAACCCTAGCCCTCAACATAACCCTAACCCTAGGTCCAATCGGAACCCTAACCGGATCTCTAACCCTAGCTCTCAACATAACCCTAACCCTAGGTCCAATCGGAACCCTAACCGGATCTCTAACCCTAGCCCTCAACATAATCCTAACCCTAGGTCCAATCGGAACCCTAACCGGATCTCTAACCCTACCCCTCAACATAAGCCTAACCCTAGGTCTAATCGGAAAGCTATAGGAATCTCGAACCCTAGCCCTCAACATAACCCTAACCATAGGTCCAATCGGAACCCTAACCGGATATCTAACCCTAGCCCTCAACCTAACCCTAACCCTAGGTCCAATCAGAACCCTAACCGCATCTCTCACCCTCGCCCTAATCATTACCATAACCCTAAGTCCAATCGGAACCCTAAACGAATCTCTCACCCTGGCCCTCAAAATAACCCTAACCCTAGGTCCAATCGGAACCCTAACCAGATCTCTAAACCTAGCCCTCAACATAACCCTAACCCTAGGTACAATGAGAACCCTAAACGGATTTCTAACCCTATTCCTCAAAAAAAACCCTAACCCTAGGTCCAAACGGAACCCTAACCGGATCTCTAACCCTAGCCCTCAACATAACCCTAACCCTAGGTCCAATCGGAACCCTAACCGGACCTCTAACCCTAGCCCTCAACATAACCCTAACCCTAGGTCCAATCGGAACCCTAACCGGATCTCTAACCCTAGCCCTCAACATAACCCTAACCTTAGGTCCAATCGGAACCCTAACAAGATCTCTAAACCTGCCCCTCAACATATCCCTAACCCTAGGTCCAATCGGAACCCTAACCGGATCTCTAACCCTACCACTCAACATAACCCTAACCCTAGGTCCAATCGGAACCCTAACCGGATCTCTAACCCTAGCCCTCAACATAACCCTAACCCTAGGTCCAATCGGAACCCTAACCGGATCTCTAACCCTAGCCCTCAACATAACCCTAACCCTAGGTCCAATCGGAACCCTAACCGGATCTCTAACACTAGCCCTCAACATAACCATAACCCTAGGTCCAATCGGAACCCTAAGCGGATATCTAACTCTAGCCCTAAACATAACCCTAACCCTAGGTCCAATCGGAACCCTCACTGGATCTCTAACCCTACCCCTCAACATAACCCTAACCCTAGGTCCAATCGGAACCCTAACCGGATATCTAACCCTAGCCCTCAACATAACCCGAACCCTAGGTCCAATCGGAACCCTAACCGGATCTCTAACCCTAGCCCTCAACATAACCCTAACCCTAGGTCCAATCGGAACCCTAACCGGATCTCTAAACCTACCACTCAACATAACCCTAACCCTAGGTCCAATCAGAACCCTAACCGGATATCTAACCCTAGCCCTCAACATAAACCTAACCCAGGTCCAATCGGAACCCTAACCGGATCTCTAACCCTAGCCCTCAACATAACCCTAACCCTAGGTCCGATCGGAACCCTAACCGGATCTCTAACCCTAGCCCTCAAGATAACCCTAACCCTAGGTCCGATCGGAACCCTAACCGGATCTCTAACCCTAGCCCTCACCTAACCCTAATCATAGGTGCAATCGGAACCCTAACCGGATCTCTAACCCTAGCCCTAAACATAACCCTAACCCTAGGTCCAATCGGAACCCTAACTGGATCTCTAACCCTACCCCTCAACATACCCTAACCCTAGGTCCAATCGGAACCCTAACCGGATATCTAACCCTAGCCCTCAACATAACCCGAACCCTAGGTCCAATCGGAACCCTAACCGGATCTCTAACCCTAACCCTCAACATAACCCTAACCCTAGGTCCAATCGGAACCCTAACCGGATCTCTAACCCTACCACTCAACATAACCCTAACCCTAGGTCCAATCGGAACCCTAACCGGATATCTAACCCTAGCCCTCAACATAAACCTAACCCTAGGTCCAATCGGAACCCTAACCGGATCTCTAACCCAAGCCCTCAACATAACCCTAACCCTAGGTCCAATCGGAACCCTAACCGGATCTCTAACCCTAGCCCTCAACATAACACTAACCCTAGGTCCAATCGGAACCCTAACCGGATCTCTAACCCTAGCCCTCACCTAACCCTAATCATAGGTGCAATCGGAACCCTAACCGGATCTCTAACCCTAGCCCTCAACATAACCCTAACCCTAGGTCCAATCGGAACCCTAACCGAATCTCTAACCCTAGCCCTCAAAATAACCCTAACCCTAGGTCCAATAGGAACCCTAACCGGATCTCTAACCCTAGCCCTCAACATAACCCTAACCCTAGGTCCAATCGTAACCCTAACCGGATCTCTAAACCTAGCTCTCAACATAACCCTAACCCTTGGTCCAATCGTAACACTAATCGGGTCTCTAACCCTAGCCCTCAACATAACCCTAACCCTAGGTCCAATCGGAACCCTAACCGGATCTCTAACCGTAGCCCTCAACATAATCCTAACCCTAGGTCCAATCGGAACCCTAACCGGATCTCTAACCGTAGCCCTCAACATAATCCTAACCCTTGGTCCAATCGTAACACTAATCGGGTCTCTAACCCTATCCCTCAACATAACCCTAACCCTAGGTCCAATCGGAACCCTAACGGGATATCTAACCCTAGCCCTCAACATAACCCTAACCCTAGGTCCAATCGGAACCCTAACCGGATCTCTAACCCTAGCCCTCAACCTAACCCTAAACCTACGTGCATCGGAACCCTAACCGGATGTCTAACCCTAGCCCTCAACATAACCCTAACCCTAGGTCCAATCGGAACCCTAACCGGATCTCTAACCCTAGCCCTCAACATAACCCTAACCCTAGGTCCAATCAGAACCCTAACCGGATCTCTAACACTAGCCCTCAACTTAACCCTAACCCTAGGTCCAATCGGAACCCTAACCGGATCTCTAACACTAGCCCTCAACTTAACCCTAACCCTAGGTCCAATCGGAACCCTAACCGGATCTCTAACACTAGCCCTCAACTTAACCCTAACCCTAGGTCCAATCGGAACCCTAACCGGATCTCTAACCCTAGCCCTCAAAATAACCCTAACCCTAGGTCCAATAGGAACCCTAACCGGATCTCTAACCGTAGCCCTCAACATAACCCTAACCCTAGGTCCAATCGTAACCCTAACCGGATCTCTAACCCTAGCCCTCAACATAACCCTAACCCTAGGTCCAATCGTAACCCTAATCGGGTCTCTAACCCTAGCCCTCAACATAACCCTAACCCTAGGTCCAATCGGAACCCTAACCGGATCTCTAACCCTAGCTCTCAACATAACCCTAACCCTAGGATCAATCGGAACCCTAACCGGATCTCTAACCCTAGCCCTCAACATAATCCTAACGCTAGGTCCAATCGGAACCCTAACCGGATCTCTAACCCTACCCCTCAACATAAGCCTAACCCTAGGTCTAATCGGAAAGCTATCGGAATCTCGAACCCTAGCCCTCAACATAACCCTAACCATAGGTCCAATCGGAACCCTAACCAGATATCTAACCCTAGCCCTCAACCTAACCCTAACCCTAGGTCCAATCAGAACCTTAACCGCATCTCTCACCCTCGCCCTAAACATTACCATAACCCTAAGTCCAATCGGAACCCTAAACGAATCTCTCACCCTGGCCCTCAAAATAACCCTAACCCTAGGTCCAATCGGAACCCTAACCAGATCTCTAAACCTAGCCCTCAACATAACCCTAACCCTAGGTACAATGAGAACCCTAAACGGATTTCTAACCCTATTCCTCAAAAAAACCCTAACCCTAGGTCCAAACGGAACCCTAACCGGATCTCTAACCCTAGCCCTCAACATAACCCTAACCCTAGGTCCAATCGGAACCCTAACCGGATCTCTAACCCTAGCCCTCAACATAACCCTAACCCTAGGTCCAATCGGAACCCTAACCGGATCTCTAACCCTAGCCCTCAACATAACCCTAACCCTAGGTCGAATCGGAACCCTAACCGGATCTCTAAACCTACCCCTCAACATATCCCTAACCCTAGGTCCAATCGGAACCCTAACCGGATCGCTAACCCTACCACTCAACATAACCCTAACCCTAGGTCCAATCGGAACCCTAACCGTATATCTAACCCTAGCCCTCAACATAATCCGAACCCTAGGTCCAATCGGAACCCTAACCGGATCTCTAACCCTAGCCCTCAACATAACCCTAACCCTAGGTCCAATCGGAACCCTAACCGGATCTCTACCCTAGCCCTCAACATAACCCTAACCCAGGTCCAATCGGAACCCTAACCGGATCTCTAACCCTAGCCCTCAAAATATCCCTAACCCTAGGTCCAATCGGAACCCTACCCGGATCTCTAACCCTAGCCCTCAACATATCCTAACCCTAGGTCCAATCGGAAACCTAACCGGATCTCTAACAATAGCCCTCAACATAACCCTAACCCTAGGTCCAATCGGAACCCAAACCGGATCTCTAACCCTAGCTCTCAACATAACCCTAACCCTAGTTCCAATCGGAACCGTAACCGGATCTCTAACCCTAGCCCTCAACATAACCCTAACCCTAGGTCCAATCGAAACCCAAACCGTATCTTTAACCCTAGCCCTCATCATAACCCTAACCCTAGGTCCACACGAAACCCTAACCGGATCTCTAACCCTAGCCCTCAACATAACCCTAACCCTAGGTCCAATCGGAACCCTAACCGGATCTCTAACCCTACCACTCAACATAACCCTAACCCTAGGTCCAATCGGAACCCTAACCGGATATCTAACCCTAGCCCTCAACATAAACCTAACCCTAGGTCCAATCGGAACCATAACCGGATCTCTAACCCTAGCCCTCAACATAACCCTAACCCTAGGTCCAATCGGAACCCTAACCGGATATCTAACCCTAGCCCTCAACATAACCCGAACCCTAGGTCCAATCGGAACCCTAACCGGATCTCTAACCCTAACCCTCAACATAACCCTAACCCTAGGTCCAATCGGAACCCTAAGCGGATCTCTAACCCTAGCCCTAAACATAACCCTAACCCTAGGTCCAATCGGAACCCTAACCGGATCTCTAACCCTAGCCCTCAAAATAACCCTAACCCTAGGTCCAATAGGAACCCTAACCGGATCTCTAACCCTAGCCCTCAACATAACCCTAACCCTAGGTCCAATCGTAACCCTAACCGGATCTCTAACCCTAGCCCTCAACATAACCCTAACCCTGGGTCCAATCGTAACCCTAATCGGGTCTCTAACCCTAGCCCTCAACATAACCCTAACCCTAGGTCCAATCGGAACCCTAACCGGATCTCTAACCCTAGCTCTCAACATAACCCTAACCCTAGGATCAATCGGAACCCTAACCGGATCTCTAACCCTAGCCCTCAACATAATCCTAACGCTAGGTCCAATCGGAACCCTAACCGGATCTCTAACCCTACCCCTCAACATAAGCCTAACCCTAGGTCTAATCAGAAAGCTATCGGAATCTCGAACCCTAGCCCTCAACATAACCCTAACCATAGCTCCAATCGGAACCCTAACCAGATATCTAACCCTAGCCCTCAACCTAACCCTAACCCTAGGTCCAATCAGAACCCTAACCGCATCTCTCACCCTCGCCCTAAACATTACCATAACCCTAAGTCCAATCGGAACCCTAAACGAATCTCTCACCCTGGCCCTCAAAATAACCCTAACCCTAGGTCCAATCGGAACCCTAACCAGATCTCTAAACCTAGCCCTCAACATAACCCTAACCCTAGGTACAATGAGAACCCTAAACGGATTTCTAACCCTATTCCTCAAAAAAACCCTAACCCTAGGTCCAAACGGAACCCTAACCGGATCTCTAACCCTAGCCCTCAACATAACCCTAACCCTAGGTCCAATCGGAACCCTAACCGGATCTCTAACCCTAGCCCTCAACATAACCCTAACCCTAGGTCCAATCGGAACCCTAACCGGATCTCTAACCCTAGCCCTCAACATAACCCTAACCCTAGGTCCAATCGGAACCCTAAGCGGATCTCTAACCCTAGCCCTAAACATAACCCTAACCCTAGGTCCAATCGGAACCCTAACTGGATCTCTAACCCTACCCCTCAACATACCCTAACCCTAGGTCCAATCGGAACCCTAACCGGATATCTAACCCTAGCCCTCAACATAACCCGAACCCTAGGTCCAATCGGAACCCTAACCGGATCTCTAACCCTAACCCTCAACATAACCCTAACCCTAGGTCCAATCGGAACCCTAACCGGATCTCTAACCCTACCACTCAACATAACCCTAACCCTAGGTTCAATCGGAACCCTAACCGGATATCTAACCCTAGCCCTCAACATAAACCTAACCCTAGGTCCAATCGGAACCCTAACCGGATCTCTAACCCTAGCCCTCAACATAACCCTAACCCTAGGTCCAATCGGAACCCTAACCGGATCTCTAACCCTAGCCCTCAACATAACCCTAACCCTAGGTCCAATCGGAACCCTAACCGGATCTCTAACCCTAGCCCTCACCTAACCCTAATCATAGGTGCAATCGGAACCCTAACCGGATCTCTAACCCTAGCCCTCAACATAACCCTAACCCTAGGTCCAATCGGAACCCTAACCGAATCTCTAACCCTAGCCCTCAAAATAACCCTAACCCTAGGAACAATAGGAACCCTAACCGGATCTCTAACCCTAGCCCTCAACATAACCCTAACCCTAGGTCCAATCGTAACCCTAACCGGATCTCTAAACCTAGCTCTCAACATAACCCTATCCCTTGGTCCAATCGTAACACTAATCGGGTCTCTAACCCTAGCCCTCAACATAACCCTAACCCTAGGTCCAATCGGAACCCTAACCGGTTCTCTAACCGTAGCCCTCAACATAATCCTAACCCTAGGTCCAATCGGAACCCTAACCGGATCTCTAACCGTAGCCCTCAACATAATCCTAACCCTTGGTCCAATCGTAACACTAATCGGGTCTCTAACCCTAGCCCTCAACATAACCCTAACCCTAGGTCCAATCGGAACCCTAACGGGATATCTAACCCTAGCCCTCAACATAAACCTAACCCTAGGTCCAATCGGAACCCTATCCGGATCTCTAACCCTAGCCCTCAACATAACCCAAACCCTAGGTCCAATCGGAACCCTAACCGTATCTCTAACCCTAACCCTCAACATAACCCTAACCCTAGGTCCAATCGGAACCCTAACCGGATCTCTAACCCTAGCACTCACCTAACCCTAATCATAGGTGCAATCGGAACCCTAACCGGATCTCTAACCCTAGCCCTCAACATAACCCTAACCCTAGGTCCAATCGGAACCCTAACCGGATCTCTAACCCTAGCCCTCAAAATAACCCTAACCCTAGGTCCAATAGGAACCCGAACCGGATCTCTAACCCTAGCCCTCAACATAACCCTAACCCTAGGTCCAATCGTAACCCTAACCGGATCTCTAACCCTAGCCCTCAACATAACCCTAACCCTAGGTCCAATCGTAACCCTAATCGGGTCTCTAACCCTAGCCCTCAACATAACCCTAACCCTAGGTCCAATTGGAACCCTAACCGGATCTCTAACCCTAGCTCTCAACATAACCCTAACCCTAGGTCCAATCGGAACCCTAACCGGATCTCTAACCCTAGCCCTCAACATAATCCTAACCCTAGGTCCAATCGGAACCCTAACCGGATCTCTAACCCTACCCCTCAACATAAGCCTAACCCTAGGTCTAATCGGAAAGCTATAGGAATCTCGAACCCTAGCCCTCAACATAACCCTAACCATAGGTCCAATCGGAACCCTAACCGGATATCTAACCCTAGCCCTCAACCTAACCCTAACCCTAGGTCCAATCAGAACCCTAACCGCATCTCTCACCCTCGCCCTAATCATTACCATAACCCTAAGTCCAATCGGAACCCTAAACGAATCTCTCACCCTGGCCCTCAAAATAACCCTAACCCTAGGTCCAATCGGAACCCTAACCAGATCTCTAAACCTAGCCCTCAACATAACCCTAACCCTAGGTACAATGAGAACCCTAAACGGATTTCTAACCCTATTCCTCAAAAAAACCCTAACCCTAGGTCCAAACGGAACCCTAACCGGATCTCTAACCCTAGCCCTCCACATAACCCTAATCCTAGGTCCAATCGGAACCCTAACCGGATCTCTAACCCTAGCCCTCAACATAACCCTAACCCTAGGTCCAATCGGAACCCTAACCGGACCTCTAAACCTAGCCCTCAACATAACCCTAACCCTAGGTCGAATCGGAACCCTAACCGGATCTCTAAACCTACCCCTCAACATATCCCTAACCCTAGGTCCAATCGGAACCCTAACCAGTTCTCTAACCCTAGCCCTCAACATAACCCTAACCCTAGGTCCAATCGGAACCCTAACCGGATCTCTAACCCTAGCACTCACCTAACCCTAACCCTAGGTCCAATAGGAACCCTAACCGGATCTCTAACCCTAGCCCTCAACATAATCCTAACCCTAGGTCCAATCGGAACCCTAACCGGATCTCTAACCCTACCCCTCAACATAAGCCTAACCCTAGGTCTAATCGGAAAGCTATCGGAATCTCGAACCCTAGCCCTCAACATAATCCTAACCCTAGGTCCAATCGGAACCCTAACCGGATATCTAACCCGAGCCCTCAACCTAACCCTAACCCTAGGTCCAATCAGAACCCTAACCGGATCTCTCACCCTCGCCCTAAACATTACCATAACCCTAAGTCCAATCGGAACCCTAAACGAATCTCTCACCCTGGCCTTCAAAATAACCCTAACCCTAGGTCCAATCGTAACCCTAACCGGATCTCTAACCCTAGCCCTAAACATAACCCTAACCCTAGGTACAATGAGAACCCTAAACGGATTTCTAACCCTATTCCTAAAAAAATCCCTAACCCTAGGTCCAAACGGAACCCTAACCGGATCTCTAACCCTAGCCCTCAACATAACCCTAACCCTAGGTCCAATCGTAACCCTAACCGGATCTCTAACCCTAGCCCTCAACATAACCCTAACCCTAGGTCCAATCGGAACCCTAACCGGATCTCTAACCCTAGCCCTCAACATAACCCTAACCTTAGGTCCAATCGGAACCCTAACAAGATCTCTAAACCTACCCCTCAACATATCCCTAACCCTAGGTCCAATCGGAACCCTAACCGGATCTCTAACCCTACCACTCAACATAACCCTAACCCTAGGTCCAATCGGAACCCTAACCGGATCTCTAACCCTAGCCCTCACCATAACCCTAACCCTAGGTACAATCGGAACCCTAACCGGATCTCTAACCCTAGCCCTCAACATAACCCTAACCCTAGGTCCAATCGGAACCCTAACCGGATCTCTAACCCTAGCCCTCACCATAACCCTAACCCTAGGTACAATCGGAACCCTAACCGGATCTCTAACCCTAGCCCTCAACATAACCATAACCCTAGGTCCAATCGGAACCCTAAGCGGATATCTAACTCTAGCCCTAAACATAACCCTAACCCTAGGTCCAATCGGAACCCTCACTGGATCTCTAACCCTACCCCTCAACATAACCCTAACCCTAGGTCCAATCGGAACCCTAACCGGATATCTAACCCTAGCCCTCAACATAACCCGAACCCTAGGTCCAATCGGAACCCTAACCGGATCTCTAACCCTAGCCCTCAACATAACCCTAACCCTAGGTCCAATCGGAACCCTAACCGGATCTCTAACCCTACCACTCAACATAACCCTAACCCTAGGTCCAATCAGAACCCTAACCGGATATCTAACCCTAGCCCTCAACATAAACCTAACCCAGGTCCAATCGGAACCCTAACCGGATCTCTAACCCTAGCCCTCAACATAACCCTAACCCTAGGTCCGATCGGAACCCTAACCGGATCTCTAACCCTAGCCCTCAAGATAACCCTAACCCTAGGTCCGATCGGAACCCTAACCGGATCTCTAACCCTAGCCCTCACCTAACCCTAATCATAGGTGCAATCGGAACCCTAACCGGATCTCTAACCTTAGCCCTCAACATAACCCTAACCCTAGGTCCAATTGGAACCCTAACCGAATCTCTAACCCTAGCCCTCAACATAACCCTAACCCTAGGTCCAATCGGAATCCTAAGCGGATCTCTAACCCTAGCCCTAAACATAACCCTAACCCTAGGTCCAATCGGAACCCTAACTGGATCTCTAACCCTACCCCTCAACATACCCTAACCCTAGGTCCAATCGGAACCCTAACCGGATATCTAACCCTAGCCCTCAACATAACCCGAACCCTAGGTCCAATCGGAACCCTAACCGGATCTCTAACCCTAACCCTCAACATAACCCTAACCCTAGGTCCAATCGGAACCCTAACCGGATCTCTAACCCTACCACTCAACATAACCCTAACCCTAGGTCCAATCGGAACCCTAACCGGATCTCTAACCCTAGCCCTCACCTAACCCTAATCATAGGTGCAATCGGAACCCTAACCGGATCTCTAACCCTAGCCCTCAACATAACCCTAACCCTAGGTCCAATCGGAACCCTAACCGAATCTCTAACCCTAGCCCTCAAAATAACCCTAACCCTAGGTCCAATAGGAACCCTAACCGGATCTCTAACCCTAGCCCTCAACATAACCCTAACCCTAGGTCCAATCGTAACCCTAACCGGATCTCTAAACCTAGCTCTCAACATAACCCTAACCCTTGGTCCAATCGTAACACTAATCGGGTCTCTAACCCTAGCCCTCAACATAACCCTAACCCTAGGTCCAATCGGAACCCTAACCGGATCCCTAACCGTAGCCCTCAACATAATATAACCCTAGGTCCAATCGGAACCCTAACCGGATCTCTAACCGTAGCCCTCAACATAATCCTAACCCTTGGTCCAATCGTAACACTAATCGGGTCTCTAACCCTAGCCCTCAACATAACCCTAACCCTAGGTCCAATCGGAACCCTAACGGGATATCTAACCCTAGCCCTCAACATAAACCTAACCCTAGGTCCAATCGGAACCCTATCTGGATCTCTAACCCTAGCCCTCAACATAACCCTAACCCTAGGTCCAATCGGAACCCTAACCGGATCTCTAACCCTAACCCTCAACATAACCCTAACCCTAGGTCCAATCGGAACCCTAACCGGATCTCTAACCCTAGCACTCACCTAACCCTAATCATAGGTGCAATCGGAACCCTAACCGGATCTCTAACCCTAGCCCTCAACATAACCCTAACCCTAGGTCCAATCGGAACCCTAACCGGATCTCTAACCCTAGCCCTCAAAATAACCCTAACCCTAGGTCCAATAGGAATCCGAACCGGATCTCTAACCCTAGCCCTCAACATAACCCTAACCCTAGGTCCAATCGTAACCCTAACCGGATCTCTAACCCTAGCCCTCAACATAACCCTAACCCTAGGTCGAATCGTAACCCTAATCGGGTCTCTAACCCTAGCCCTCAACATAACCCTAACCCTAGGTCCAATCGGAACCCTAACCGGATCTCTAACCCTAGCTCTCAACATAACCCTAACCCTAGGTCCAATCGGAACCCTAACCGGATCTCTAACCCTAGCCCTCAACATAATCCTAACCCTAGGTCCAATCGGAACCCTAACCGGATCTCTAACCCTACCCCTCAACATAAGCCTAACCCTAGGTCTAATCGGAAAGCTATAGGAATCTCAAACCCTAGCCCTCAACATAACCCTAACCATAGGTCCAATCGGAACCCTAACCGGATATCTAACCCTAGCCCTCAACCTAACCCTAACCCTAGGTCCAATCAGAACCCTAACCGCATCTCTCACCCTCGCCCTAATCATTACCATAACCCTAAGTCCAATCGGAACCCTAAACGAATCTCTCACCCTGGCCCTCAAAATAACCCTAACCCTAGGTCCAATCGGAACCCTAACCAGATCTCTAAACCTAGCCCTCAACATAACCCTAACCCTAGGTACAATGAGAACCCTAAACGGATTTCTAACCCTATTCCTCAAAAAAACCCTAACCCTAGGTCCAAACAAACCCTAAACGGATCTCTAACCCTAGCCCTCCACATAACCCTAATCCTAGGTCCAATCGGAACCCTAACCGGATCTCTAACCCTAGCCCTCATAATAACCCTAACCCTAGGTCCAATCGGAACCCTAACCGGACCTCTAAACCTAGCCCTCAACATAACCCTAACCCTAGGTCGAATCGGAACCCTAACCGGATCTCTAAACCTACCCCTCAACATATCCCTAACCCTAGGTCCAATCGGAACCCTAACCAGTTCTCTAACCCTAGCCCTCAACATAACCCTAACCCTAGGTCCAATCGGAACCCTAACCGGATCTCTAACCCTAGCACTCACCTAACCCTAACCCTAGGTCCAATAGGAACCCTAACCGGATCTCTAACCCTAGCCCTCAACATAATCCTAACCCTAGGTCCAATCGGAACCCTAACCGGATCTCTAACCCTACCCCTCAACATAAGCCTAACCCTAGGTCTAATCGGAAAGCTATCGGAATCTCGAACCCTAGCCCTCAACATAATCCTAACCCTAGGTCCAATCGGAACCCTAACCGGATATCTAACCCGAGCCCTCAACCTAACCCTAACCCTAGGTCCAATCAGAACCCTAACCGGATCTCTCACCCTCGCCCTAAACATTACCATAACCCTAAGTCCAATCGGAACCCTAAACGAATCTCTCACCCTGGCCTTCAAAATAACCCTAACCCTAGGTCCAATCGTAACCCTAACCGGATCTCTAACCCTAGCCCTAAACATAACCCTAACCCTAGGTACAATGAGAACCCTAAACGGATTTCTAACCCTATTCCTAAAAAAATCCCTAACCCTAGGTCCAAACGGAACCCTAACCGGATCTCTAACCCTAGCCCTCAACATAACCCTAACCCTAGGTCCAATCGTAACCCTAACCGGATCTCTAACCCTAGCCCTCAACATAACCCTAACCCTAGGTCCAATCGGAACCCTAACCGGATCTCTAACCCTAGCCCTCAACATAACCCTAACCTTAGGTCCAATCGGAACCCTAACAGGATCTCTAAACCTACCCCTCAACATATCCCTAACCCTAGGTCCAATCGGAACCCTAACCGGATCTCTAACCCTACCACTCAACATAACCCTAACCCTAGGTCCAATCGGAACCCTAACCGGATCTCTAACCCTAGCCCTCACCATAACCCTAACCCTAGGTCCAATCGGAACCCTAACCGGATCTCTAACCCTAGCCCTCAACATAACCCTAACCCTAGGTCCAATCGGAACCCTAACCGGATCTCTAACCCTAGCCCTCAACATAACCCTAACCCTAGGTCCGATCGGAACCCTAACCGGATCTCTAACCCTAGCCCTCAAGATAACCCTAACCCTAGGTCCGATCGGAACCCTAACCGGATCTCTAACCCTAGCCCTCACCTAACCCTAATCATAGGTGCAATCGGAACCCTAACCGGATCTCTAACCTTAGCCCTCAACATAACCCTAACCCTAGGTCCAACTGGAACCCTAACCGAATCTCTAACCCTAGCCCTCAACATAACCCTAACCCTAGGTCCAATCGGAACCCTAACCGGATCTCTAACACTAGCCCTCAACATAACCCTAACCTTAGGTCCAATCAGAACCCTAAGCGGATCTCTAACCCTAGCCCTAAACATAACCCTAACCCTAGGTCCAATCGGAACCCTAACTGGATCTGTAACCCTACCCCTCAACATAACCCTAACCCTAGGTCCAATCGGAACCCTAACCGGATATCTAACCCTAGCCCTCAACATAACCCGAACCCTAGGTCCAATCGGAACCCTAACCGGATCTCTAACCCTAGCCCTCAACATAACCCTAACCCTAGGTCCAATCGGAACCCTAACCGGATCTCTAACCCTACCACTCAACATAACCCTAACCCTAGGTCCAATCAGAACCCTAACCGGATCTCTAAACCTAGCCCTCAACATAACCCTAACCCTAGGTCCAATCGGAACCCTAACCGGATCTCTAACCCTAGCCCTCAACATAACCCTAACCCTAGGTCCAATCGGAACCCTAACCAGATCTCTAACCCTACCACTCAACATAACCCTAACCCTAGGTCCAATCAGAACCCTAACCGGATCTCTAACCCTAGCCCTCACCTAACCCTAATCATAGGTGCAATCGGAACCCTAACCTGATCTCTAACCCTAGCCCTCAACATAACCCTAATCCTAGGTCCAATCGGAACCCTAACCGGATCTCTAACCCTAGCCCTCAAAATAACCCTAACCCTAGGTCCAATAGGAAACCTAACCGGATCTCTAACCCTAGCACTCAACATAATCGTAACCCTAGGTCCAATCGTAACCCTAACCGGATCTCTAACCCTAGCCCTCAACATAACACTAACCCTAGGTCCAATCGGAACCCTAACCGGATCTCTAACCCTAGCCCTCAAAATAACCCTAACCCTAGGTCCAATAGGAAACCTAACCGGATCTCTAACCCTAGCCCTCAACATAATCCTAACCCTAGGTCCAATCGTAACCCTAACCGGATCTCTAACCCTAGCCCTCAACATAACCCTAACCCTAGGTCCAATCATAACACTAATCGGGTCTCTAACACTAGCCCTCAACATAACCCTAACCCTAGGTCCAATCGGAACCCTAACGGGATCTCTAACCCTAGCCCTCAACATAATCCTAACCCTAGGTCCAATCGGAACCCTAACCGGATCTCTAACCCTACCCCTCAATATAAGCCTAACCCTAGGTCTAATCGGAAAGCTGTCGGAATCTCGAACCCTAGCCGTCAACATAACCCTAAACCTAGGTCCAATCAGAACCCTAACCGGATCTCTAGCCCTCAACCTAACCCTAACCCTAGGTCCAATCATAACCCTAACCGGATCTCTCACCCTCGCCCTAAGCATTACCATAACCCTAAGTCCAATCGGAATCCTAACCGAATCTCTCACCCTGGCCCTCAAAATAACCCTAACCCTAGGTCCAATCGTAACCCTAACCGGATCTTTCACCCTAGCCCTCAACATAACCCTAACCCTAGGTCCAATCGGAACCCTAACTGGAGCTGAAACCCTACCCCTCAACATAACCCTAATCCTAGGTCCAATCGAAAACCTAACCGAATTTCTAACCCTAGCCCTCAACATAACCTTAACCCTAGGTCCAATCGTAACCCTAACCGGAAATCTATCCCTAGCCCTCAACATAACCCTAAAGCTAGTTAGTGTCCAATTGGAACCCTAACCGGATCTTTAACCCTAGCCCTCAACATAACCCTAACCCTAGGTCCAATCGTAACCCTAACCGGATCTCTAACCATAGCTCTCAACATAACCCAAACCCTAGGTCCAATCAGAACCCTAACCGGATCTTTCACCCTAGCCCTCAACATAACCCTAACCCTAGGTCCAATCGGAACCCTAACCGGATCAATAACCCTAGCCCTCAAAATAACTCTAACCCTAGGTCCAATCGTAACGCTAACCGGATCTCTAACCCTAGCCCTCAAGATAACCCTAACCCTAGGTCCAATGAGAACCCTAACGGGATCTCTCACCCTAGCCCTCAACATAACCCTAACCCTAGGTACAATCGTAACCCTAACCGGATCTCTAAACCTAGCCCTCAACATAACCCTAAGCCTAGGTCCATTTGGACCCCTAACCGGATCTCTAACATTAGCCCTCAGCATAACCCTAACCCTAGGTCCAATTGGAACCCGAACCGGATCTCTATCCCGAGCCCTCAAAATAACCCAAACCCTAGGTCCAATTGGAACCCTAACCAGATCTCTAACCCTAGCGCTCAACATAACCCTAAACCGAGGTCCAATCGGAACCCTAACCGGATCTCTAACCCTAGCCCTCAACATAACCCTAAGCCTAGGTCCATTTGGAACCCTAACCGGATCTCTAAACCTAGCCCTCAACATAACCCTAACCCTAGGTCCAATCGGAACCCTAACCGGATCTAAAACACTAGCCCTCAACATAACCCTAACCCTAGGTCCAATCGGAACCCTAACCGGATCTCTAACCCTACCCCTCAACCTAACCCTAACCCTACGTGCCAGCGGAACCCTAACCGGATCTCAAACCCTAGACCTCAACATAAGCCTAACCCTAGGTCCAATCGGAAAGCTATCAGGATCTCGAACCCTAGCCCTCAACATAACATTATCCCTAGGTCCAATCGGAACCCTAACCGGATCTCTAACCCTAGCCCTCAACATAACCCTAACCCTAGATCCATTCGGAACCCTAACCGAATCTCTAAGGCTAGCCCTCCACATAACATTAACCCTATGTCCAATAGGAACCCTAACGTGATGTCTAACCCTAGCCCTCAACATAACCCTAACCCTAGCTCCAATCGCAACCCTAACCGGATCTCTAACCCTAGCCCTCAACATAACCCTAACGCTAGGTCCAATCGAAACCCTAACCGTATCTCTAACCCTAGCCCTCAACATAACCCTAACCCTAGGTCCAATCGTAACCCTAACCGGAAATCTATCCCTAGCCCTCAACATAACCCTAAAGCTAGGTCCAATTGGAACCCTAACCGGATCTCTAACCCTAGCCCTCAACATAACCGTAACCCTAGGTCCAATCGTAACCCTACCCGGATCTCTAACCATAGCTCTCAACATAACCCAAACCCTAGGCCCAATCAGAACCCTAAACGGATCTCTCACCCTAGCCCTCAACATAACCCTAACCCTAGGTCCAATCGGAACCCTAACCGGATCAATAACCCTAGCCCTCAAAATAACTCTAACCCTAGGTCCAATCGTAACGCTAACCGGATCTCTAACCCTAGCCCTCAAGATAACCCTAACCCTAGGTCCAATGAGAACCCTAACGGGATCTCTCACCCTAGCCCTCAACATAACCCTAACCCTAGGTACAATCGTAACCCTAACCGGATCTCTAAACCTAGCCCTCAACATAACCCTAAGACTAGGTCCATTTGGAACCCTAACCGGATCTCTAACATTAACCCTCAGCCTAACTCTAACCCTAGGTCCAATCGGAACCCTAACCGGATCTCTAACCCGAGCCCTCAAAATAACCCAAACCCTAGGTCCAATTGGAACCCTAACCAGATCTCTAACCCTAGCCCTCAACATAACCCTAAACCTAGGTCCAATCGGAACCCTAACCGGATCTCTAACCCTAGCCTTCAACATAACCCTAAGCCTAGGTCCATTTGGAACCCTAACCGGATCTCTAACCCTAGCCCTCAACATAACCCTAACCCTAGGTCCAATCGGAACCCTAACCGGATCTAAAACCCTAGCCCTCAACATAACCCTAACCCTAGGTCCAATCGGAACCCTAACCGGATCTCTAACCCTACCCCTCAACCTAACCCTAACCCTACGTGCAAGCGGAACCCTAACCGGATCTCAAACCCTAGCCCTCAACATAACATTATCCCTAGGTCCAATCGGAACCCTAACCGGATCTCTAACCCTAGCCCTCAACATAACATTATCGCTATGTCCAATATGAACCCTAACCGGATGTCTAACCCTAGCCCTCAACATAACCCTAACCCTAGGTCCAACCGGAACCCTAACCGGATCTTTAACCCTAGCCCTCAACATAACATTAACCCTATGTCCAATAGGAACCCTAACGGGATGCCTAACCCTAGCCCTCAACATAACCCTAACCCTAGGTCCAATCGGAACCCTAACCGGATCTCTAACCCTAGTTCTCAACCTAACCCTAACCCTACGTGCATCGGAACCCTAACCGGATCTCTAACCCTAGCCCTCAACATAACCCTAACCCTAGGTCCAATCGGAACCCTAACCGGATCTCTAACACTAGCCCTCAACATAACCCTAACCCTAGGTCCAATCGGAACCCTAACCGGATCTCTAACCCTAGCCCTCAACCTAACCCTAACCCTACGTGCATCGGAACCCTAACCGGATGTCTAACCCTAGCCCTCAACATAACCCTAACCCTAGGTCCAATCGGAACCCTAACCGGATCTCTAACCCTAGCCCTCAACATAACCCTAACCCTAGGTCCAATCGGAAACCTAACCGGATCTCTAACCCTAGCCCTCAACATAAACCTAACCCTAGGTCCAATTGGAACCCTAACCGGATCTCTAACCCTAGCCCTCAACATAACCCTAACCCTAGGTCCAATCGTAACCCTAACCGGATCTCTAACCCTAGCCCTCAACATACCCCTACCCCTAGGTCCAATCGTAATCCTAACCGTATCTCTAACCCTACCCCTCAACATAAGCCTAACCCTAGGTCCAATCGGAAAGCTATCCGGATCTCGAAACCTAGCCCTCAACATAACCCTAACCCTAGGTCCAAACGGAACCCTAACCGGATCTCTAACCCGAGCCCTCAACATAACACCAAACCCTAGGTCCAATCGTAACCCTAACCGGATCTTTAACCCTAGCCCTCAACATAACCCTCAGCCTAGGTCCAATCGGTACCCTAACGGGATATCTAACCCTAGCCTTCAACATAACCCTCATCCTAGGTCCAATCAGAACCCTAACCGGATCTCTAACCCTCGCCCTCAACATAACCCTAACCCTAGGTCCAATCGGAACCCTAACCGGATCTCTAAGCCTAGCCCTCAACATAACCCTAACCCTAGGTCCAATCGGAACCCTAACCGGATCTCTAAGCCTAGCCCTCAACATAACATTATCCCTATGCACAATATGAACCCTAACCGGATGTCTAACCCTAGCCCTCAACATAACCCTAACCCTAGGTCCAATCGGAACCCTAACCGGATCTCTAACCCTAGCCCTAAACATAACATTAACCCTATGTCCAATACGAACCCTAACGGGATGTCTAACCCTAGCCCTCAACATAACCCTAACCCTAGGTCCAATCGGAACCCTAAACGGATCTCTAACAATAGCCCTCAACATAACCCTAACCCTAGGTCCAATCGAAACCCTAACCGTATCTATAACCCTAGCCCTCAACATAACCCTAACCCTAGGTTAAATCGAAACCCTAACCGAATCTCTAACCCTAGCCCGCAACATAACCGTATCCCTAGGTACAATCGGAAACCTATCAGGATCTCTAACCCTAGCCCTCAACATAACCCTAACCCTAGGTCCAATCGTAACCCTAACCGGAAATCTATCCCTAGCCCTGAACATAACCCTAAAGCTAGGTCCAATTGGAACCCTAACCGGATCTCTAACCCTAGCCCTCAACATAACCCTAACCCTAGGTCCAATCGTAACCCTAACCGGATCTCTAACTATAGCTCTCAACATAACCCAAACCCTAGGTCCAATCAGAACCCTAACCGGATCTCTCACCCTAGCCCTCAACATAACACTAACCCTAGGTCCAATCGGAACCCTAACCGGATCAATAAACCTAGCCCTCAAAATAACTCTAACCCTAGGTCCAATCGTAACGCTAACCGGATCTCTAACCCTAGCCCTCAAGATAACCCTAACCCTAGGTCCAATGAGAACCCTAACGGGATCTCTCACCCTAGCCCTCAACATAACCCTAACCCTAGGTACAATCGGAACCCTAACCGGATGTCTAACCCTAGCCCTCAACATAACATTATCCCTATGTCCAATATGAACCCTAACCGGATGTCTAACCCTAGCCCTCAACATAACCCTAACCCTAGGTCCAATCGGAACCCTAACCGGATCTCTAACCCTAGCCCTCAACCTAACCCTAATCATAGGTCCAACCGGAACGCTAACCGGATCTCTAACCCTAGCCCTCAACATAACCCTAACCCTAGGTCCAACCGGAACCCTAACCGGATCTTTAACCCTAGCCCTCAACATAACATTAACCCTATGTCCAATAGGAACCCTAACGGGATGTCTAACCCTAGCCCTCAACATAACCCTAACCCTAGGTCCAATCGGAACCCTAACCGGATCTTTAACCCTAGCCCTCAACCTAACCCTAAACCTACGTGCATCGGAACCCTAACCGGATGTCTAACCCTAGCCCTCAACATAACCCTAACCCTAGGTCCAATCGGAACCCTAACCGGATCTCTAACCCTAGCCCTCAACATAACCCTAACCCTAGGTCCAATCAGAACCCTAACCGGATCTCTAACACTAGCCCTCAACTTAACCCTAATCCTAGGTCCAATCGGAACCCTAACCGGATCTCTAACCCTAGCACTCAACCTAACCCTAACCCTACGTGCAAGCGGAACCCTAACCGGATCTCTAACCCAAGCCCTCAACATAACCCTAACCCTATGTCCAATTGGAACCCTAACCGGATCTCTAACCCTACCCCTCTACCTAACCCTAACCCTACGTGCAAGCGGAACCCTAACCGGATGCCTAACCCTAGCCCTCAACATAACCATAACCCTAGGTCCAATCGGAACCCTAACCGGATCTCTAACCCTAGCCCTCAACATAACCCTAACCCTAGGTCCAATCGGAACCCTAACCGGATCTCTAACCCTAGCCCTCAACATAACCCTAACCCTAGGTCCAATCGGAAACCTAACCGGATCTCTAACCCTAGCCCTCAACATAAACCTAACCCTAGGTCCAATTGGAACCCTAACCGGATCTCTAACCCTAGCCCTCAACATAACCCTAACCCTAGGTCCAATCGTAACCCTAACCGGATCTCTAACCCTAGCCCTCAACATACCCCTACCCCTAGGTCCAATCGTAATCCTAACCGTATCTCTAACCCTACCCCTCAACATAAGCCTAACCCTAGGTCCAATCGGAAAGCTATCTGGATCTCGAAACCTAGCCCTCAACATAACCCTAACCCTAGGTCCAAACGGAACCCTAACCGGATCTCTAACCCTAGCCCTCAACATAACACCAAACCCTAGGTCCAATCGTAACCCTAACCGGATCTCTAACCCTAGCCCTCAACATAACCCTCAGCCTAGGTCCAATCGGTACCCTAACGGGATATCTAACCCTAGCCTTCAACATAACCCTCATCCTAGGTCCAATCAGAACCCTAACCGGATCTCTAACCCTCGCCCTCAACATAACCCTAACCCTAGGTCCAATCGGAACCCTAACCGGATCTCTAAGCCTAGCCCTCAACATAACCCTAACCCTAGGTCCAATCGGAACCCTAACCGGATCTCTAAGCCTAGCCCTCAACATAACATTATCCCTATGCACAATATGAACCCTAACCGGATGTCTAACCCTAGCCCTCAACATAACCCTAACCCTAGGTCCAATCGGAACCCTAACCGGATCTCTAACCCTAGCCCTAAACATAACATTAACCCTATGTCCAATACGAACCCTAACGGGATGTCTAACCCTAGCCCTCAACATAACCCTAACCCTAGGTCCAATCGGAACCCTAAACGGATCTCTAACAATAGCCCTCAACATAACCCTAACCCTAGGTCCAATCGAAACCCTAACCGTATCTATAACCCTAGCCCTCAACATAACCCTAACCCTAGGTTAAATCGAAACCCTAACCGAATCTCTAACCCTAGCCCGCAACATAACCGTATCCCTAGGTACAATCGGAAACCTATCAGGATCTCTAACCCTAGCCCTCAACATAACCCTAACCCTAGGTCCAATCGTAACCCTAACCGGAAATCTATCCCTAGCCCTGAACATAACCCTAAAGCTAGGTCCAATTGGAACCCTAACCGGATCTCTAACCCTAGCCCTCAACATAACCCTAACCCTAGGTCCAATCGTAACCCTAACCGGATCTCTAACTATAGCTCTCAACATAACCCAAACCCTAGGTCCAATCAGAACCCTAACCGGATCTCTCACCCTAGCCCTCAACATAACACTAACCCTAGGTCCAATCGGAACCCTAACCGGATCAATAAACCTAGCCCTCAAAATAACTCTAACCCTAGGTCCAATCGTAACGCTAACCGGATCTCTAACCCTAGCCCTCAAGATAACCCTAACCCTAGGTCCAATGAGAACCCTAACGGGATCTCTCACCCTAGCCCTCAACATAACCCTAACCCTAGGTACAATCGGAACCCTAACCGGATCTCTAACCCTAGCCCTCAACATAACATTATCCCTATGTCCAATATGAACCCTAACCGGATGTCTAACCCTAGCCGTCAACATAACCCTAACCCTAGGTCCAATCGGAACCCTAACCGGATCTCTAACCCTAGCCCTCAACCTAACCCTAATCATAGGTCCAACCGGAACGCTAACCGGATCTCTAACCCTAGCCCTCAACATAACCCTAACCCTAGGTCCAACCGGAACCCTAACCGGATCTTTAACCCTAGCCCTCAACATAACATTAACCCTATGTCCAATAGGAACCCTAACGGGATGTCTAACCCTAGCCCTCAACATAACCCTAACCCTAGGTCCAATCGGAACCCTAACCGGATCTCTAACCCTAGCCCTCAACCTAACCCTAAACCTACGTGCATCGGAACCCTAACCGGATGTCTAACCCTAGCCCTCAACATAACCCTAACCCTAGGTCCAATCGGAACCCTAACCGGATCTCTAACCCTAGCCCTCAACATAACCCTAACCCTAGGTCCAATCAGAACCCTAACCGGATCTCTAACACTAGCCCTCAACTTAACCCTAACCCTAGGTCCAATCGGAACCCTAACCGGATCTCTAACCCTAGCCCTCAACCTAACCCTAACCCTACGTGCAAGCGGAACCCTAACCGGATCTCTAACCCAAGCCCTCAACATAACCCTAACCCTATGTCCAATTGGAACCCTAACCGGATCTCTAACCCTACCCCTCTACCTAACCCTAACCCTACGTGCAAGCGGAACCCTAACCGGATGCCTAAACCTAGCCCTCAACATAACCATAACCCTAGGTCCAATCGGAACCCTAACCGGATCTCTAACCCTAGCCCTCAACATAACCCTAACCCTAGGTCCAATCGGAACCCTAACCGGATCTCTAACCCTAGCCCTCAATATAACCCTAACCCTAGGTCCACTCGGAACCCACACCGGATCTCTAACCCTAGCCCTTAACTTAACCCTAACCCTAGGTCCAATCGGAACCCTAACCGGATATCTAACCCTAGCCCTCAACATAACCCTAACACTAGTTCCAATGGTAACCCTAACCGGGTCTCTAACCCTAGCCCTCAACATAACCCTAACCCTAGGTCCAATCGGAACCCTAACCGGATCTCTAAGCCTAGCCCTCAACATAACATTATCCCTATGCACAATATGAACCCTAACCGGATGTCTAACCCTAGCCCTCAACATAACCCTAACCCTAGGTCCAATCGGAACCCTAACCGGATCTCTAACCCTAGCCCTAAACATAACATTAACCCTATGTCCAATACGAACCCTAACGGGATGTCTAACCCTAGCCCTCAACATAACCCTAACCCTAGGTCCAATCGGAACCCTAAACGGATCTCTAACAATAGCCCTCAACATAACCCTAACCCTAGGTCCAATCGAAACCCTAACCGTATCTATAACCCTAGCCCTCAACATAACCCTAACCCTAGGCTAAATCGAAACCCTAACCGAATCTCTAACCCTAGCCCGCAACATAACCGTATCCCTAGGTACAATCGGAAACCTATCAGGATCTCTAACCCTAGCCCTCAACATAACCCTAACCCTAGGTCCAATCGTAACCCTAACCGGAAATCTATCCCTAGCCCTGAACATAACCCTAAAGCTAGGTCCAATTGGAACCCTAAACGGATCTCTAACCCTAGCCCTCAACATAACCCTAACCCTAGGTCCAATCGTAACCCTAACCGGATCTCTAACTATAGCTCTCAACATAACCCAAACCCTAGGTCCAATCAGAACCCTAACCGGATCTCTCACCCTAGCCCTCAACATAACACTAACCCTAGGTCCAATCGGAACCCTAACCGGATCAATAAACCTAGCCCTCAAAATAACTCTAACCCTAGGTCCAATCGTAACGCTAACCGGATCTCTAACCCTAGCCCTCAAGATAACCCTAACCCTAGGTCCAATGAGAACCCTAACGGGATCTCTCACCCTAGCCCTCAACATAACCCTAACCCTAGGTACAATCGGAACCCTAACCGGATCTCTAACCCTAGCCCTCAACATAACATTATCCCTATGTCCAATATGAACCCTAACCGGATGTCTAACCCTAGCCCTCAACATAACCCTAACCCTAGGTCCAATCGGAACCCTAACCGGATCTCTAACCCTAGCCCTCAACCTAACCCTAATCATAGGTCCAACCGGAACGCTAACCGGATCTCTAACCCTAGCCCTCAACATAACCCTAACCCTAGGTCCAACCGGAACCCTAACCGGATCTTTAACCCTAGCCCTCAACATAACATTAACCCTATGTCCAATAGGAACCCTAACGGGATGTCTAACCCTAGCCCTCAACATAACCCTAACCCTAGGTCCAATCGGAACCCTAACCGGATCTCTAACCCTAGCCCTCAACCTAACCCTAAACCTACGTGCATCGGAACCCTAACCGGATGTCTAACCCTAGCCCTCAACATAACCCTAACCCTAGGTCCAATCGGAACCCTAACCGGATCTCTAACCCTAGCCCTCAACATAACCCTAACCCTAGGTCCAATCAGAACCCTAACCGGATCTCTAACACTAGCCCTCAACTTAACCCTAACCCTAGGTCCAATCGGAACCCTAACCGGACCTCTAACCCTAGCCCTCAACCTAACCCTAACCCTACGTGCAAGCGGAACCCTAACCGGATCTCTAACCCAAGCCCTCAACATAACCCTAACCCTATGTCCAATTGGAACCCTAACCGGATCTCTAACCCTACCCCTCTACCTAACCCTAACCCTACGTGCAAGCGGAACCCTAACCGGATGCCTAACCCTAGCCCTCAACATAACCATAACCCTAGGTCCAATCGGAACCCTAACCGGATCTCTAACCCTAGCCCTCAACATAACCCTAACCCTAGGTCCAATCGGAACCCTAACCGGATCTCTAACCCTAGCCCTCAATATAACCCTAACCCTAGGTCCACTCGGAACCCACACCGGATCTCTAACCCTAGCCCTTAACTTAACCCTAACCCTAGGTCCAATCGGAACCCTAACCGGATCTCTAACCCTAGCCCTCAACATAACCCTAACACTAGTTCCAATGGGAACCCTAACCGGATCTCTAACCCTAGCCCTCAACATAACCCTAACCCTAGGTCCAATCGGAACCCTAACCGGATCTCTAACCCTAGCCCTCAACATAACCCTAACCCTAAGTCCAATCGGAACCCTAACCGGATCTCTAACCCTAGCCCTCAACATAACCCTAACCCTAAGTCCAATCGGAACCCTAACCGGATCTCTAACCCTAGCCCTCAACATAACCCTAACGCTAGGTCCAATCGAAACCCTAACCGTATCTCTAACCCTAGCCCTCAACATAACCCTAATCCTAGGTCCAATCGAAACCCTATCCGAATTTCTAACCCTAGCCCTCAACATAACCGTATCCCTAGGTACAATCGGAAACCTATCAGGATCTCTAACCCTAGCCCTCAACATAACCCTAACCCTAGGTCCAATCGTAACCCTAACCGGAAATCTATCCCTAGCCCTCAACATAACCCTAAAGCTAGTTAGTGTCCAATTGGAACCCTAACCGGATCTTTAACCCTAGCCCTCAACATAACCCTAACCCTAGGTCCAATCGTAACCCTAACCGGAACTCTAACCATAGCTCTCAACATAACCCAAACCCTAGGTCCAATCAGAACCCTAACCGGATCTCTCACCCTAGCCCTCAACATAACCCTAACCCTAGGTCCAATCGGAACCCTAACCGGATCAATAACCCTAGCCCTCAAAATAACTCTAACCCTAGGTCCAATCGTAACGCTAACCGGATCTCTAACCCTAGCCCTCAAGATAACCCTAACCCTAGGTCCAATGAGAACCCTAACGGGATCTCTCACCCTAGCCCTCAACATAACCCTAACCCTAGGTACAATCGTAACCCTAACCGGATCTCTAAACCTAGCCCTCAACATAACCCTAAGCCTAGGTCCATTTGGAACCCTAACCGGATCTCTAACATTAGCCCTCAGCATAACCCTAACCCTAGGTCCAATTGGAACCCGAACCGGATCTCTATCCCGAGCCCTCAAAATAACCCAAACCCTAGGTCCAATTGGAACCCTAACCAGATCTCTAACCCTAGCCCTCAACATAACCCTAAACCTAGGTCCAATCGGAACCCTAACCGGATCTCAAACCCTAGCCCTCAACATAACCCTAAGCCTAGGTCCATTTGGAACCCTAACCGGATCTCTAACCCTAGCCCTCAACATAACCCTAACCCTAGGTCCAATCGGAACCCTAACCGGATCTAAAACACTATCCCTCAACATAACCCTAACCCTAGGTCCAATCGGAACCCTAACCGGATCTCTAACCCTACCCCTCAACCTAACCCTAACCCTACGTGCAAGCGGAACCCTAACCGGATCTCTAACCCTAGCCCTCAACATAACATTATCCCTAGGTCCAATCTGAACCCTAACCGGATCTCTAACACTAGCCCTCAACATAACCCTAACCCTAGGTCCATTCGGAACCCTAACCGGATCTCTAAGCCTAGCCCTCAACATAACATTAACCCTATGTCCAATCGGAACCCTAACCGGATCTCTAACCCTAGCCCTCAACATAACATTATCGCTATGTCCAATATGAACCCTAACCGGATGTCTAACCCTAGCCCTCAACATAACACTAACCCTACGTCCAATCGGAACCCTAACCAGATCTCTAACCCTAGCCCTCAACATAACATTAACCGTATGTCCAATAGGAACCCTAACGGGATGTCTAACCCTAGCCCTCAACATAACCCTAACCCTAGGTCCAATCGGAACCCTAACCGGATCTCTAACCCTAGCCCTCAACATAACCCTAACCCTAGGTCCAATTGGAACCCTAACCGGATCTCTAACGCTAGCCCTCAACATAACCCTAACCCTAGGTACAGTCGGAACCATAACCGGATCTCTAAACATAGCCCTCAATATAACCCTAACCCTAGGTCCAATCGGAACCCTAACAGGATCTCTAAACCTAGCCCTCAACATACCCCTAACCCTAGGTCCAATCGTAACCCTAACCGTATCTCTAACCCTACCCCTCAACATAAGCCTAACCCTAGGTCCAATCGGAAAGCTATCCGGATCTCGAAACATAGCCCTCAACATAACCCTAACCCTAGGTCCACACGGAACCCTAACCGGATCTCTAACCCTAGCCCTCAACATAACACCAAACCCTAGGTCCAATCGGAAACCTAACCGGATCTCTAAACCTAGCCCTCAACATAACCCTCAGCCTAGGTCCAATCGGTACCCTAACGGGATATCTAAACCTAGCCTTCAACATAACCCTAATCCTAGGTCCAATCAGAACCCTAACCGAATCTCTAACCCTAGCCCTCAACATAACCCTAACCCTAGGTCCAATCGGAACCCTAACCGGATCTCTAACCCTCGCCCTCAACATAACCCTAACCCTAGGTCCAATCGGAACCCTAACCGGATCTCTAAGCCTAGCCCTCAACATAACCCTAACCCTAGGTCCAATCGGAACCCTAACCGGATCTCTAAGCCTAGCCCTCAACATAACATTATCCCTATGCACAATATGAACCCTAACCGGATGTCTAACCCTAGCCCTCAACATAACCCTAACCCTAGGTCCAATCGGAACCCTAACCGGATCTCTCACCCTAGCCCTAAACATAACATTAACCCTATTTCCAATACGAACCCTAACGGGATGTCTAACCCTAGCACTCAACATAACCCTAACACTAGGTCCAATCGGAACCCTAAACGGATCTCTAACAATAGCCCTCAACATAACCCTAACCCTAGGTCCAATCGAAACCCTAACCGTATCTCTAACCCTAGCCCTCAACATAACCCTAACCCTAGGTTAAATCGAAACCCTAACCGAATCTCTAACCCTAGCCCGCAACATAACCGTATCCCTAGGTACAATCGGAAACCTATCAGGATCTCTAACCCTAGCCCTCAACATAACCCTAACCCTAGGTCCAATCGTAACCCTAACCGGAAATCTATCCCTAGCCCTGAACAATACCCTAAAGCTAGGTCCAATTGGAACCCTAACCGGATCTCTAACCCTAGCCCTCAACATAACCCTAACCCTAGGTCCAATCGTAACCCTAACCGGATCTCTAACCATAGCTCTCAACATAACCCAAACCCTAGGTCCAATCAGAACCCTAACCGGATCTCTCACCCTAGCCCTCAACATAACACTAACCCTAGGTCCAATCGGAACCCTAACCGGATCTCTAACCCTAGCCCTCAACCTAACCCTAACCCTACGTGCAAGCGGAACCCTAACCGGATCTCTAACCCAAGCCCTCAACATAACCCTAACCCTATGTCCAATTGGAACCCTAACCGGATCTCTAACCCTACCCCTCTACCTAACCCTAACCCTACGTGCAAGCGGAACCCTAACCGGATGCCTAACCCTAGCCCTCAACATAACCATAACCCTAGGTCCAATCGGAACCCTAACCGGATCTCTAACCCTAGCCCTCAACATAACCCTAACCCTAGGTCCAATCGGAACCCTAACCGGATCTCTAACCCTAGCCCTCAATATAACCCTAACCCTAGGTCCACTCGGAACCCACACCGGATCTCTAACCCTAGCCCTTAACTTAACCCTAACCCTAGGTCCAATCGGAACCCTAACCGGATCTCTAACCCTAGCCCTCAACATAACCCTAACACTAGTTCCAATGGGAACCCTAACCGGATCTCTAACCCTAGCCCTCAACATAACCCTAACCCTAGGTCCAATCGGAACCCTAACCGGATCTCTAACCCTAGCCCTCAACATAACCCTAACCCTAAGTCCAATCGGAACCCTAACCGGATCTCTAACCCTAGCCCTCAACATAACCCTAACCCTAAGTCCAATCGGAACCCTAACCGGATCTCTAACCCTAGCCCTCAACATAACCCTAACGCTAGGTCCAATCGAAACCCTAACCGTATCTCTAACCCTAGCCCTCAACATAACCCTAATCCTAGGTCCAATCGAAACCCTATCCGAATTTCTAACCCTAGCCCTCAACATAACCGTATCCCTAGGTACAATCGGAAACCTATCAGGATCTCTAACCCTAGCCCTCAACATAACCCTAACCCTAGGTCCAATCGTAACCCTAACCGGAAATCTATCCCTAGCCCTCAACATAACCCTAAAGCTAGTTAGTGTCCAATTGGAACCCTAACCGGATCTTTAACCCTAGCCCTCAACATAACCCTAACCCTAGGTCCAATTGTAACCCTAACCGGATCTCTAACCATAGCTCTCAACATAACCCAAACCCTAGGTCCAATCAGAACCCTAACCGGATCTCTCACCCTAGCCCTCAACATAACCCTAACCCTAGGTCCAATCGGAACCCTAAACGGATCAATAACCCTAGCCCTCAAAATAACTCTAACCCTAGGTCCAATCGTAACGCTAACCGGATCTCTAACCCTAGCCCTCAAGATAACCCTAACCCTAGGTCCAATGAGAACCCTAACGGGATCTCTCACCCTAGCCCTCAACATAACCCTAACCCTAGGTACAATCGTAACCCTAACCGGATCTCTAAACCTAGCCCTCAACATAACCCTAAGCCTAGGTCCATTTGGAACCCTAACCGGATCTCTAACATTAGCCCTCAGCATAACCCTAACCCTAGGTCCAATTGGAACCCGAACCGGATCTCTATCCCGAGCCCTCAAAATAACCCAAACCCTAGGTCCAATTGGAACCCTAACCAGATCTCTAACCCTAGCCCTCAACATAACCCTAAACCTAGGTCCAATCGGAACCCTAACCGGATCTCAAACCCTAGCCCTCAACATAACCCTAAGCCTAGGTCCATTTGGAACCCTAACCGGATCTCTAACCCTAGCCCTCAACATAACCCTAACCCTAGGTCCAATCGGAACCCTAACCGGATCTAAAACACTATCCCTCAACATAACCCTAACCCTAGGTCCAATCGGAACCCTAACCGGATCTCTAACCCTACCCCTCAACCTAACCCTAACCCTACGTGCAAGCGGAACCCTAACCGGATCTCTAACCCTAGCCCTCAACATAACATTATCCCTAGGTCCAATCTGAACCCTAACCGGATCTCTAACACTAGCCCTCAACATAACCCTAACACTAGGTCCATTCGGAACCCTAACCGGATCTCTAAGCCTAGCCCTCAACATAACATTAACCCTATGTCCAATCGGAACCCTAACCGGATCTCTAACCCTAGCCCTCAACATAACACTAACCCTACGTCCAA
This sequence comes from Miniopterus natalensis, assembly GCF_054644295.1. Lineage (NCBI taxonomy): Eukaryota > Metazoa > Chordata > Mammalia > Chiroptera > Miniopteridae > Miniopterus > Miniopterus natalensis. Next base: position 224,936 of record NW_028269910.1, on the reverse strand, counting down.
TCGGAACCCTAACCAGATCTCTAACCCTAGCCCTCAACATAACATTAACCGTATGTCCAATAGGAACCCTAACGGGATGTCTAACCCTAGCCCTCAACATAACCCTAACCCTAGGTCCAATCGGAACCCTAACCGGATCTCTAACCCTAGCCCTCAACATAACCCTAACCCTAGGTCCAATTGGAACCCTAACCGGATCTCTAACGCTAGCCCTCAACATAACCCTAACCCTAGGTACAGTCGGAACCATAACCGGATCTCTAAACATAGCCCTCAATATAACCCTAACCCTAGGTCCAATCGGAACCCTAACAGGATCTCTAAACCTAGCCCTCAACATACCCCTAACCCTAGGTCCAATCGTAACCCTAACCGTATCTCTAACCCTACCCCTCAACATAAGCCTAACCCTAGGTCCAATCGGAAAGCTATCCGGATCTCGAAACATAGCCCTCAACATAACCCTAACCCTAGGTCCACACGGAACCCTAACCGGATCTCTAACCCTAGCCCTCAACATAACACCAAACCCTAGGTCCAATCGGAAACCTAACCGGATCTCTAAACCTAGCCCTCAACATAACCCTCAGCCTAGGTCCAATCGGTACCCTAACGGGATATCTAACCCTAGCCTTCAACATAACCCTAATCCTAGGTCCAATCAGAACCCTAACCGAATCTCTAACCCTACCCCTCTACCTAACCCTAACCCTACGTGCAAGCGGAACCCTAACCGGATGCCTAACCCTAGCCCTCAACATAACCATAACCCTAGGTCCAATCGGAACCCTAACCGGATCTCTAACCCTAGCCCTCAACATAACCCTAACCCTAGGTCCAATCGGAACCCTAACCGGATCTCTAACCCTAGCCCTCAATATAACCCTAACCCTAGGTCCACTCGGAACCCACACCGGATCTCTAACCCTAGCCCTTAACTTAACCCTAACCCTAGGTCCAATCGGAACCCTAACCGGATCTCTAACCCTAGCCCTCAACATAACCCTAACACTAGTTCCAATGGGAACCCTAACCGGATCTCTAACCCTAGCCCTCAACATAACCCTAACCCTAGGTCCAATCGGAACCCTAACCGGATCTCTAACCCTAGCCCTCAACATAACCCTAACCCTAAGTCCAATCGGAACCCTAACCGGATCTCTAACCCTAGCCCTCAACATAACCCTAACCCTAAGTCCAATCGGAACCCTAACCGGATCTCTAACCCTAGCCCTCAACATAACCCTAACGCTAGGTCCAATCGAAACCCTAACCGTATCTCTAACCCTAGCCCTCAACATAACCCTAATCCTAGGTCCAATCGAAACCCTATCCGAATTTCTAACCCTAGCCCTCAACATAACCGTATCCCTAGGTACAATCGGAAACCTATCAGGATCTCTAACCCTAGCCCTCAACATAACCCTAACCCTAGGTCCAATCGTAACCCTAACCGGAAATCTATCCCTAGCCCTCAACATAACCCTAAAGCTAGTTAGTGTCCAATTGGAACCCTAACCGGATCTTTAACCCTAGCCCTCAACATAACCCTAACCCTAGGTCCAATCGTAACCCTAACCGGATCTCTAACCATAGCTCTCAACATAACCCAAACCCTAGGTCCAATCAGAACCCTAACCGGATCTCTCACCCTAGCCCTCAACATAACCCTAACCCTAGGTCCAATCGGAACCCTAAACGGATCAATAACCCTAGCCCTCAAAATAACTCTAACCCTAGGTCCAATCGTAACGCTAACCGGATCTCTAACCCTAGCCCTCAAGATAACCCTAACCCTAGGTCCAATGAGAACCCTAACGGGATCTCTCACCCTAGCCCTCAACATAACCCTAACCCTAGGTACAATCGTAACCCTAACCGGATCTCTAAACCTAGCCCTCAACATAACCCTAAGCCTAGGTCCATTTGGAACCCTAACCGGATCTCTAACATTAGCCCTCAGCATAACCCTAACCCTAGGTCCAATTGGAACCCGAACCGGATCTCTATCCCGAGCCCTCAAAATAACCCAAACCCTAGGTCCAATTGGAACCCTAACCAGATCTCTAACCCTAGCCCTCAACATAACCCTAAACCTAGGTCCAATCGGAACCCTAACCGGATCTCAAACCCTAGCCCTCAACATAACCCTAAGCCTAGGTCCATTTGGAACCCTAACCGGATCTCTAACCCTAGCCCTCAACATAACCCTAACCCTAGGTCCAATCGGAACCCTAACCGGATCTAAAACACTATCCCTCAACATAACCCTAACCCTAGGTCCAATCGGAACCCTAACCGGATCTCTAACCCTACCCCTCAACCTAACCCTAACCCTACGTGCAAGCGGAACCCTAACCGGATCTCTAACCCTAGCCCTCAACATAACATTATCCCTAGGTCCAATCTGAACCCTAACCGGATCTCTAACACTAGCCCTCAACATAACCCTAACCCTAGGTCCATTCGGAACCCTAACCGGATCTCTAAGCCTAGCCCTCAACATAACATTAACCCTATGTCCAATCGGAACCCTAACCGGATCTCTAACCCTAGCCCTCAACATAACACTAACCCTACGTCCAATCGGAACCCTAACCAGATCTCTAACCCTAGCCCTCAACATAACATTAACCGTATGGCCAATAGGAACCCTAACGGGATGTCTAACCCTAGCCCTCAACGTAACCCTAACCCTAGGTCCAATCGGAACCCTAACCGGATCTCTAACCCTAGCCCTCAACATAACCCTAACCCTAGGTCCAATTGGAACCCTAACCGGATCTCTAACGCTAGCCCTCAACATAACCCTACCCTAGGTACAGTCGGAACCATAACCGGATCTCGAAACATAGCCCTCAATATAACCCTAACCCTAGGTCCAATCGGAACCCTAACAGGATCTCTAAACCTAGCCCTCAACATACCCCTAACCCTAGGTCCAATCGTAACCCTAACCGTATCTCTAACCCTACCCCTCAACATAAGCCTAACCCTAGGTCCAATCGGAAAGCTATCCGGATCTCGAAACATAGCCCTCAACATAACCCTAACCCTAGGTCCACACGGAACCCTAACCGGATCTCTAACCCTAGCCCTCAACATAACACCAAACCCTAGGTCCAATCGGAAACCTAACCGGATCTCTAAACCTAGCCCTCAACATAACCCTCAGCCTAGGTCCAATCGGTACCCTAACGGGATATCTAACCCTAGCCTTCAACATAACCCTAATCCTAGGTCCAATCAGAACCCTAACCGAATCTCTAACCCTAGCCCTCAACATAACCCTAACCCTAGGTCCAATAGGAACCCTAACCGGATCTCTAACCCTCGCCCTCAACATAACCCTAACCCTAGGTCCAATCGGAACCCTAACCGGATCTCTAAGCCTAGCCCTCAACATAACCCTAACCCTAGGTCCAATCGGAACCCTAACCGGATCTCTAAGCCTAGCCCTCAACATAACATTATCCCTATGCACAATATGAACCCTAACCGGATGTCTAACCCTAGCCCTCAACATAACCCTAACCCTAGGTCCAATCGGAACCCTAACCGGATCTCTCACCCTAGCCCTAAACATAACATTAACCCTATTTCCAATACGAACCCTAACGGGATGTCTAACCCTAGCACTCAACATAACCCTAACACTAGGTCCAATCGGAACCATAAACGGATCTCTAACAATAGCCCTCAACATAACCCTAACCCTAGGTCCAATCGAAACCCTAACCGTATCTCTAACCCTAGCCCTCAACATAACCCTAACCCTAGGTTAAATCGTAACCCTAACCGAATCTCTAACCCTAGCCCGCAACATAACCGTATCCCTAGGTACAATCGGAAACCTATCAGGATCTCTAACCCTAGCCCTCAACATAACCCTAACCCTAGGTCCAATCGTAACCCTAACCGGAAATCTATCCCTAGCCCTGAACAATACCCTAAAGCTAGGTCCAATTGGAACCCTAACCGGATCTCTAACCCTAGCCCTCAACATAACCCTAACCCTAGGTCCAATCGTAACCCTAACCGGATCTCTAACCATAGCTCTCAACATAACCCAAACCCTAGGTCCAATCAGAACCCTAACCGGATCTCTCACCCTAGCCCTCAACATAACACTAACCCTAGGTCCAATCGGAACCCTAACCGGATCTATAACCCTAGCCCTCAACATAACCCTAACCCTAGGTCCAATCGTAACGCTAACCGGATCTCTAACCCTAGCCCTCAAGATAACCCTAACCCTAGGTCCAATGAGAACCCTAACGGGATCTCTCACCCTCGCCCTCAACATAACCCTAACCCTAGGTACAATCGGAACCCTAACCGGATCTCTAACCCTAGCCCTCAACATAACATTATACCTATGTCCAATATGAACCCTAACCGGATGTCTAACCCTAGCCCTCAACATAACCCTAACCCTAGGTCCATTCGGAACCCTAACCGGATCTCTAACTCTAGCCCTCAACATAACCCTAACCCTAGGTCCAATCGTAACCCTAAACGGATCTCTAACCCTAGCCCTCAACATAACATTATCGCTATGTCCAATATGAACCCTAACCGGATGTCTAACCCTAGCCCTCAACATAACCCTAACCCTAGGTCCAATCGGAAACCTAACCGGATCTCTAACCCTAGCCCTCAACATAACCCTAACCCTAGGTCCAATTGGAACCCTAACCGGATCTCTAACGCTAGCCCTCAACATAACCCTAACCCTAGGTACAGTCGGAACCCTAACCGGATCTCTAAACCTAGCCCTCAACATAACCCTAACGCTAGGTCCAATCGAAACCCTAACCGTATCTCTAACCCTAGCCCTCAACATAACCCTAACCCTAGGTCCAATCGAAACTCTAACCGAATCTCTAACCCTAGCCCTCAACATAACCGTATCCCTAGCTACAATCGGAAACCTATCAGGATCTCTAACCCTAGCCCTCAACATAACCCTAACCTTAGGTCCAATCGTAACCCTAACCGGAAATCTATCCCTAGCCCTCAACATAACCCTAAAGCTAGTTCCAATTGGAACCCTAACCGGATCTCTAACCCTAGCCCTCAACCTAACCCTAACCCTAGGTCCAATCGTAACCCTAACCGGATCTCTAACCATAGCTCTCAACATAACCCAAACCCTAGGTCCAATCAGAACCCTAACCGGATCTCTCACCCTAGCCCTCAACATAACCCTAACCCTAGGTCCCATCGGAACCCTAAACGGATCAATAACCCTAGCCCTCAAAATAACTCTAACCCTCGGTCCAATCGTAACGCTAACCGGATCTCTAACCCTAGCCCTCAAGATAACCCTAACCCTAGGTCCAATCGGAACCCTAACCGGATCTCTAAACCGAGCCCTCAAAATAACCCAAACCCTAGGTCCAAATGGAACCCTAACCAGATCTCTAACCCTAGCCCTCAACATAACCCTAAACCTAGGTCCAATCGGAACCCTAACCGGATCTCTAATCCTAGCCCTCAACATAACCCTAACCCGAGGTCTAATCGGAACCCTAACCGGATCTGTAACCCTCGCCCTCAACATAACCCTAACCCTAGGTCCAATCGGAACCCTAACCGGATCTCTAACCCTAGCCCTCAACATAACCCTAACCCTAGGTCCAATCGGAACCCTAACCGGATCTCTAACCCTAGCCCTCAACATAACCCTACCCCTAAGTCCAATCGGAACCCTAACCGGATCTCTAACCCTAGCACTCAACATAACCCTAACCCTAGGTCCAATCGTAACCCTATCCGGATCTCTAACCCTTGCCCTCAACATAACCCTAACCCTAGGTCCAATCGGAACCCTAACAGGATCTCTACGCCTCGCCCTAAAGATAACCCTAACCCTAGGTCCAATCGGAACCCTAACCGGAACTCTAACCCTAGCCCTCAAAATAACCCTAACCCTAGGTCCAATCGGAACCCTAACTGGATCTCTAACCCTAGCCCTCAACATAACCCTACCCCTAAGTCCAATCGGAACCCTAACCGGATATCTAACCCTAGCCCTCAACATAACCCTAACCCTAGGTCCAATCGTAACCCTAACCGGATCTCTAACCCTCGCCCTCAACATAACCTTAACCCTAGGTCCAATCGGAACCATAACCAGATCTCTAACCCTACCGCTCAACATAAGCCTAACCCGAGGTCCAATCGGAACCCTAACAGGATCTCTAACCCTAGCCCTCAACATAACCCTAACCCGAGGTCCAATCGGAACCCTAACCAGATCTCTAACCCTCGCCCTCAACATAACGCTAACCCTAGGTCCAATCGGAACCCTAACCGGATCTGTATACCAACCCTCAACATAACCCTAACCCTAGGTCCAATCGGAACCCTAACAGGTTCTGTATACCTAGCCCTAAACATAACCCTAACCCTAAGTCCACTCGGAACCCTAACCGGATCTGTATACCTAGCCCTCAACATAACCCTAACCCGAGGTCCAATCGGAACCCTAACCGGATCTGTATACCTAGCCCTCAACATAACCCTAACCCGAGGTCCAATCGGAACCCTAACCGGATCTCTAACCCTACCGCTAAACATAAGCCTAACCGGAGGTCCAATCGGAACCCTAACCGGATCTCTAAACCTCGCCCTCAACATAACCCTAACCCTAGGTCCAATCGGAACTCTAACCGGATCTCTAACCCTACCGCTAAACATAAGCCTAACCGGAGGTCCAATCGGAACCCTAACCGGATCTCTATACCTCGCCCTCAACATAACCCTAACCCTAGGTCCAATCGGAACTCTAACCGGATCTCTAACCCTCGCCCTAAACATAACCCTAACCCTAAGTCCACTCGGAACCCTAACCGGATCTGTATACCTAGCCCTCAACATAACCCTAACCCGAGGTCCAATCGGAACCCTAACCGGATCTGTATACCTAGCCCTCAACATAACCCTAACCCGAGGTCCAATCGGAACCCTAACCGGATCTCTAACCCTACCGCTAAACATAAGCCTAACCGGAGGTCCAATCGGAACCCTAACCGGATCTCTAACCCTCGCCCTCAACAAAACCCTAACCCTAGGTCCAATCGGAACCCTAACCGGATCTGTATACCTAGCCCTCAACATAACCCTAACCCTAGGTCCAATCGTAACCCTAACCGGATCTCTAACCCTCGCCCTCAACATAACCTTAACCCTAGGTCCAATCGGAAACCTAAGAGGATCTGTATACCTATCCCTAAACATAACCCTAACCCTAGGTCCAATCGGAACCCTATGCGGATCTGTATACCTAGCCCTCAACATAACCCTAACCCAAGGTCCAATCGGAACCCTAACCGGATCTCTAACCCTACCGCTCAACATAAGCCTAACCCGAGGTCCAATGGGAACCCTAACCGGATCTCTAACCCTCGCCCTCAACATAACCCTAACCCTAGGTCCAATCGGAACCCTAACCGGATCTCTAACCCTCGCCCTCAACATAACCCTAACCCGAAGTCCAATCGGAACCCTAACCGGATCTCTAACCCTCGCCCTCAACATAACCCTAACCCTAGGTCCAATCGGAACCCTAACCGGATCTCTAACCCTAGCCGTCAACATAACCCTAACCCTAGTTCCAATCGGAACCCTAACCGGATCTCTAACCCTAGCCCTCAACATAACCCTAACCTTAAGTCCAATCGGAACCCTAACCGGATCTCTAACCCTAGCACTCAACATAACCCTAACCCTAGGTCCAATCGGAACCCTAACAGGATCTCTAACGCTAGCCCTCAACAAAACCCTAACCCGAGGTCCAATCGGAACCCTAACCGGATCTCTAACCCTCGCCCTCAACATAACGCTAACCCTAGGTCCAATCGGAAACCTAACCGGATCTGTATACCTAGCCCTCAACATAACCCTAACCCTAGGTCCAATCGGAAACCTAACAGGATCTGTATACCTATCCCTAAACATAACCCTAACCCTAGGTCCAATCGGAACCCTATGCGGATCTGTATACCTAGCCCTCAACATAACCCAAACCCATGGTCCAATGGGAACCCTAACCGGATCTCTAACCATACCGCTCAACATAAGCCTAACCCGAGGTCCAATGGGAACCCTAACCGGATGACTAACCCTCCCCCTCAACATAACCCTAACCCTAGGTCCAATCGGAACCCTAACCGGATCTCTAACCCTCGCCCTCAACATAACCCTAACCCGAAGTCCAATCGGAACCGTAACCGGATCTCTAACCCTCGCCCTCAACATAACCCTAACCCTAGGTCCAATCGGAACCCTAACCGGATCTCTAACCCTTGCCGTCAACATAACCCTAACCCTATGTCCAATCGGAACCCTAACCGGATCTCTAACCCTAGCCCTCAACATAACCCTAACCCTAGGTCCAATCGGAACCCTAACCGGATCTGTATAGCTAGCCCTCAACATAACCCTAACCCTAGGTCCAATCGTTACCCTATCCGGATCTCTAACCCTTGCCCTCAACATAACCCTAACCCTAGGTCCAATCGGAACTCTAATAGGATCTCTACGCCTCGCCCTCAACATAACCCTAACCCTAGGTCCAATCGGAACCCTAACCGGAACTCTAACACTAGCCCTCAACTTAACCCTAACCCTAGGTCCAATCGGAACCCTAACCGGATCTCTAACCCTAACCCTCAACATAACCCTACCCCTAAGTCCAATCGGAACCCTAACCGGATATCTATCCCTAGCCCTCAACATGACCCTAACACTAGGTCCAATCGTAACCCTAACCGGATCTCTAACCCTCGCCCTCAACATAACCCTAACCCTAAGTCCATTCGGAACCCTAACCGGATCTGTATACCTAGCCCTCAACATAACCCTAACCCTAGGTCTAATCGGAACCCTAACCGGAACTCTAACCCTCGCCCTCAACATAACCGTAACCCTAGGTCCAATCGGAACCCTAACCAGATCTCTAACCCTACCGCTCAACATAAGCCTAACCCGAGGTCCAATCGGAACCCTAACCGGATCTCTAACCCTCGCCCTCAACATAACGCTAACCCTAGGTCCAATCGGAACCCTAAACGGATCTGTATATCTAGCCCTCAACATAACCCTAACCCTAGGTCCAATCGGAACCCTAACCGGATCTGTATACCTAGCCCTCAACATAACCCTAACCCAAGGTCCAATCGGAACCCTAACAGGATCTCTAACCCTACCGCTCAACATAAGCCTAACCCGAGGTCCAATGGGAACCGTAACCGGATCTCTAACCCTAGCCCTCAACATAACCCTAACCCGAGGTCCAATCGGAACCCTAACTGGATCTCTAAACCTCGCCCTCAACATAACCCTAACCCTAGGTCCAATCGGAACCCTAACCGGATCTCTAACCCTCGCTTTCAACATAACCCTAACCCTAGGTCCAATCGGAACTCTAACCGGATCTGTATACCTAGCCCTCAACATAACCCTAACCCGAGGTCCAATCAGAACCCTAACCGGATCTCTAACCCTAGCCCTCAACATAACCCTAACCCTAGGTCTAATCGGAACCCTAACCGGAACTCTAACCCTAGCCCTGAAAATAACCCTAACCCTAGGTCAAATCGGAACCCTAACCGGATCTCTAACCCTAGCCATCAACATAACCCTAACCCTAGGTACAATCGGAACTCTAACCGGATATCTATCCCTAGCCCTCAACATAACCCTAACCCTAGGTCCAATCGGACCCCTAACCGGATCTCTAACCCTCGCCCTCAACATAACCCTAACCCTAGGTCCAATCGGAACCCTAACCGGATCTCTAACCCTCGCCCTCAACATAACCCTAACCCGAGGTCCAATCGGAACCCTAACCGGATCTCTAACCCTAGCGCTCAACATAACCCTAACCCGAGGTCCAATCGGAACAATAACCGGATCTCTAACCCTAGCCCTCAACATAACCCTAACCCTAGGTCCAATCGGAACCCTAACCGGATCTCTAACCCTCGCCCTCAACATAACCCTAACCCTAGGTCCAATCGGAACCCTAACTGGATCTGTATACCTAGCCCTCAACATAACCCTAACCCGAGGTCCAATCGGAACCCTAACCGGATCTCTAACCCTAGCACTCAACATAACCCTAACCCTAGGTCCAATCGGAACTCTAACCGTATATCTATCCCTAGCCCTCAACATAACCCTAACCCTACATCCAATCGGAACCCTAACCGGATCTCTAACCCTAGCACTCAACATAACCCTAACCCGAGGTCCAATCGGAACTCTAACCGGATATCTATCCCTAGCCCTCAACATAACCCTAATCCTACATCCAATCGGAACCCTAACCGGATCTCTAGCCCTTGCCCTCAACATAACCCTAACCCTAGGTCCAATCGGAACCCTAACCGGATCTCTAACCCTCGCCCTCAACCTAACGCTAACCCTACGTCCCATCGGTACCCTAACCGGATCTCTAACCCTCGCCCTCAACATAACCCTAACCCTAGGTCCAATCGGAACCCTAACCGGATCTGTGTACGTAGCCGTCAACATAAACCTAACCCTAGGTCCAATCGGAAACCTAACAAGATCTGTATACCTAGCCCTCAACATAACCCTAACCCTAGGTCCAATCGGAACCGTAACCGGATCTGTATACCCAGCCCTCAACATAACCCTAACCCGAGGTCCAATGGGAACCCTAACCGGATCTCTAACCCTCGCCCTCAACATAACCCTAACCCTAGGTCCAATCGGAACCCTAACCGGATCTCTAACCCTTGCCCTCAACATAACCCTAACCCTAGGTCTAATCGGAACCCTAACCGGATCTGTATACCTAGCCCTCAACATAACCCTTACCCGAGGTCCAATCGGAACCCTAACCGGAACTCTAACCCTAGCCCTCAAAATGACCCTAACCCTAGGTCAAATCGGAACATTAACCGGATATCTAACCCTAGCCCTCAACATAACCCTAACCGTAGGTCCAATCAGAACTCTAACCGGATATCTATCCCTAGCCCTCAACATAACCATAACCCTAAGTCCAGTCGGAACCCTAACCAGATCTCTAACCCTCACCCTCAACATAACCATAACCCTAGGTCCAATCGGAACCCTAACCGGATCTCTAACCCTCGCCCTCAACATAACCCTAACCCGAGGTCTAATCGGAACCCTAACCGGATCTCTAACCCTCGCCCTCAACATAACGCTAACCCTAGGTCCAATCGGAAACCTAACCGGATCTGTATACCTAGCCCTCAACATGACCCTAACCCTAGGTCCAATCGTAACCCTAACCGGATCTCTAACCCTCGCCCTCAACATAACCCTAACCATAGGTCCAATCGGAACCCTAACCGGATCTGTATACCTAGCCCTCAACATAACCCTAACCCTAGGTCTAATCGGAACCCTAACCGGAACTCTAACCCTCGCCCTCAACATAACCCTAACCCTAGGTCCAATCGGAACCCTAACCAGATCTCTAACCCTACCGCTCAACATAAGCCTAACCCGAGGTCCAATCGGAACCCTAACCGGATCTCTAACCCTCGCCCTCAACATAACGCTAACCCTAGGTCCAATCGGAACCCTAACCGGATCTGTATATCTAGCCCTCAACATAAGCCTAACCCTAGGTCCAATCGGAACCCTAACCGGATCTGTATACCTAGCCCTCAACATAACCCTAACCCAAGGTCCAATCGGAACCCTAACCGGATCTCTAACCCTACCGCTCAACATAAGCCTAACCCGAGGTCCAATGGGAACCGTAACCGGATCTCTAACCCTAGCCCTCAACATAACCCTAACCCGAGGTCCAATCCGAACCCTAACCGGATCTCTAAACCTCGCCCTCAACATAACCCTAACCCTAGGTCCAATCGGAACCCTAACCGGATCTCTAACCCTCGCTTTCAACATAACCCTAACCCTAGGTCCAATCGGATCTCTAACCGGATCTGTATACCTAGCCCTCAACATAACCCTAACCCTAGGTCTAATCGGAACCCTAACCGGATCTCTAACCCTCGCCCTCAACATAACCCTAACCCGAGGTCCAATCGGAACCCTAACCGGATCTCTAACCCTCGCCCTCAACATAACCCTAACCCTAGGTCCAATCGGATCTCTAACCGGATCTGTATACCTAGCCCTCAACATAACCCTAACCCTAGGTCCAATCGGAACCCTAACCGGATCTCTAACCCTCGCCCTCAACATAACCCTAACCCGAGGTCCAATCGGAACCCTAACCGGATCTCTAACCCTAGCGCTCAACATAACCCTAACCCGAGGTCCAATCGGAACAATAACCGGATCTCTAACCCTAGCCCTCAACATAACCCTAACCATAGGTCCAATCGGAACCCTAACCGGATCTCTAACCCTCGCCCTCAACATAACCCTAACCCTAGGTCCAATAGGAACCCTAACTGGATCTGTATACCTAGCCCTCAACATAACCCTAACCCGAGGTCCAATCGGAACCCTAACCGGATCTCTAACCCTAGCACTCAACATAACCCTAACCCTAGGTCCAATCGGAACTCTAACCGGATATCTATCCCTAGCCCTCAACATAACCCTAACCCTACATCCAATCGGAACCCTAACCGGATCTCTAACCCTAGCACTCAACATAACCCTAACCCGAGGTCCAATCGGAACTCTAACCGGATATCTATCCCTAGCCCTCAACATAACCCTAACCCTACATCCAATCGGAACCCTAACCAGATCTCTAGCCCTTGCCCTCAACATAACCCTAACCCTAGGTCCAATCGGAACCCTAACGGGATCTCTAACCCTCGCCCTCAACCTAACGCTAACCCTACGTCCCATCGGTACCCTAACCGGATCTCTAACCCTAGCCCTTAACAAAACCCTAACCCGAGGTCCAATCGGAACCCTAACCGGATCTCTAAACCTCGCCCTCAACATAACCCTAACCCTAGGTCCAATCGGAACTCTAACCGGATCTCTAACCCTCGCCCTCAACAAAACCCTAACCCTAGGTCCAATCGGAACCCTAACCGGATCTGTATACCCAGCCCTCAACATAACCCTAACCCGAGGTCCTATCGGAACCCTAACCGGATCTCTAACCCTAGCCCTCAACATAACCCTAACCCTAGGTAGAATCGGAACCCTAACCGGAACTCTAACCCTCGCCCTCAACATAACCCTAACCCTAAGTCCAATCGGAACCCTAAAGGATCTCTACGCCTCGCCCTCAACATAACCCTAACCCTAGGTCCAATCGGAACCCTAACCGGAACTCTAACCCTAGCCCTCAACATAACTCTAACCCTAGGTCCAATCGGAACCCTAACCGGATCTCTAACCCTAGCCCTCAACATAACCCTACCCCTAAGCCCAATCGGAACCCTAACCGGATATCTAACCCTAGCCCTCAACTAAACCCTAACCCTAGGTCCAATCGTAACCCTAACCGGATCTCTAACCCTCGCCCTCAACATAACCCTAACCCTAGGTCCATTCGGAACCCTAAGCAGATCTCTAACCCTACCGCTCAACATAAGCCTAACCCGAGGTCCAATCGGAACCCTAACCGGATCTCTAAACCTAGCCCTCAACATAACCCTAACCCGAGGTCCAATCGGAACCCTAACCGGATCTCTAACCCTCGCCCTCAACATAACGCTAACCCTAGGTCCAATTCGAACCCTAACCGGATCTCTAACCCTAGCCCTCAACATAACCCTAACCTTAAGTGCAGTCGGAACACTAACAGAATCTGTATACCTAGCCCTAAACAGAACCCTAACCCTAGGTCCAATCGGAACCCTAAACGGATCTCTAACCCTAGCCCTCAACATAACCATAACCCTAGGTCCAATCGGAACCCTAACCGGATCTCTAACCCTCGCCCTCAACATAACCCTAACCCGAGGTCTAATCGGAACCCTAACCGGATCTGTAACCCTCGCCCTAAACATAACCCTAACCCTAGGTCCAATCGGAACCCTAACCGGATCTCTAACCCTAGCCCTCAACATAACCCTAACCCTAAGTCCAAACGGAACTCTAACCGGATCCTTAACCCTAGCCCTCAACATAACACTACCCCTAAGTCCAATCGGAACCCTAACCGGATCTCTAACCCTAGCACTCAACATAACCCTAACCCTAGGTCCAATCGGAACCCTAACCGGATCTGTATACGTAGCCCTCAACATAACCCTAACCCTAGGTCCAATCGTAACCCTATCCGGATCTCTAACCCTTGCCCTCAACATAACCCTAACCCTAGGTCCAATCGGAACCCTAACAGGATCTCTACGCCTCGCCCTAAAGATAACCCTAACCCTAGGTCCAATCGGAACCCTAACCGGAACTCTAACCCTAGCCCTCAAAATAACCCTAACCCTAGGTCCAATCGGAACCCTAACTGGATCTCTAACCCTAGCCCTCAACATAACCCTACCCCTAAGTCCAATCGGAACCCTAACCGGATATCTAACCCTAGCCCTCAACATAACCCTAACCCTAGGTCCAATCGTAACCCTAACCGGATTTCTAACCCTCGCCCTCAACATAACCTTAACCCTAGGTCCAATCGGAACCATAACCAGATCTCTAACCCTACCGCTCAACATAAGCCTAACCCTAGGTCCAATCGGAACCCTAACAGGATCTCTAACCCTAGCCCTCAACATAACCCTAACCCGAGGTCCAATCGGAACCCTAACCAGATCTCTAACCCTCGCCCTCAACATAACGCTAACCCTAGGTCCAATCGGAACCCTAACCGGATCTGTATACCTAGCCCTCAACATAACCCTAACCCTAGGTCCAATCGGAACCCTAACCGGATCTGTGTACGTAGCCGTCAACATAAACCTAACCCTAGGTCCAATCGGAAACCTAACAAGATCTGTATACCTAGCCCTCAACATAACCCTAACCCTAGGTCCAATCGGAACCGTAACCGGATCTGTATACCCAGCCCTCAACATAACCCTAACCCGAGGTCCAATGGGAACCCTAACCGGATCTCTAACCCTCGCCCTCAACATAACCCTAACCCTAGGTCCAATCGGAACCCTAACCGGATCTCTAACCCTTGCCCTCAACATAACCCTAACCCTAGGTCTAATCGGAACCCTAACCGGATCTGTATACCTAGCCCTCAACATAACCCTTACCCGAGGTCCAATCGGAACCCTAACCGGAACTCTAACCCTAGCCCTCAAAATGACCCTAACCCTAGGTCAAATCGGAACATTAACCGGATATCTAACCCTAGCCCTCAACATAACCCTAACCGTAGGTCCAATCAGAACTCTAACCGGATATCTATCCCTAGCCCTCAACATAACCGTAACCCTAAGTCCAGTCGGAACCCTAACCAGATCTCTAACCCTCACCCTCAACATAACCATAACCCTAGGTCCAATCGGAACCCTAACCGGATCTCTAACCCTCGCCCTCAACATAACCCTAACCCGAGGTCTAATCGGAACCCTAACCGGATCTCTAACCCTCGCCCTCAACATAACGCTAACCCTAGGTCCAATCGGAAACCTAACCGGATCTGTATACCTAGCCCTCAACATGACCCTAACCCTAGGTCCAATCGTAACCCTAACCGGATCTCTAACCCTCGCCCTCAACATAACCCTAACCATAGGTCCAATCGGAACCCTAACCGGATCTGTATACCTAGCCCTCAACATAACCCTAACCCTAGGTCTAATCGGAACCCTAACCGGAACTCTAACCCTCGCCCTCAACATAACCCTAACCCTAGGTCCAATCGGAACCCTAACCAGATCTCTAACCCTACCGCTCAACATAAGCCTAACCCGAGGTCCAATCGGAACCCTAACCGGATCTCTAACCCTCGCCCTCAACATAACGCTAACCCTAGGTCCAATCGGAACCCTAACCGGATCTGTATATCTAGCCCTCAACATAACCCTAACCCTAGGTCCAATCGGAACCCTAACCGGATCTGTATACCTAGCCCTCAACATAACCCTAACCCAAGGTCCAATCGGAACCCTAACCGGATCTCTAACCCTACCGCTCAACATAAGCCTAACCCGAGGTCCAATGGGAACCGTAACCGGATCTCTAACCCTAGCCCTCAACATAACCCTAACCCGAGGTCCAATCCGAACCCTAACCGGATCTCTAAACCTCGCCCTCAACATAACCCTAACCCTAGGTCCAATCGGAACCCTAACCGGATCTCTAACCCTCGCTTTCAACATAACCCTAACCCTAGGTCCAATCGGATCTCTAACCGGATCTGTATACCTAGCCCTCAACATAACCCTAACCCTAGGTCTAATCGGAACCCTAACCGGAACTCTAACCCTAGCCCTCAAAATAACCCTAACCCTAGGTCAAATCGGAACCCTAACCGGATCTCTAACCCTAGCCATCAACATAACCCTAACCCTAGGTACAATCGGAACTCTAACCGGATATCTATCCCTAGCCCTCAACATAACCCTAACCCTAGGTCCAATCGGAACCCTAACCGGATCTCTAACCCTCGCCCTCAACATAACCCTAACCCTAGGTCCAATCGGAACCCTAACCGGATCTCTAACCCTCGCCCTCAACATAACCCTAACCCGAGGTCCAATCGGAACCCTAACCGGATCTCTAACCCTAGCGCTCAACATAACCCTAACCCGAGGTCCAATCGGAACAATAACCGGATCTCTAACCCTAGCCCTCAACATAACCCTAACCATAGGTCCAATCGGAACCCTAACCGGATCTCTAACCCTCGCCCTCAACATAACCCTAACCCTAGGTCCAATCGGAACCCTAACTGGATCTGTATACCTAGCCCTCAACATAACCCTAACCCGAGGTCCAATCGGAACCCTAACCGGATCTCTAACCCTAGCACTCAACATAACCCTAACCCTAGGTCCAATCGGAACTCTAACCGGATATCTATCCCTAGCCCTCAACATAACCCTAACCCTACATCCAATCGGAACCCTAACCGGATCTCTAACCCTAGCACTCAACATAACCCTAACCCGAGGTCCAATCGGAACTCTAACCGGATATCTATCCCTAGCCCTCAACATAACCCTAACCCTACATCCAATCGGAACCCTAACCAGATCTCTAGCCCTTGCCCTCAACATAACCCTAACCCTAGGTCCAATCGGAACCCTAACGGGATCTCTAACCCTCGCCCTCAACCTAACGCTAACCCTACGTCCCATCGGTACCCTAACCGGATCTCTAACCCTAGCCCTTAACAAAACCCTAACCCGAGGTCCAATCGGAACCCTAACCGGATCTCTAAACCTCGCCCTCAACATAACCCTAACCCTAGGTCCAATCGGAACTCTAACCGGATCTCTAACCCTCGCCCTCAACAAAACCCTAACCCTAGGTCCAATCGGAACCCTAACCGGATCTGTATACCCAGCCCTCAACATAATCCTAACCCGAGGTCCTATCGGAACCCTAACCGGATCTCTAACCCTAGCCCTCAACATAACCCTAACCCTAGGTAGAATCGGAACCCTAACCGGAACTCTAACCCTCGCCCTCAACATAACCCTAACCCTAAGTCCAATCGGAACACTAAAGGATCTCTACGCCTCGCCCTCAACATAACCCTAACCCTAGGTCCAATCGGAACCCTAACCGGAACTCTAACCCTAGCCCTCAACATAACTCTAACCCTAGGTCCAATCGGAACCCTAACCGGATCTCTAACCCTAGCCCTCAACATAACCCTACCCCTAAGCCCAATCGGAACCCTAACCGGATATCTAACCCTAGCCCTCAACTAAACCCTAACCCTAGGTCCAATCGTAACCCTAACCGGATCTCTAACCCTCGCCCTCAACATAACCGTAACCCTAAGTCCAGTCGGAACCCTAACCAGATCTCTAACCCTCACCCTCAACATAACCATAACCCTAGGTCCAATCGGAACCCTAACCGGATCTCTAACCCTCGCCCTCAACATAACCCTAACCCGAGGTCTAATCGGAACCCTAACCGGATCTGTAACCCTCGCCCTAAACATAACCCTAACCCTAGGTCCAATCGGAACCCTAACCGGATCTCTAACCCTAGCCCTCAACATAACCCTAACCCTAAGTCCAAACGGAACTCTAACCGGATCCTTAACCCTAGCCCTCAACATAACCCTACCCCTAAGTCCAATCGGAACCCTAACCGGATCTCTAACCCTAGCACTCAACATAACCCTAACCCTAGGTCCAATCGGAACCCTAACCGGATCTGTATACGTAGCCCTCAACATAACCCTAACCCTAGGTCCAATCGTAACCCTATCCGGATCTCTAACCCTTGCCCTCAACATAACCCTAACCCTAGGTCCAATCGGAACCCTAACAGGATCTCTACGCCTCGCCCTAAAGATAACCCTAACCCTAGGTCCAATCGGAACCCTAACCGGAACTCTAACCCTAGCCCTCAAAATAACCCTAACCCTAGGTCCAATCGGAACCCTAACTGGATCTCTAACCCTAGCCCTCAACATAACCCTACCCCTAAGTCCAATCGGAACCCTAACCGGATATCTAACCCTAGCCCTCAACATAACCCTAACCCTAGGTCCAATCGTAACCCTAACCGGATTTCTAACCCTCGCCCTCAACATAACCTTAACCCTAGGTCCAATCGGAACCATAACCAGATCTCTAACCCTACCGCTCAACATAAGCCTAACCCTAGGTCCAATCGGAACCCTAACAGGATCTCTAACCCTAGCCCTCAACATAACCCTAACCCGAGGTCCAATCGGAACCCTAACCAGATCTCTAACCCTCGCCCTCAACATAACGCTAACCCTAGGTCCAATCGGAACCCTAACCGGATCTGTATACCTAGCCCTCAACATAACCCTAACCCAAGGTCCAATCGGAACCCTAACAGGTTCTGTATACCTAGCCCTAAACATAACCCTAACCCTAAGTCCACTCGGAACCCTAACCGGATCTGTATACCTAGCCCTCAACATAACCCTAACCCGAGGTCCAATCGGAACCCTAACCGGATCTGTATACCTAGCCCTCAACATAACCCTAACCCGAGGTCCAATCGGAACCGTAACCGGATCTCTAACCCTACCGCTAAACATAAGCCTAACCGGAGGTCCAATCGGAACCCTAACCGGATCTCTAACCCTAGCCCTTAACAAAACCCTAACCCGAGGTCCAATCGGAACCCTAACCGGATCTCTAAATCTCGCCCTCAACATAACCCTAACCCTAGGTCCAATCGGTACTCTAACCGGATCTCTAACCCTCGCCCTCAACAAAACCCTAACCCTAAGTCCAATCGGAACCCTAACCGGATCTCTAACCCTAGCCCTCAACATAACCCTAACCTTAAGTGCAGTCGGAACACTAACAGGATCTGTATACCTAGCCCTAAACAGAACCCTAACCCTAGGTCCAATCGGAACCCTAAACGGATCTCTAACCCTAGCCCTCAACATAACCCTAACCGTAAGTCCAATCGGAACCCTAACCGGATCTCTAACCCTAGCACTCAACATAACCCTAACCCTAAGTCCAATCGGAACCCTAACCGGATCTCTAACCCTAGCCCTCAACATAACCCTAACCTTAAGTGCAGTCGGAACACTAACAGGATCTGTATACCTAGCCCTAAACAGAACCCTAACCCTAGGTCCAATCGGAACCCTAAACGGATCTCTAACCCTAGCCCTCAACATAACCCTAACCGTAAGTCCAATCGGAACCCTAACCGGATCTCTAACCCTAGCACTCAACATAACCCTAACCCTAGGTCCAATCGGAACCCTAACCGGATATCTAACCCTAGCCCTCAACATAACCCTAACCTTAAGTGCAGTCGGAACACTAACAGGATCTGTATACCTAGCCCTAAACAGAACCCTAACCCTAGGTCCAATCGGAACCCTAAACGGATCTCTAACCCTATCCCTCAAAATAACCCTAACCCTAGGTCAAATCGGAAACCTAACCGGATCTCTAACCCTAGCCCTCAACATAACCCTAACCCTAGGTCCAATCGGAACTCTAACCGGATATCTATCCCTAGCCCTCAACATAACCCTAACCCTACATCCAATCGGAACCCTAACCAGATCTCTAGCCCTTGCCCTCAACATAACCCTAAACCTAGGTCCAATCGGAACCCTAACCGGATCTCTAAACCTCGCCCTCAACCTAAGGCTAACCCTACGTCCCATCGGTACCCTAACCGGATCTCTAACCCTCGCCCTCAACATAACCCTAACCCTAGGTCCAATCGGAACCCTAACCGGATCTGTGTACGTAGCCGTCAACATAAAACTAACCCTAGGTCCAATCGGAAACCTAACAGGATCTGTATACCTAGCCCTCAACATAACCCTAAACCTAGGTCCAATCGGAACCCTAACCGGATCTGCATACCCAGCCCTCAACATAACCCTAACCCGAGGTCCAATCGGAACCCTAACCGGAGCTCTAACCCTAGCCCTCAACATAACCCTAACCCGAGGTCCAATCGGAACCCTAAGCGGATCTCTCACCCTCGCCCTCAACATAACCCTAACCCTAGGTCCAATCGGAACCCTAACCGGATCTCTAACCCTTGCCCTCAACATAACCCTAACCCTAGGTCTAATCGGAACCGTAACCGGATCTGTATACCTAGCCCTCAACATAACCCTTACCCGAGGTTCAATCGGAACCCTAACCGGAACTCTAACCCTAGCCCTCAAAATAACCCTAACCCTAGGTCAAATCGGAACCCTTACCGGATCTCAAACCCTAGCCCTCAACATAACCCTAACCGTAGGTCCAATCAGAACTCTAACCGGATATCTATCCCTAGCCCTCAACATAACCGTAACCCTAAGTCCAGTCGGAACCCTAACCGGATCTCTAACCCTAGCCCTCAACATAACCCTAACCCTAGGTCCAATCGGAACCCTAACAGGATCTCTACGCCTCGCCCTCAACATAACCCTAACCCTAGGTCCAATCGGAACCCTAACCGGAACTCTAACCATAGCCCTCAACATAACTCTAACCCTAGGTCCAATCGGAACCCTAACCGGATCTCTAACCCTAGCCCTCAACATAACCCTACCCCTAAGTCCAATCGGAACCCTAACCGGATATCTAACCCTAGCCCTCAACTAAACCCTAACCCTAGGTCCAATCGGAACCCTAACCGGATCTCTAACCCTAGCCCTCAACATAACCCTAACCGTAGGTCCAATCAGAACTCTAACCGGATATCTATCCCTAGCCCTCAACATAACCGTAACCCTAAGTCCAGTCGGAACCCTAACCAGATCTCTAACCCTCACCCTCAACATAACCATAACCCTAGGTCCAATCGGAACCCTAACCGGATCTCTAACCCTCGCCCTCAACATAACCCTAACCCGAGGTCTAATCGGAACCCTAACCGGATCTGTAACCCTCGCCCTAAACATAACCCTAACCCTAGGTCCAATCGGAACCCTAACCGGATCTCTAACCCTAGCCCTCAACATAACCCTAACCCTAGGTCCAATCGGAACTCTAACCGGATCCTTAACCCTAGCCCTCAACATAACCCTACCCCTAAGTCCAATCGGAACCCTAACCGGATCTCTAACCCTAGCACTCAACATAACCCTAACCCTAGGTCCAATCGGAACCCTAACCGGATCTGTATACGTAGCCCTCAACATAACCCTAACCCTAGGTCCAATCGTAACCCTATCCGGATCTCTAACCCTTGCCCTCAACATAACCCTAACCCTAGGTCCAATCGGAACCCTAACAGGATCTCTACGCCTCGCCCTAAAGATAACCCTAACCCTAGGTCCAATCGGAACCCTAACGGGAACTCTAACCCTAGCCCTCAAAATAACCCTAACCCTAGGTCCAATCGGAACCCTAACTGGATCTCTAACCCTAGCCCTCAACATAACCCTACCCCTAAGTCCAATCGGAACCCTAACCGGATATCTAACCCTAGCCGTCAACATAACCCTAACCCTAGGTCCAATCGTAACCCTAACCGGAATTCTATCCCTCGCCCTCAACATAACCTTAACCCTAGGTCCAATCGGAACCATAACCAGATCTCTAACCCTACCGCTCAACATAAGCCTAACCCGAGGTCCAATCGGAACCCTAACAGGATCTCTAACCCTAGCCCTCAACATAACCCTAACCCGAGGTCCAATCGGAACCCTAACCAGATCTTTAACCCTCGCCCTCAACATAACGCTAACCCTAGGTCCAATCGGAACCCTAACCGGATCTGTATACCTAGCCCTCAACATAACCCTAACCCAAGGTCCAATCGGAACCCTAACAGGTTCTGTATACCTAGCCCTAAACATAACCCTAACCCTAAGTCCACTCGGAACCCTAACCGGATCTGTATACCTAGCCCTCAACATAACCCTAACCCGAGGTCCAATCGGAACCCTAACCGGATCTGTATACCTAGCCCTCAACATAACCCTAACCCGAGGTCCAATCGGAACCCTAACCGGATCTCTAACCCTACCGCTAAACATAAGCCTAACCGGAGGTCCAATCGGAACCCTAACCGGATCTGTATACCTAGCCCTCAACATAACCCTAACCCGAGGTCCTATCGGAACCCTAACCGGATCTCTAACCCTAGCCCTCAACATAACCCTAACCCTAGGTCCAATCGGAACCCTAACCGGAACTCTAACCTTCGCCCTCAACATAACCCTAACCCTAGGTCCAATCGGAACCCTAACAGGATCTCTCCGCCTCGCCCTCAACATAACCCTAACCCTAGGTCCAATCGGAACCCTAACCGGAACTCTAACCCTAGCGCTCAACATAACTCTAACCCTAGGTCCAATCGGAACCCTAACCGGATCTCTAACCCTAGCCCTCAACATAACCCTACCCCTAAGTCCAATCGGAACCCTAACCGGATATCTAACCCTAGCCCTCAACTAAACCCTAACCCTAGGTCCAATCGTAACCCTAACCGGATCTCTAACCCTCGCCCTCAACATAACCCTAACCCTAGGTCCATTCGGAACCCTAACCAGATCTCTAACCCTACCGCTCAACATAAGCCTAACCCGAGGTCCAATCGGAACCCTAACCGGATCTCTAACCCTTGCCCTCAACATAACCCTAACCCGAGGTCCAATCGGAACCCTAACTGGATCTCTAACCCTCGCCCTCAACATAACGCTAACCCTAGGTCCAATTCGAACCCTAACCGGATCTCTAACCCTAGCCCTCAACATAACCCTAACCTTAAGTGCAGTCGGAACACTAACAGGATCTGTATACCTAGCCCTAAACAGAACCCTAACCCTAGGTCCAATCGGAACCCTAAACGGATCTCTAACCCTAGCCCTCAACATAACCCTAACCGTAAGTCCAATCGGAACCCTAACCGTATCTCTAACCCTAGCACTCAACATAACCCTAACCCTAAGTCCAATCGGAACCCTAACCGGATCTCTAACCCTAGCCCTCAACATAACCCTAACCTTAAGTGCAGTCGGAACACTAACAGGATCTGTATACCTAGCCCTAAACAGAACCCTAACCCTAGGTCCAATCGGAACCCTAAACGGATCTCTAACCCTAGCCCTCAACATAACCCTAACCGTAAGTCCAATCGGAACCCTAACCGGATCTCTAACCCTAGCACTCAACATAACCCTAACCCTAGGTCCAATCGGAACCCTAACCGGATATCTAACCCTAGCCCTCAACATAACCCTAACCTTAAGTGCAGTCGGAACACTAACAGGATCTGTATACCTAGCCCTAAACAGAACCCTAACCCTAGGTCCAATCGGAACCCTAAACGGATCTCTAACCCTATCCCTCAAAATAACCCTAACCCTAGGTCAAATCGGAAACCTAACCGGATCTCTAACCCTAGCCCTCAACATAACCCTAACCCTAGGTCCAATCGGAACTCTAACCGGATATCTATCCCTAGCCCTCAACATAACCCTAACCCTACATCCAATCGGAACCCTAACCAGATCTCTAGCCCTTGCCCTCAACATAACCCTAACCCTAGGTCCAATCGGAACCCTAACCGGATCTCTAAACCTCGCCCTCAACCTAAGGCTAACCCTACGTCCCATCGGTACCCTAACCGGATCTCTAACCCTCGCCCTCAACATAACCCTAACCCTAGGTCCAATCGGAACCCTAACCGAATCTGTGTACGTAGCCGTCAACATAAACCTAACCCTAGGTCCAATCGGAAACCTAACAGGATCTGTATACCTAGCCCTCAACATAACCCTAACCCTAGGTCCAATCGGAACCCTAACCGGATCTGTATACCCAGCCCTCAACATAACCCTAACCCGAGGTCCAATCGGAACCCTAACCGGAGCTCTAACCCTAGCCCTCAACATAACCCTAACCCGAGGTCCAATCGGAACCCTAAGCGGATCTCTAACCCTCGCCCTCAACATAACCCTAACCCTAGGTCCAATCGGAACCCTAACCGGATCTCTAACCCTTGCCCTCAACATAACCCTAACCCTAGGTCTAATCGGAACCGTAACCGGATCTGTATACCTAGCCCTCAACATAACCCTTACCCGAGGTCCAATCGGAACCCTAACCGGAACTCTAACCCTAGCCCTCAAAATAACCCTAACCCTAGGTCAAATCGGAACCCTAACCGGATCTCTAACCCTAGCCCTCAACATAACCGTAACCCTAAGTCCAGTCGGAACCCTAACCGGATCTCTAACCCTAGCCCTCAAAATAACCCTAACCCTAGGTCAAATCGGAACCCTAACCGGATATCTATCCCTAGCCCTCAACATAACCGTAACCCTAAGTCCAGTCGGAACCCTAACCGGATCTCTAACCCTTGCCCTCAACATAACCCTAACGCTAGGTCTAATCGGAACCGTAACCGGATCTGTATACCTAGCCCTCAACATAACCCTTACCCGAGGTCCAATCGGAACCCTAACCGGAACTCTAACCCTAGCCCTCAAAATAACCCTAACCCTAGGTCAAATCGGAACCCTAACCGGATATCTATCCCTAGCCCTCAACATAACCGTAACCCTAAGTCCAGTCGGAACCCTAACCGGATCTCTAACCCTAGCCCTCAACATAACCCTAACCCTAGGTCCAATCGGAACCCTAACCGGAACTCTAACCCTCGCCCTCAACATAACCCTAACCCTAGGTCCAATCGGAAACCTAACAGGATCTCTACGCCTCGCCCTCAACATAACCCTAACCCCGAGGTCCAATCGGAACCCTAACCGGAACTCTAACCATAGCCCTCAACATAACTCTAACCCTAGGTCCAATCGGAACCCTAACCGGATCTCTAACCCTAGCCCTCAACATAACCCTACCCCTAAGTCCAATCGGAACCCTAACCGGATATCTAACCCTAGCCCTCAACTAAACCCTAACCCTAGGTCCAATCGTAACCCTAACCGGATCTCTAACCCTCGCCCTCAACATAACCCTAACCCTAGGTCCAATCGGAACCCTAACCGGATCTCTAACCCTAGCCGTCAACATAACCCTAACCCTAGTTCCAATCGGAACCCTAACCGGATCTCTAACCCTAGCCCTCAACATAACCCTAACCTTAAGTCCAATCGGAACCCTAACCGGATCTCTAACCCTAGCACTCAACATAACCCTAACCCTAGGTCCAATCGGAACCCTAACAGGATCTCTAACGCTAGCCCTCAACAAAACCCTAACCCGAGGTCCAATCGGAACCCTAACCGGATCTCTAACCCTCGCCCTCAACATAACGCTAACCCTAGGTCCAATCGGAAACCTAACCGGATCTGTATACCTAGCCCTCAACATAACCCTAACCCTAGGTCCAATCGGAAACCTAACAGGATCTGTATACCTATCCCTAAACATAACCCTAACCCTAGGTCCAATCGGAACCCTATGCGGATCTGTATACCTAGCCCTCAACATAACCCAAACCCATGGTCCAATGGGAACCCTAACCGGATCTCTAACCCTACCGCTCAACATAAGCCTAACCCGAGGTCCAATGGGAACCCTAACCGGATCTCTAACCCTCGCCCTCAACATAACCCTAACCCTAGGTCCAATCGGAACCCTAACCGGATCTCTAACCCTCGCCCTCAACATAACCCTAACCCGAAGTCCAATCGGAACCGTAACCGGATCTCTAACCCTCGCCCTCAACATAACCCTAACCCTAGGTCCAATCGGAACCCTAACCGGATCTCTAACCCTTGCCGTCAACATAACCCTAACCCTAGGTCCAATCGGAACCCTAACCGGATCTCTAACCCTAGCCCTCAACATAACCCTAACCCTAAGTCCAATCGGAACCCTAACCGGATCTCTAACCCTAGCATTCAACATAACCCTAACCCTAGGTCCAATCGGAACCCTAACCGGATCTGTATAGCTAGCCCTCAACATAACCCTAACCCTAGGTCCAATCGTTACCCTATCCGGATCTCTAACCTTTGCCCTCAACATAACCCTAACCCTAGGTCCAATCGGAACTCTAATAGGATCTCTACGCCTCGCCCTCAACATAACCCTAACCCTAGGTCCAATCGGAACCCTAACCGGAACTCTAACACTAGCCCTCAACATAACCCTAACCCTAGGTCCAATCGGAACCCTAACCGGATCTCTAACCCTAACCCTCAACATAACCCTACCCCTAAGTCCAATCGGAACCCTAACCGGATATCTATCCCTAGCCCTCAACATGACCCTAACACTAGGTCCAATCGTAACCCTAACCGGATCTCTAACCCTCGCCCTCAACATAACCCTAACCCTAGGTCCATTCGGAACCCTAACCGGATCTGTATACCTAGCCCTCAACATAACCCTAACCCTAGGTCTAATCGGAACCCTAACCGGAACTCTAACCCTCGCCCTCAACATAACCCTAACCCTAGGTCCAATCGGAACCCTAACCAGATCTCTAACCCTACCGCTCAACATAAGCCTAACCCGAGGTCCAATCGGAACCCTAACCGGATCTCTAACCCTCGCCCTCAACATAACGCTAACCCTAGGTCCAATCGGAACCCTAAACGGATCTGTATATCTAGCCCTCAACATAACCCTAACCCTAGGTCCAATCGGAACCCTAACCGGATCTGTATACCTAGCCCTCAACATAACCCTAACCCAAGGTCCAATCGGAACCCTAACAGGATCTCTAACCCTACCGCTCAACATAAGCCTAACCCGAGGTCCAATGGGAACCGTAACCGGATCTCTAACCCTAGCCCTCAACATAACCCTAACCCGAGGTCCAATCGGAACCCTAACTGGATCTCTAAACCTCGCCCTCAACATAACCCTAACCCTAGGTCCAATCGGAACGCTAACCGGATCTCTAACCCTCGCTTTCAACATAACCCTAACCCTAGGTCCAATCGTAACTCTAACCGGATCTGTATACCTAGCCCTCAACATAACCCTAACCCGAGGTCCAATCAGAACCCTAACCGGATCTCTAACCCTAGCCCTCAACATAACCCTAACCCTAGGTCTAATCGGAACCCTAACCGGAACTCTAACCCTAGTCCTGAAAATAACCCTAACCCTAGGTCAAATCGGAACCCTAACCGGATCTCTAACCCTAGCCATCAACATAACCCTAACCCTAGGTACAATCGGAACTCTAACCGGATATCTATCCCTAGCCCTCAACATAACCCTAACCCTAGGTCCAATCGGACCCCTAACCGGATCTCTAACCCTCGCCCTCAACATAACCCTAACCCTAGGTCCAATCGGAACCCTAACCGGATCTCTAACCCTCGCCCTCAACATAACCCTAACCCGAGGTCCAATCGGAACCCTAACCGGATCTCTAACCCTAGCGCTCAACATAACCCTAACCCGAGGTCCAATCGGAACAATAACCGGATCTCTAACCCTAGCCCTCAACATAACCCTAACCCTAGGTCCAATCGGAACCCTAACCGGATCTCTAACCCTCGCCCTCAACATAACCCTAACCCTAGGTCCAATCGGAACCCTAACTGGATCTGTATACCTAGCCCTCAACATAACCCTAACCCGAGGTCCAATCGGAACTCTAACCGTATATCTATCCCTAGCCCTCAACATAACCCTAACCCTACATCCAATCGGAACCCTAACCGGATCTCTAACCCTAGCACTCAACATAACCCTAACCCGAGGTCCAATCGGAACTCTAACCGGATATCTATCCCTAGCCCTCAACATAACCCTAACCCTACATCCAATCGGAACCCTAACCGGATCTCTAGCCCTTGCCCTCAACATAACCCTAACCCTAGGTCCAATCGGAACCCTAACCGGATCTCTAACCCTCGCCCTCAACCTAACGCTAACCCTACGTCCCATCGGTACCCTAACCGGATCTCTAACCCTCGCCCTCAACATAACCCTAACCCTAGGTCCAATCGGAACCCTAACCGGATCTGTGTACGTAGCCGTCAACATAAACCTAACCCTAGGTCCAATCGGAAACCTAACAGGATCTGTATACCTAGCCCTCAACATAACCCTAACCCTAGGTCCAATCGGAACCGTAACCGGATCTGTATACCCAGCCCTCAACATAACCCTAACCCGAGGTCCAATGGGAACCCTAACCGGATCTCTAACCCTCGCCCTCAACATAACCCTAACCCTAGGTCCAATCGGAACCCTAACCGGATCTCTAACCCTTGCCCTCAACATAACCCTAACCCTAGGTCTAATCGGAACCCTAACCGGATCTGTATACCTAGCCCTCAACATAACCCTTACCCGAGGTCCAATCGGAACCCTAACCGGAACTCTAACCCTAGCCCTCAAAATGACCCTAACCCTAGGTCAAATCGGAACATTAACCGGATCTCTAACCCTAGCCCTCAACATAACCCTAACCGTAGGTCCAATCAGAACTCTAACCGGATATCTATCCCTAGCCCTCAACATAACCGTAACCCTAAGTCCAGTCGGAACCCTAACCAGATCTCTAACCCTCACCCTCAACATAACCATAACCCTAGGTCCAATCGGAACCCTAACCGGATCTCTAACCCTCGCCCTCAACATAACGCTAACCCTAGGTCCAACCGGAAACCTAACCGGATCTGTATACCTAGCCCTCAACATGACCCTAACCCTAGGTCCAATCGTAACCCTAACCGGATCTCTAACCCTCGCCCTCAACATAACCCTAACCATAGGTCCAATCGGAACCCTAACCGGATCTGTATACCTAGCCCTCAACATAACCCTAACCCTAGGTCTAATCGGAACCCTAACGGGAACTCTAACCCTCGCCCTCAACATAACCCTAACCCTAGGTCCAATCGGAACCCTAACCAGATCTCTAACCCTACCGCTCAACATAAGCCTAACCCGAGGTCCAATCGGAACCCTAACCGGATCTCTAACCCTCGCCCTCAACATAACGCTAACCCTAGGTCCAATCGGAACCCTAACCGGATCTGCATATCTAGCCCTCAACATAACCCTAACCCTAGGTCCAATCGGAACCCTAACCGGATCTGTATACCTAGCCCTCAACATAACCCTAACCCAAGGTCCAATCGGAACCCTAACCGGATCTCTAACCCTACCGCTCAACATAAGCCTAACCCGAGGTCCAATGGGAACCGTAACCGGATCTCTAACCCTAGCCCTCAACATAACCCTAACCCGAGGTCCAATCCGAACCCTAACCGGATCTCTAAACCTCGCCCTCAACATAACCCTAACCCTAGGTCCAATCGGAACCCTAACCGGATCTCTAACCCTCGCTTTCAACATAACCCTAACCCTAGGTCCAATCGGATCTCTAACCGGATCTGTATACCTAGCCCTCAACATAACCCTAACCCTAGGTCTAATCGGAACCCTAACCGGAACTCTAACCCTAGCCCTCAAAATAACCCTAACCCTAGGTCAAATCGGAACCCTAACCGGATCTCTAACCCTAGCCATCAACATAACCCTAACCCTAGGTACAATCGGAACTCTAACCGGATATCTATCCCTAGCCCTCAACATAACCCTAACCCTAGGTCCAATCGGAACCCTAACCGGATCTCTAACCCTCGCCCTCAACATAACCCTAACCCTAGGTCCAATCGGAACCCTAACCGGATCTCTAACCCTCGCCCTCAACATAACCCTAACCCGAGGTCCAATCGGAACCCTAACCGGATCTCTAACCCTAGCGCTCAACATAACCCTAACCCGAGGTCCAACCGGAACAATAACCGGATCTCTAACCCTAGCCCTCAACATAACCCTAACCATAGGTCCAATCGGAACCCTAACCGGATCTCTAACCCTCGCCCTCAACATAACCCTAACCCTAGGTCCAATCGGAACCCTAACTGGATCTGTATACCTAGCCCTCAACATAACCCTAACCCGAGGTCCAATCGGAACCCTAACCGGATCTCTAACCCTAGCACTCAACATAACCCTAACCCTAGGTCCAATCGGAACTCTAACCGGATATTTATCCCTAGCTCTCAACATAACCCTAACCCTACATCCAATCGGAACCCTAACCGGATCTCTAACCCTAGCACTCAACATAACCCTAACCCGAGGTCCAATCGGAACTCTAACCGGATATCTATCCCTAGCCCTCAACATAACCCTAACCCTACATCCAATCGGAACCCTAACCAGATCTCTAGCCCTTGCCCTCAACATAACCCTAACCCTAGGTCCAATAGGAACCCTAACGGGATCTCTAACCCTCGCCCTCAACCTAACGCTAACCCTACGTCCCATCGGTACCCTAACCGGATCTCTAACCCTAGCCCTTAACAAAACCCTAACCCGAGGTCCAATCGGAACCCTAACCGGATCTCTAAACCTCGCCCTCAACATAACCCTAACCCTAGGTCCAATCGGAACTCTAACCGGATCTCTAACCCTCGCCCTCAACAAAACCCTAACCCTAGGTCCAATAGGAACCCTAACCGGATCTGTATACCCAGCCCTCAACATAACCCTAACCCGAGGTCCTATCGGAACCCTAACCGGATCTCTAACCCTAGCCCTCAACATAACCCTAACCCTAGGTAGAATCGGAACCCTAACCGGAACTCTAACCCTCGCCCTCAACATAACCCTAACCCTAAGTCCAATCGGAACCCTAAAGGATCTCTACGCCTCGCCCTCAACATAACCCTAACCCTAGGTCCAATCGGAACCCTAACCGGAACTCTAACCCTAGCCCTCAACATAACTCTAACCCTAGGTCCAATCGGAACCCTAACCGGATCTCTAACCCTAGCCCTCAACATAACCCTACCCCTAAGCCCAATCGGAACCCTAACCGGATATCTAACCCTAGCCCTCAACTAAACCCTAACCCTAGGTCCAATCGTAACCCTAACCGGATCTCTAACCCTCGCCCTCAACATAACCCTAACCCTAGGTCCATTCGGAACCCTAAGCAGATCTCTAACCCTACCGCTCAACATAAGCCTAACCCGAGGTCCAATCGGAACCCTAACCGGATCTCTAAACCTAGCCCTCAACATAACCCTAACCCGAGGTCCAATCGGAACCCTAACCGGATCTCTAACCCTCGCCCTCAACATAACGCTAACCCTAGGTCCAATTCGAACCCTAACCGGATCTCTAACCCTAGCCCTCAACATAACCCTAACCCTAAGTCCAATCGGAACCCTAACCGGATCTCTAACCCTAGCCCTCAACATAACCCTAACCTTAAGTGCAGTCGGAACACTAACAGGATCTGTATACCTAGCCCTAAACAGAACCCTAACCCTAGGTCCAATCGGAACCCTAAACGGATCTCTAACCCTAGCCCTCAACATAACCCTAACCGTAAGTCCAATCGGAACTCTAACCGGATCTCTAACCCTAGCACTCAACATAACCCAAACCCTAAGTCCAATCGGAACCCTAACCGGATCTCTAACCCTAGCCCTCAACATAACCCTAGAGGTAGGTCCAATCAGAACTCTAACCGGATATCTATCCCTAGCCCTCAACATAACCGTAACCCTAAGTCCAGTCGGAACCCTAACCAGATCTCTAACCCTCACCCTCAACATAACCATAACCCTAGGTCCAATCGGAACCCTAACCGGATCTCTAACCCTCGCCCTCAACATAACCCTAACCCGAGGTCTAATCGGAACCCTAACCGGATCTGTAACCCTCGCCCTAAACATAACCCTAACCCTAGGTCCAATCGGAACCCTAACCGGATCTCTAACCCTAGCCCTCAACATAACCCTAACCCTAGGTCCAATCGGAACTCTAACCGGATCCTTAACCCTAGCCCTCAACATAACCCTACCCCTAAGTCCAATCGGAACCCTAACCGGATCTCTAACCCTATCACTCAACATAACCCTAACCCTAGGTCCAATCGGAACCCTAACCGGATCTGTATACGTAGCCCTCAAAATAACCCTAACCCTAGGTCCAATCGTAACCCTATCCGGATCTCTAACCCTTGCCCTCAACATAACCCTAACCCTAGGTCCAATCGGAACCCTAACAGGATCTCTACGCCTCGCCCTAAAGATAACCCTAACCCAAGGTCCAATCGGAACCCTAACAGGATCTCTAACCCTAGCCCTCATCATAACCCTAACCCGAGGTCCAATCGGAACCCTAACCAGATCTCTAACCCTCGCCCTCAACATAACGCTAACCCTAGGTCCAATCGGAACCCTAACCGGATCTGTATACCTAGCCCTCAACATAACCCTAACCCAAGGTCCAATCGGAACCCTAACAGGTTCTGTATACCTAGCCCTAAACATAACCCTAACCCTAAGTCCACTCGGAACCCTAACCGGATCTGTATACCTAGCCCTCAACATAACCCTAACCCGAGGTCCAATCGGAACCCTAACCGGATCTGTATACCTAGCCCTCAACATAACCCTAACCCGAGGTCCAATCGGAACCGTAACCGGATCTCTAACCCTACCGCTAAACATAAGCCTAACCGGAGGTCCAATCGGAACCCTAACCGGATCTCTAACCCTAGCCCTTAACAAAACCCTAACCCGAGGTCCAATCGGAACCCTAACCGGATCTCTAAATCTCCCCCTCAACATAACCCTAACCCTAGGTCCAATCGGTACTCTAACCGGATCTCTAACCCTCGCCCTCAACAAAACCCTAACCCTAAGTCCAATCGGAACCCTAACCGGATCTCTAACCCTAGCCCTCAACATAACCCTAACCTTAAGTGCAGTCGGAACACTAACAGGATCTCTATACCTAGCCCTAAACAGAACCCTAACCCTAGGTCCAATCGGAACCCTAAACGGATCTCTAACCCTAGCCCTCAACATAACCCTAACCGTAAGTCCAATCGGAACCCTAACCGGATCTCTAACCCTAGCACTCAACATAACCCTAACCCTAAGTCCAATCGGAACCCTAACCGGATCTCTAACCCTAGCCCTCAACATAACCCTAACCTTAAGTGCAGTCGGAACACTAACAGGATCTGTATACCTAGCCCTAAACAGAACCCTAACCCTAGGTCCAATCGGAACCCTAAACGGATCTCTAACCCTAGCCCTCAACATAACCCTAACCGTAAGTCCAATCGGAACCCTAACCGGATCTCTAACCCTAGCACTCAACATAACCCTAACCCTAGGTCCAATCGGAACCCTAACCGGATCTCTAACCCTAGCCCTCAACATAACCCTAACCTTAAGTGCAGTCGGAACACTAACAGGATCTGTATACCTAGCCCTAAACAGAACCCTAACCCTAGGTCCAATCGGAACCCTAAACGGATCTCTAACCCTATCCCTCAAAATAACCCTAACCCTAGGTCAAATCGGAAACCTAACCGGATCTCTAACCCTAGCCCTCAACATAACCCTAACCCTAGGTCCAATCGGAACTCTAACCGGATATCTATCCCTAGCCCTCAACATAACCCTAACCCTACATCCAATCGGAACCCTAACCAGATCTCTAGCCCTTGCCCTCAACATAACCCTAACCCTGGGTCCAATCGGAACCCTAACCGGATCTCTAAACCTCGCCCTCAACCTAAGGCTAACCCTACGTCCCATCGGTACCCTAACCGGATCTCTAACCCTCGCCCTCAACATAACCCTAACCCTAGGTCCAATCGGAACCCTAACCGGATCTGTGTACGTAGCCGTCAACATAAACCTAACCCTAGGTCCAATCGGAAACCTAACAGGATCTGTATACCTAGCCCTCAACATAACCCTAACCCTAGGTCCAATCGGAACCCTAACCGGATCTGTATACCCAGCCCTCAACATAACCCTAACCCGAGGTCCAATCGGAACCCTAACCGGAGCTCTAACCCTAGCCCTCAACATAACCCTAACCCGAGGTCCAATCGGAACCCTAAGCGGATCTCTAACCCTCGCCCTCAACATAACCCTAACCCTAGGTCCAATCGGAACCCTAACCGGATCTCTAACCCTTGCCCTCAACATAACCCTAACCCTAGGTCTAATCGGAACCGTAACCGGATCTGTATACCTAGCCCTCAACATAACCCTTACCCGAGGTCCAATCGGAACCGTAACCGGAACTCTAACCCTAGCCCTCAACATAACCCTAACCGTAGGTCCAATCAGAACTCTAACCGGATATCTATCCCTAGCCCTCAACATAACCGTAACCCTAAGTCCAGTCGGAACCCTAACCGGATCTCTAACCCTAGCCCTCAACATAACCCTAACCCTAGGTCCAATCGGAACCCTAACCGGAACTCTAACCCTCGCCCTCAACATAACCCTAACCCTAGGTCCAATCGGAACCCTAACCGGAACTCTAACCATAGCCCTCAACATAACTCTAACCCTAGGTCCAATCGGAACCCTAACCGGATCTCTAACCCTAGCCCTCAACATAACCCTACCCCTAAGTCCAATCGGAACCCTAACCGGATATCTAACCCTAGCCCTCAACTAAACCCTAACCCTAGGTCCAATCGTAACCCTAACCGGATCTCTAACCCTCGCCCTCAACATAACCCTAACCCTAGGTCCATTCGGAACCCTAACCAGATCTCTAACCCTACCGCTCAACATAAGCCTAACCCGAGGTCCAATCGGAACCCTAACCGGATCTCTAACCCTCGCTTTCAACATAACCCTAACCCTAGGTCCAATCGGAACTCTAACCGGATCTGTATACCTAGCCCTCAACATAACCCTAACCCGAGGTCCAATCAGAACCCTAACCGGATCTCTAACCCTAGCACTCAACATAACCCTAACCCTAGGTCTAATCGGAACCCTAACCGGAACTCTAACCCTAGCCCTCAAAATAACCCTAACCCTAGGTCAAATCGGAACCCTAACCGGATCTCTAACCCTAGCCATCAACATAACCCTAACCCTAGGTACAATCGGAACTCTAACCGGATATCTATCCCTAGCCCTCAACATAACCGTAACCCTAGGTCCAATCGGACCCCTAACCGGATCTCTAACCCTCGCCCTCAACATAACCCTAACCCTAGGTCCAATCGGAACCCTAACCGGATCTCTAACCCTCGCCCTCAACATAACCCTAACCCGAGGTCCAATCGGAACCCTAACCGGATCTCTAACCCTAGCGCTCAACATAACCCTAACCCGAGGTCCAATCGGAACAATAACCGGATCTCTAACCCTAGCCCTCAACATAACCCTAACCCTAGGTCCAATCGGAACCCTAACCGGATCTCTAACCCTCGCCCTCAACATAACCCTAACCCTAGGTCCAATCGGAACCCTAACCGGATCTCTAACCCTAGCACTCAACATAACCCTAACCCTAGGTCCAATCGGAACTCTAACCGTATATCTATCCCTAGCCCTCAACATAACCCTAACCCTACATCCAATCGGAACCCTAACCGGATCTCTAACCCTAGCCCTCAACATAACCCTAACCCGAGGTCCAATCGGAACCCTACCGGATCTCTAACCCTAGCACTCAACATAACCCTAACCCTAGGTCCAATCGGAACTCTAACCGGATATCTATCCCTAGCCCTCAACATAACCCTAACCCTACATCCAATCGGAACCCTAACAGGATCTCTAACCCTAGCACTCAACATAACCCTAACCCGAGGTCCAATCGGAACTCTAACCGGATATCTATCCCTAGCCCTCAACATAACCCTAACCCTACATCCAATCGGAACCCTAACCAGATCTCTAGCCCTTGCCCTCAACATAACCCTAACCCTAGGTCCAATCGGAACCCTAACGGGATCTCTAACCCTCGCCCTCAACCTAACGCTAACCCTACGTCCCATCGGTACCCTAACCGGATCTCTAACCCTAGCCCTTAACAAAACCCTAACCCGAGGTCCAATCGGAACCCTAACCGGATCTCTAAACCTCGCCCTCAACATAACCCTAACCCTAGGTCCAATCGGAACTCTAACCGGATCTCTAACCCTCGCCCTCAACAAAACCCTAACCCTAGGTCCAATCGGAACCCTAACCGGATCTGTATACCCAGCCCTCAACATAACCCTAACCCGAGGTCCTATCGGAACCCTAACCGGATCTCTAACCCTAGCCCTCAACATAACCCTAACCCTAGGTCCAATCGGAACCCTAACCGGAACTCTAACCCTCGCCCTCAACATAACCCTAACCCTAGGTCCAATCGGAACCCTAACCGGAACTCTAACCCTAGCCCTCAACATAACTCTAACCCTAGGTCCAATCGGAACCCTAACCGGATCTCTAACCCTACCCCTCAACATAACCCTACCCCTAAGCCCAATCGGAACCCTAACCGGATATCTAACCCTAGCCCTCAACTAAACCCTAACCCTAGGTCCAATCGTAACCCTAACCGGATCTCTAACCCTCGCCCTCAACATAACCCTAACCCTAGGTCCATTCGGAACCCTAAGCAAATCTCTAACCCTACCGCTCAACATAAGCCTAACCCGAGGTACAATCGGAACCCTAACCGGATCTCTAAACCTAGCCCTCAACATAACCCTAACCCGAGGTCCAATCGGAACCCTAACCGGATCTCTAACCCTCGCCCTCAACATAACCCTAACCCTAAATCCAATCGGAACCCTAACCGGATCTCTAACCCTAGCCCTCAACATAACCCTAACCTTAAGTGCAGTCGGAACACTAACAGGATCTGTATACCTAGCCCTAAACAGAACCCTAACCCTAGGTCCAATCGGAACCCTAAACGGATCTCTAACCCTAGCCCTCAACATAACCCTAACCGTAAGTCCAATC
This sequence comes from Miniopterus natalensis, assembly GCF_054644295.1. Lineage (NCBI taxonomy): Eukaryota > Metazoa > Chordata > Mammalia > Chiroptera > Miniopteridae > Miniopterus > Miniopterus natalensis. Next base: position 187,672 of record NW_028269910.1, on the reverse strand, counting down.
GGAACTCTAACCGGATCTCTAACCCTAGCACTCAACATAACCCAAACCCTAAGTCCAATCGGAACCCTAACCGGATCTCTAACCCTAGCCCTCAAGATAACCCTAACCGTAGGTCCAATCAGAACTCTAACCGGATATCTATCCCTAGCCCTCAACATAACCGTAACCCTAAGTCCAGTCGGAACCCTAACCAGATCTCTAACCCTCACCCTCAACATAACCATAACCCTAGGTCCAATCGGAACCCTTACCGGATCTCTAACCCTCGCCCTCAACATAACCCTAACCCGAGGTCTAATCGGAACCCTAACCGGATCTGTAACCCTCGCCCTAAACATAACCCTAACCCTAGGTCCAATCGGAACCCTAACCGGATCTCTAACCCTAGCCCTCAACATAACCCTAACCCTAGGTCCAATCGGAACTCTAACCGGATCCTTAACCCTAGCCCTCAACATAACCCTACCCCTAAGTCCAATCGGAACCCTAACCGGATCTCTAACCCTAGCACTCAACATAACCCTAACCCTAGGTCCAATCGGAACCCTAACCGGATCTGTATACGTAGCCCTCAACATAACCCTAACCCTAGGTCCAATCGTAACCCTATCCGGATCTCTAAACCTTGCCCTCAACATAACCCTAACCCTAGGTCCAATCGGAACCCTAACAGGATCTCTACGCCTCGCCCTAAAGATAACCCTAACCCTAGGTCCAATCGGAACCCTAACTGGATCTCTAACCCTAGCCCTCAACATAACCCTACCCCTAAGTCCAATCGGAACCCTAACCGGATATCTAACCCTAGCCCTCAACATAACCCTAACCCTAGGTCCAATCGTAACCCTAACCGGATTTCTAACCCTCGCCCTCAACATAACCTTAACCCTAGGTCCAATCGGAACCATAACCAGATCTCTAACCCTACCGCTCAACATAAGCCTAACCCCAGGTCCAATCGGAACCCTAACAGGATCTCTAACCCTAGCCCTCAACATAACCCTAACCCGAGGTCCAATCGGAACCCTAACCAGATCTCTAACCCTCGCCCTCAACATAACGCTAACCCTAGGTCCAATCGGAACCCTAACCGGATCTGTATATCTAGCCCTCAACATAACCCTAACCCAAGGTCCAATCGGAACCCTAACAGGTTCTGTATACCTAGCCCTAAACATAACCCTAACCCTAAGTCCACTCGAAACCCTAACCGGATCTGTATACCTAGCCCTCAACATAACCCTAACCCGAGGTCCAATCGGAACCCTAACCGGATCTGTATACCTAGCCCTCAACATAACCCTAACCCGAGGTCCAATCGGAACCCTAACCGGATCTCTAACCCTACCGCTAAACATAAGCCTAACCGGAGGTCCAATCGGAACCCTAACCGGATCTGTATACCTAGCCCTCAACATAACCCTAACCCGAGGTCCTATCGGAACCCTAACCGGATCTCTAACCCTAGCCCTCAACATAACCCTAACCCTAGGTCCAATCGGAACCCTAACCGGAACTCTAACCCTCGCCCTCAACATAACCCTAACCCTAGGTCCAATCGGAACCCTAACAGGATCTCTCCGCCTCGCCCTCAACATAACCCTAACCCTAGGTCCAATCGGAACCCTAACCGGAACTCTAACCCTAGCCCTCAACATAACACTAACCCTAGGTCCAATCGGAACCCTAACCGGATCTCTAACCCTAGCCCTCAACATAACCCTACCCCTAAGTCCAATCGGAACCCTAACCGGATATCTAACCCTAGCCCTCAACTAAACCCTAACCCTAGGTTCAATCGTAACCCTAACCGGATCTCTAACCCTCGCCCTCAACATAACCCTAACCCTAGGTCCATTCGGAACCCTAACCAGATCTCTAACCCTACCGCTCAACATAAGCCTAACCCGAGGTCCAATTGGAACCCTAACCGGATCTCTAACCCTAGCCCTCAACATAACCCTAACCCGAGGTCCAATCGGAACCCTAACTGGATCTCTAACCCTCGCCCTCAACATAACGCTAACCCTAGGTCCAATTCGAAACCTAACCGGATCTCTAACCCTAGCCCTCAACATAACCCTAACCCTAAGTCCAATTGGAACCCTAACCGGATCTCTAACCCTAGCCCTCAACATAACCCTAACCTTAAGTGCAGTCGGAACACTAACAGGATCTGTATACCTAGCCCTAAACAGAACCCTAACCCTAGGTCCAATCGGAACCCTAAACGGATCTCTAACCCTAGCCCTCAACATAACCCTAACCGTAAGTCCAATCGGAACCCTAACCGGATCTCTAACCCTAGCACTCAACATAACCCTAACCCTAAGTCCAATCGGAACCCTAACCGGATCTCTAACCCTAGCCCTCAACATAACCCTAACCTTAAGTGCAGTCGGAACAGTAACAGGATCTGTATACCTAGCCCTAAACAGAACCCTAACCCTAGGTCCAATCGGAACCCTAAACGGATCTCTAACCCTAGCCCTCAACATAACCCTAACCGTAAGTCCAATCGGAACCCTAACCGGATCTCTAACCCTAGCACTCAACATAACCCTAACCCTAGGTCCAATCGGAACCCTAACCGGATATCTAACCCTAGCCCTCAACATAACCCTAACCTTAAGTGCAGTCGGAACACTAACAGGATCTGTATACCTAGCCCTAAACAGAACCCTAACCCTAGGTCCAATCGGAACCTTAAACGGATCTCTAACCCTATCCCTCAAAATAACCCTAACCCTAGGTCAAATCGGAAACCTAACCGGATCTCTAACCCTAGCCCTCAACATAACCCTAACCCTAGGTCCAATCGGAACTCTAACCGGATATCTATCCCTAGCCCTCAACATAACCCTAACCCTACATCCAATCGGAACCCTAACCAGATCTCTAGCCCTTGCCCTCAACATAACCCTAACCCTAGGTCCAATCGGAACCCTAACCGGATCTCTAAACCTCGCCCTCAACCTAAGGCAAACCCTACGTCCCATCGGTACCCTAACCGGATCTCTAACCCTCGCCCTCAACATAACCCTAACCCTAGGTCCAATCGGAACCCTAACCGGATCTGTGTACGTAGCCGTCAACATAAACCTAACCCTAGGTCCAATCGGAAACCTAACAGGATCTGTATACCTAGCCCTCAACATAACCCTAACCCTAGGTCCAATCGGAACCCTAACCGGATCTGTATACCCAGCCCTCAACATAACCCTAACCCGAGGTCCAATCGGAACCCTAACCGGAGCTCTATCCCTAGCCCTCAACATAACCCTAACCCGAGGTCCAATCGGAACCCTACCCGGATCTCTAACCCTTGCCCTCAACATAACCCTAACCCTAGGTCCAATCGGAACCCTACCCGGATCTCTAACCCTTGCCCTCAACATAACCCTAACCCTAGGTCCAATCGGAACCCTACCCGGATCTCTAACCCTCGCCCTCAACATAACCCTAACCCTAGGTCCAATCGGAACCCTACCCGGATCTCTAACCCTTGCCCTCAACATAACCCTAACCCTAGATCTAATCGGAACCGTAACCGGATCTGTATACCTAGCCCTCAACATAACCCTTACCCGAGGTCCAATCGGAACCCTAACCGGAACTCTAACCCTAGCCCTCAAAATAACCCTAACCCTAGGTCAAATCGGAACCCTAACCGGATCTCTAACCCTAGCCCTCAACATAACCCTAACCGTAGGTCCAATCAGAACTCTAACCGGATATCTATCCCTAGCCCTCAACATAACCGTAACCCTAAGTCCAGTCGGAACCCTAACCGGATCTCTAACCCTAGCCCTCAACATAACCCTAACCCTAGGTCCAATCGGAACCCTAACCGGAACTCTAATCCTCGCCCTCAACATAACCCTAACCCTAGGTCCAATCGGAACCCTTACAGGATCTCTACGCCTCGCCCTCAACATAACCCTAACCCCGAGGTCCAATCGGAACCCTAACCGGAACTCTAACCATAGCCCTCAACATAACTCTAACCCTAGGTCCAATCGGAACCCTAACCGGATCTCTAACCCTAGCCCTCAACATAACCCTACCCCTAAGTCCAATCGGAACCCTAACCGGATATCTAACCCTAGCCCTCAACTAAACCCTAACCCTAGGTCCAATCGTAACCCTAACCGGATCTCTAACCCTCGCCCTCAACATAACCCTAACCCTAGGTCCATTCGGAACCCTAACCAGATCTCTAACCCTACCGCTCAACATAAGCCTAACCCGAGGTCCAATCGGAACCCTAACCGGATCTCTAACCCTAGCCCTCAACATAACCCTAACCCGAGGTCCAATCGGAACCCTAACCGGATCTCTAACCCTCGCCCTCAACATAACGCTAACCCTAGGTCCAATTCGAACCCTAACCGGATCTCTAACCCTAGCCCTCAACATAACCCTAACCGTAAGTCCAATCGGAACCCTAACCGGATCTCTAACCCTAGCACTCAACATAACCCTAACCCTAAGTCCAATCGGAACCCTAACCGGATCTCTAACCCTAGCCCTCAACATAACCTTAACCTTAAGTGCAGTCGGAACACTAAGAGGATCTGTATACCTAGCCCTAAACAGAACCCTAACCCTAGGTCCAATCGGAACCCTAAACGGATCTCTAACCCTAGCCCTCAACATAACCCTAACCGTAAGTCCAATCGGAACCCTAACCGGATCTCTAACCCTAGCACTCAACATAACCCTAACCCTAGGTCCAATCGGAACCCTAACCGGATATCTAACCCTAGCCCTCAACATAACCCTAACCTTAAGTGCAGTCGGAACACTAACAGGATCTGTATACCTAGCCCTAAACAGAACCCTAACCCTAGGTCCAATCGGAACCCTAAACGGATCTCTAACCCTATCCCTAAAAATAACCCTAACCCTAGGTCAAATCGGAAACCTAACCGGATCTCTAACCCTAGCCCTCAACATAACCCTAACCCTACGTCCAATCGGAACTCTAACCGGATATCTATCCCTAGCCCTCAACATAACCCTAACCCTACATCCAATCGGAACCCTAACCAGATCTCTAGCCTTTGCCCTCAACATAACCCTAACCCTAGGTCCAATCGGAACCCTAACCGGATCTCTAAACCTCGCCCTCAACCTAAGGCTAACCCTACGTCCCATTGGTACCCTAACCGGAACTCTAACCCTAGCCCTCAAAATAACCCTAACCCTAGGTCCAATCGGAACCCTAACTTGATCTCTAACCCTAGCCCTCAACATAACCCTACCCCTAAGTCCAATCGGTACCCTAACCGGATATCTAACCCTAGTCCTCAGCATAACCCTAACCCTAGGTCCAATCGCAACCCTAACCGGATCTCTAACCCTCGCCCTCAACATAACCTTAACCCTAGGTCCAATCGGAAACCTAACCGGATCTCTAACCCTCGCCCTCAACATAACCCTAACCCTAGGTCCAATCGGAACCCTAACCGGATCTCTAACCCTCGCCCTCAACATAACCCTAACCCGAAGTCCAATCGGAACCCTAACCGGATCTCTAACCCTCGCCCTCAACATAACCCTAACCCTAGGTCCAATCGGAACCCTAACCGGATCTCTAACCCTCGCCCTCAACATAACCCTAACCCGAAGTCCAATCGGAACCGTAACCGGATCTCTAACCCTCGCCCTCAACATAACCCTAACCCTAGGTCCAATCGGAACCCTAACCGGATCTCTAACCCTAGCCGTCAACATAACCCTAACCCTAGGTCCAATCGGAACCCTAACCGGATCTCTAACCCTAGCCCTCAACATAACCCTAGCGCTAAGTCCAATCGGAACCCTAACCGGATCTCTAACCCTAGCACTCAACATAACCCTAACCCTAGGTCCAATCGGAACCCTAACCGGATCTGTATAGCTAGCCCTCAACATAACCCTAACCCTAGGTCCAATCGTTACTCTATTCGGATCTCTAACCCTTGCCCTCAACATAACCCTAACCCTAGGTCCAATCGGAACCCTAACCAGATCTCTAACCCTACCGCTCAACATAAGGCTAACCCGATGTCCAATCGGAACCCTAACCGGATCTCTAACCCTAACCCTCAACATAACCCTACCCCTAAGTCCAATCGGAACCCTAACCGGATATCTATCCCTAGCCCTCAACATGACCCTAACCCGAGGTCCAATCGGAACCCTAACCGGATCTCTAACCCTAGCCCTCAACATAAACCTAACCCTAGGTCTAATCGGAACCCTAACCGGAACTCTAACCCTCGCCCTCAACATAACCCTAACCCTAGGTCCAATCGGAACCCTAACCAGATCTCTAACCCTACCGCTCAACATAAGCCTAACCCGATGTCCAATCGGAACCCTAACCGGATCTCTAACCCTCGCCCTCAACATAACCCTAAACCTAGGTCCAATCGGAACTCTAACCGGATCTGTATACCTAGCCCCCAACATAACCCTAACCCGAGGTCCAATCAGAATCCTAACCGGATCTCTAACCCTAGCCCTCAACATAACCCTAACCCTAGGTCCAATCGGAACCCTAACCGGAACTCTAACCCTAGCCCTCAAAATAACTCTAACCCTAGGTCAAATCGGAACCCTAACCGGATCTCTAACCCTAGCCATCAACATAACCCTAACCCTAGGTACAATCGGAACTCTAACCGGATATCTATCCCTAGCCCTCAACATAACCCTAACCCTAGGTCCAATCGGAACGCTAACCGGATCTCTAACCTTCGCCCTCAACATAACCCTAACCCTAGGTCCAATCGGAACCCTAACCGGATCTCTAACCCTCGCCCTCAACATAACCCTAACCCGAGGTCCCATCGGTACCCTAACCGGATCTCTAACCCTCGCCCTCAACATAACCCTAACCCTAGGTCCAATCGGAACAATAACCGGATCTGTGTACGTAGCCGTCAACATAAACCTAACCCTAGGTCCAATCGGAAACCTATCAGGATCTGTATACCTAGCCCTCAACATAACCCTAACCCTAGGTCCAATCGGAACCGTAACCGGATCTGTATACCCAGCCCTCAACATAACCCTAACCCGAGGTCCAATCGGAACCCTAACCGGATCTCTAACCCTAGCCCTCAACATAACCCTAACCCGAGGTCCAATCGGAACCCTAACCGGATCTCTAACCCTAGCCCTCAACATAACCCTAACCCGAGGTCCAATGGGAACCCTAACCGGATCTCTAACCCTCGCCCTCAACATAACCCTAACCCTAGGTCCAATCAGAACCCTAACCGGATCTCTAACCCTTGCCCTCAACATAACCCTAACCTTAGGTCTAATCGGAACACTAACCGGATCTGTATACCTAGCCCTCAACATAACCCTTACCCGAGGTCCAATCGGAACCCTAACCGGAACTCTAACCCTAGCCCTCAAAATAACCCTAACCCTAGGTCAAAACGGAACCCTAACCGGAACTCTAACCCTAGCCCTCAACATAACCCTAACCGTAGGTCCAATCAGAACTCTAACCCGATATCTATCCCTAGCCCTCAACATAACCGTAACCCTAAGTCCAGTCGGAACCCTAACCAGATCTCTAACCCTCACCCTCAACATAACCATAACCCTAGGTCCAATCGGAACCCTAACCGGATCTCTAACCCTCGCCCTCAACATAACCCTAACCCTAGGTCCAATCGGAACCCTAACCGGATCTCTAACCGTAGCCCTCAACATAACCCTAACCCTAGGTCCAATCGGAACCCTAACCGGATCTCTAAACCTAGCCCTCAACATAACCCTAACCCTAGGTCCAATCGGAACCCTAACCGGATCTGTAACCCTCGACCTCAACATAACCCTAACCCTAGGTCCAATCGGAACCCTAACCGGATCTCTAACCCTAGCACTCAACATAACCCTAACCCTAGGTCCAATCGGAACCCTAACCGGATCTGTATACCTAGCCCTCAACATAACCCTAACCCTAGGTCCAATCGTAAACCTATCCGGATCTCTAACCCTTGCCCTCAACATAACCCTAACCCTAGGTCCAATCGGAACCCTAACAGGATCTCTACGCCTCGCCCTAAAGATAACCCTAACCCTAGGTCCAATCGGAACCCTAACCGGAACTCTAACCCTAGCCCTCAAAATAACCCTAACCCTAGGTCCAATCGGAACCCTAACTGGATCTCTAACCCTAGCCCTCAACATAACCCTACCCCTAAGTCCAATCGGAACCCTAACCGGATATCTAACCTTCGCCCTCAACATAACCTTTACCCTAGGTCCAATCGGAACCATAACCAGATCTCTAACCTTACCGCTCAACATAAGCCTAACCCGAGGTCCAATCGAAACCCTAACAGGATCTCTAACCCTAGCCCTCAACATAACCCTAACCCGAGGTCCAATCGGAACCCTAACCAGATCTCTAACCCTCGCCCTCAACATAACGCTAACCCTAGGTCCAATCGGAACCCTAACCGGATCTGTATACCTAGCCCTCAACATAACCCTAACCGTAGGTCCAATCGGAACCCTAACCGGATCTGTATACCTAGCCCTCAACATAACCCTAACCCGAGGTCCAATCGGAACCCTAACCGGATCTGTATACCTAGCCCTCAACATAACCCTAACCCGAGGTCCAATCGGAACCCTAACCGGATCTCTAACCCTACCGCTAAACATAAGCCTAACCGGAGGTCCAATCGGAACCCTAACCGGATCTCTAACCCTAGCCCTTAACAAAACCCTAACCCGAGGTCCAATCGGAACCCTAACCGGATCTCTAAACCTCGCCCTCAACATAACCCTAACCCTAGGTCCAATCGGAACTCTAACCGGATCTCTAACCCTCGCCCTCAACATAACCCTAACCCTAGGTCCAATCGGAACCCTATCCGGATCTGTATACCTAGCCCTCAACATAACCCTAACCAGAGGTCCTATCGGAACCCTAACCGGATCTCTAACCCTAGCCCTCAACATAACCCTAACCCTAGGTGCAATCGGAACCCTAACCGGAACTCTAACCCTCGCCCTGAACATAACCCTAACCCTAGGTCCAATCGGAACCCTAACAGGATCTCTACGCCTCGCCCTCAACATAACCCTAACCCTAGGTCCAATCGGAACCCTAACCGGAACTCTAACCCTAGCCCTCAACATAACTCTAACCCTAGGTCCAATCGGAACCCTAACCGGATCTCTAACCCTAGCCCTCAACATAACCCTACCCCTAAGTCCAATCGGAACCCTAACCGGAACTCTAACCCTCGCCCTCAACATAACAATAACCCTAGGTCCAATCGGAACCCTAACAGGATCTCTACGCCTCGCCCTCAACATAACCCTAACCCTAGGTCCAATCGGAACCCTAACCGGAACTCTAACCCTAGCCCTCCACATAACTCTAACCCTAGGTCCAATCGGAACCCTAACCGGATCTCTAACCCTAGCCCTCAACATAACCCTACCCCTAAGTCCAATCGGAACCCTAACCGGATATCTAACCCTAGCCCTCAACTAAACCCTAACCCTAGGTCCAATCGTAACCCTAACCGGATCTCTAACCCTCCCCCTCAACATAACCCTAACCCTAGGTCCATTCGGAACCCTAACCAGATCTCTAACCCTACCGCTCAACATAAGCCTAACCCGAGGTCCAATCGGAACCCTAACCGGATCTCTAACCCTAGCCCTCAACATAACCCTAACCCGAGGTCCAATCGGAACCCTAACCGGATCTCTAACCCTCGCCCTCAACATAACGCTAACCCTAGGTCCAATTCGAACCCTAACCGGATCTCTAACCCTAGCCCTCAAGATAACCCTAACCCTAAGTCCAATCGGAACCCTAACCGGATCTCTAACCCTAGCCCTCAACATAACCCTAACCTTAAGTGCAGTCGGAACACTAACAGGATCTGTATACCTAGCCCTAAACAGAACCCTAACCCTAGGTCCAATCGGAACCCTAACCGGATCTCTAACCCTAGCCCTCAACATAACCCTAACCCTAGGTCCAATCGGAACCCTAACCGGATATCTAACCCTAGCCCTCAAAATGACCCTAACCCTAGGTCCAATCGTAACCCTAACCGGATCTCTAACCCTCGCCCTCAACATAACCCTAACCCTAGGTCCAATCGGAACCCTAACCGGATCTCTAACCCTAGCCCTCAACATAACCCTAACCTTAAGTGCAGTCGGAACACTAACAGGATCTGTATACCTAGCCCTAAACAGAACCCTAACCCTAGGTCCAATCGGAACCCTAACCGGATCTCTAACCCTAGCCCTCAACATAACCCTAACCCTAGGTCCAATCGGAACCCTAACCGGATATCTAACCCTAGCCCTCCACATGACCCTAACCCTAGGTCCAATCGTAACCCTAACCGGATCTCTAACCCTCGCCCTCAACATAACCCTAACCCTAGGTCCAATCGGAACCCTAACCGGATCTGTATACCTAGCCCTCAACATAACCCTAACCCGAGGTCCAATCGGAACCCTAACCGAATCTCTAACCCTAGCCCTCAACATAACCCTAACCCTAGGTCTAATCGGAACCCTAACCGGAACTCTAACCCTCGCCCTCAACATAACCCTAACCCTAGGTCCAATCGGAACCCTAACCAGATCTCTAACCCTACCGCTCAACATAAGCCTAACCCGAGGTCCAATCGGAACCCTAACCGGATATCTAACCCTCGCCCTCAACATAACGCTAACCCTAGGTCCAATCGGAACCCTAACAACATCTGTATACCTATCCCTAAACATAACCCTAACCCTAGGTCCAATCGGAACCCTATCCGGATCTGTATACCTAGCCCTCAACATAACACTAACCCAAGGTCCAATCGGAACCCTAACCGGATCTCTAACCCTACCGCTCAACATAAGCCTAACCCGAGGTCCAATGGGAACCCTAACCGGATCTCTAACCCTCGCCCTCAACATAACCCTAACCCTAGGTCCAATCGGAACCCTAACCGGATCTCTAACCCTCGCCCTCAACATAACCCTAACCCGAAGCCCAATCGGAACCCTAACCGGATCTCTAACCCTCGCCCTCAACATAACCCTAACCCTAGGTTCAATCGGAACCCTAACCGGATCTCTAAACCTAGCCGTCAACATAACCCTAACCCTAGGTCCAATCGGAACCCTAACCGGATCTCTAACCCTAGCCCTCAACATAATCCTAACCCTAAGTCCAATCGGAACCCTAACCGGATCTCTAACCCTAGCACTCAACATAACCCTAACCCTAGGCCCAATCGGAACCCTAACCGGATCTGTATAGCTAGCCCTCAACATAACCCTAACCCTAGGTCCAATCGTAACCCTAACCGGATCTCTAACCCTAGCCCTCAACATAACCCTAACCCAAGGTCCAATCGTAACCCTAACCGTCTCTCTAACCCTAGCCCTCAACATAACCCTAACCCTAGGTCCAATCGTAACCCTAACCGTCTCTCTAACCGTAGCCCTCAACATAACCTTAACCCTAGGTCCAATCGTAACCCTAACCGTCTCTCTAACCCTAGCCCTCAACATAACCCTAAACCTAGGTCCAATCGTAACCCTAACCGGATCTCTAACCCTAGCCCTCAACATAACCCTAACCCTAGGTCCAATCGTAACCCTAACCGGATCTCTAACCCTAGCCCTCAACATAACCCTAACCCTAGGTACAATCGTAACCCTAACCAGATCTCTAACCCTAGCCCTCAACATAACCCTAACACTAGGTCCAATCGTAACCCTAACCGGATCTCTAACCCTAGCACTCAACATAACCCTAACCCTAGGTCCAATCGTAACCCTAACCGGATCTCTAACCCTAGCCCTCAACATAACCCTAACCCTAGGTCCAATCCTAACCCTAACCGGATCGCTAACCATAGCCCTCAACATAACCCTAACCCTAGGTCCAATCGTAACCCTAACCGGATCTCTAACCCTAGCCCTCAACATAACCCTAACCCTAGGTGCAATCGTAACCCTAACCGGATCTCTAACCCTAGCCCTCAACATAACCCTAACCCTAGGTCCAATCGTAACCCTAACCGGATCTCTAACCCTCGCCCTCAACATAACCCTAACCCTAGGTCCAATCGGAACCCTAACCGGATCTGTATACCTAGCCCTCAACATAACCCTAACCCGAGGTCCAATCGGAACCCTAACCGAATCTCTAACCCTAGCCCTCAACATAACCCTAACCCTAGGTCTAATCGGAACCCTAACCGGAACTCTAACCCTCGCCCTCAACATAACCCTAACCCTAGGTTCAATCGGAACCCTAACCAGATCTCTAACCCTACCGCTCAACATAAGCCTAACCCGAGGTCCAATCGGAACCCTAACCGGATATCTAACCCTCGCCCTCAACATAACGCTAACCCTAGGTCCAATCGGAACCCTAACAACATCTGTATACCTATCCCTAAACATAACCCTAACCCTAGGTCCAATCGGAACCCTATCCGGATCTGTATACCTAGCCCTCAACATAACACTAACCCAAGGTCCAATCGGAACCCTAACCGGATCTCTAACCCTACCGCTCAACATAAGCCTAACCCGAGGTCCAATGGGAACCCTAACCGGATCTCTAACCCTCGCCCTCAACATAACCCTAACCCTAGGTCCAATCGGAACCCTAACCGGATCTCTAACCCTCGCCCTCAACATAACCCTAACCCGAAGCCCAATCGGAACCCTAACCGGATCTCTAACCCTCGCCCCCAACATAACCCTAACCCTAGGTTCAATCGGAACCCTAACCGGATCTCTAAACCTAGCCGTCAACATAACCCTAACCCTAGGTCCAATCGGAACCCTAACCGGATCTCTAACCCTAGCCCTCAACATAACCCTAACCCTAAGTCCAATCGGAACCCTAACCGGATCTCTAGCCCTAGCACTCAACAAAACCCTAACCCTAGGCCCAATCGGAACCCTAACCGGATCTGTATAGCTATCCCTCAACATAACCCTAACCCTAGGTCCAATCGTAACCCTAACCGGATCTCTAACCCTAGCCCTCAACATAACCCTAACCCAAGGTCCAATCGTAACCCTAACCGTCTCTCTAACCCTAGCCCTCAACATAACCCTAACCCTAGGTCCAATCGTAACCCTAACCGTCTCTCTAACCGTAGCCCTCAACATAACCTTAACCCTAGGTCCAATCGTAACCCTAACCGTCTCTCTAACCCTAGCCCTCAACATAACCCTAAACCTAGGTCCAATCGTAACCCTAACCGGATCTCTAACCCTAGCCCTCAACATAACCCTAACCCTAGGTCCAATCGTAACCCTAACCGGATCTCTAACCCTAGCCCTCAACATAACCCTAACCCTAGGTACAATCGTAACCAAAACCGGATCTCTAACCCTAGCCCTCAACATAACCCTAACCCTAGGTCCAATCGTAACCCTAACCGGATCTCTAACCCTAGCACTCAACATAACCCTAACCCTAGGTCCAATCGTAACCCTAACCGGATCTCTAACCCTAGCCCTCAACATAACCCTAACCCTAGGTCCAATCCTAACCCTAACCGGATCGCTAACCATAGCCCTCAACATAACCCTAACCCTAGGTCCAATCGTAACCCTAACCGGATCTCTAACCCTAGCCCTCAACATAACCCTAACCCTAGGTCCAATCGTAACCCTAACGGGATCTCTAACCCTAGCCCTCAACATAACCCTAACCCTAGGTCCAATCGGAACCCTAACCGGATCTCTAAAGCTAGCCCTCAACATAACTCTAACCCTAGGTCCAATCGTAACCAAAACCGGATCTCTAACCCTAGCCCTCAACATAACCCTAACCCTAGGTCCAATCGTAACCCTAACCGGATCTCTAACCCTAGCCCTCAACATAACCCTAACCCTAGGTCCAATCGTAACCCTAACCGTATCTCCAACACCAGCCCTCAACATAACCCTAACCCTAGGTCCAATCGTAACCCTAACCGGATCTCCAACCCTAGCCCTCAACATAACCCTAACCCTAGGTCCAATCGTAACCCTAACCGTCTCTCTAAACCTAGCCCTCATCATAACCCTAACCCTAGGTCCAATCGTAACCCTAACCGGATCTCTAACCCTAGCCCTCAACATAACCCTAACCCTAGATACAATCGTAACCAAAACCGGATCTCTAACCCTAGCCCTCAACATAACCCTAACCCTAGGTCCAATCGTAACCCTAACCGGATCTCTAACCCTAGCACTCAACATAACCCTAACCCTAGGTCCAATCGTAACCCTAACCGGATCTCTAACCCTAGCCCTCAACATAACCCTAACCCTAGGTCCAATAATAACCCTAACCGGATCGCTAACCATAGCCCTCAACATAACCCTAACCCTAGGTCCAATCGTAACCCTAACCGGATCTCTAACCCTAGCCCTCAACATAACCCTAACCCTAGGTCCAATCGTAACCCTAACGGGATCTCTAACCCTAGCCCTCAACATAACCCTAACCCTAGGTCCAATCGGAACCCTAACCGGATCTCTAAAGCTAGCCCTCAACATAACTCTAACCCTAGGTCCAATCGTAACCAAAACCGGATCTCTAACCCTAGCCCTCAACATAACCCTAACCCTAGGTCCAATCGTAACCCTAACCGGATCTCTAACCCTAGCCCTCAACATAACCCTAACCCTAGGTGCAATCGTAACCCTAACCGGATCTCTAACCCTAGCCCTCAACATAACCCTAACCCTAGGTCCAATCGTAACCCTAACGGGATCTCTAACCCTACCCCTCAACTTAACCCTAACCCTAGGTCCAATCGTAACCCTAACCGAATCTCTAACCCTAGCCCTCAACATAACCCTAACCCTAGGTCCAATCATAACCCTAACCGGATCTCTAACCCTAGCCCTCAACATAACCCTAACCCTAGGTCCAATCGTAACCCTAACCGTATCTCCAACACCAGCCCTCAACATAACCCTAACCCTAGGTCCAATCGTAACCCTAACCGGATCTCCAACCCTAGCCCTCAACATAACCCTAACCCTAGGTCCAATCGTAACCCTAACCGTCTCTCTAAACCTAGCCCTCATCATAACCCTAACCCTAGGTCCAATCATAACCCTAACCGGATCTCTAACCCTAGCCCTCAACATAACCCTAACCCTAGGTCCAATCGTAACCCTAACCGGATCTCTAACCCTAGCCCTCAACATAACCCTAACCCTAGGTCCAATCGTAACCCTAACCGGATCTCTAACCCTAGCCCTCAACATAACCCTAACCCTAGGTCCAATCGTAACCCTAACCGGATCTCTAACCCTAGCCCTCAACATAACCCTAACCCTAGGTCCAATCGTAACCCTAACCGATCTCTAACCCTAGCCCTCAACATAAACTTAACCCTAGGTCCAATCGTAACCCTAATCGGATCTCTAACCCTAGCCCTCAACATAACCCTAACCCTAGGTCCAATTGTAACCCTAACCGGATCTCCAACCCTAGCCCTCAACATAACCGTAACCCTAGGTCCAGTCGTAACCCTAACCGGATCTCTAACCCTAGCCCTCAACATAACCCTAACCCTAGGTGCAATCGTAACCCTAACCGGATCTCTAACCCTAGCCCTCAACATAACCCTAACAGTAGGTCCAATCGAAACCCTAACCGGATCTCTAACCCTAGCCCTCAACATAACCCTAACCCTAGGTCCAATCGTAACCCTAACGGGATCTGTAACCCTAGCCCTCAACATAACCCTAACCCTAGGGACAATCGTAACCCTAACCGGATCTCTAACCCTAGCCCTCAACATAACCCTAACCCTAGGTCCAATCGTAACCCTAACCGGATCTCTAAAGCTAGCCCTCAACATAACTCTAACCCTAGGTCCAATCGTAACCAAAACCGGATCTCTAACCCTAGCCCTCAACATAACCCTAACCCTAGGTCCAATCGTAACCCTAACCGGATCTCTAACCCTAGCCCTCAACATAACCCTAACCCTAGGTGCAATCGTAACCCTAACCGGATCTCTAACCCTAGCCCTCAACATAACCCTAACCCTAGGTCCAATCGTAACCCTAACGGGATCTCTAACCCTAGCCCTCAACATAACCCTAACCCTAGGTCCAATCGTAACCCTAACCGGATCTCTAACCCTAGCCCTCAACATAACCCTAAGCCTAGGTCCAATCGTAACCCTAACCGGATCTCTAACCCTAGCCCTCAACATAACCCTAACCCTAGGTCCAATCGTAACCCTAACCGTATCTCCAACACCAGCCCACAACATAACCCTAACCCTAGGTCCAATCGTAACCCTAACCGGATCTCTAAAGCTAGCCCTCAACATAACTCTAACCCTAGGTCCAATCGTAACCAAAACCGGATCTCTAACCCTAGCCCTCAACATAACCCTAACCCTAGGTCCAATCGTAACCCTAACCGGATCTCTAACCCTAGCCCTCAACATAACCCTAACCCTAGGTGCAATCGTAACCCTAACCGGATCTCTAACCCTAGCCCTCAACATAACCCTAACCCTAGGTCCAATCGTAACCCTAACGGGATCTCTAACCCTAGCCCTCAACATAACCCTAACCCTAGGTCCAATCGTAACCCTAACCGGATCTCTAACCCTAGCCCTCAACATAACCCTAAGCCTAGGTCCAATCGTAACCCTAACCGGATCTCTAACCCTAGCCCTCAACATAACTCTAACCCTAGGTCCAATCGTAACACTAACCGGATCGCTAACCATAGCCCTCAACATAACCCTAACCCTAGGTCCAATCGTAACCCTAACCGGATCTCTAACCCTAGCCCTCAACATAACCCTAACCCTAGGTCCAATCGTAACCCTAACGGGATCTCTAACCCTAGCCCTGAACATAACCCTAACCCTAGGTCCAATCGTAACCCTAACCGGATTCCTAACCCTAGCCCTGAACATAACCCTAACCCTAGGTCCAATCGTAACCCTAACCGGATTTCTAAAGCTAGCCCTCAACATAAGTCTAACCCTAGGTCCAATCGTAACCAAAACCGGATCTCTAACCCTAGCCCTCAACTTAACCCTAACCCTAGGTCCAATCGTAACCCTAACCGGATCTCCAACACCAGCCCTCAACATAACCCTAACCCTAGGTCCAATCGTAACCCTAACCGGATCTCTAACCCTAGCCCTCAACATAACCCTAACCCTAGGTCCAATCGTAACCCTAACGGGATCTCTAACCCTAGCCCTGAACATAACCCTAACCCTAGGTCCAATCGTAACCCTAACGGGATCTCTAACCCTAGCCCTGAACATAACCCTAACCCTAGGTCCAATCGTAACCCTAACCGGATTTCTAAAGCTAGCCCTCAACATAAGTCTAACCCTAGGTCCAATCGTAACCAAAACCGGATCTCTAACCCTAGCCCTCAACTTAACCCTAACCCTAGGTCCAATCGTAACCCTAACCGGATCTCCAACACCAGCCCTCAACATAACCCTAACCCTAGGTCCAATCGTAACCCTAACCGGATCTCTAACCCTAGCCCTCAACATAACCCTAACCCTAGGTGCAATCGTAACCCTAACTGGATCTCTAACCCTAGCCCTCAACATAACCCTAACCCTAGGTCCAATCGTAACCCTAACGGGATCTCTAACCCTAGCCCTCAACATAACCCTAACCCTAGGTCCAATCGTAACCCTAACCGGATCTCTAACCCTAGCCCTCAACATAACCCTAACCCTAGGTCCAATCGTAACCCTAACCGGATCTCTAACCCTAGCCCTCAACATAACCCTAACCCTAGGTCCAATCGTAACCCTAACCGTATCTCCAACACCAGCCCTCAACATAACCCTAACCCTAGGTCCAATCGTAACCCTAACCGGATCTCCAACCCTAGCCCTCAACATAACCCTAACCCTAGGTCCAATCGTAACCCTAACCGTCTCTCTAACCCTAGCCCTCAACATAACCCTAACCCTAGGTCCAATCCTAACCCTAACCGGATCTCTAACCCTAGCCCTCAACATAACCCTAACCCTAGGTCCAATCGTAACCCTAACCGGATCTCTAACCCTAGCCCTCAACATAACCCTAACCCCAAGTGCAATCGTAACCCTAACCGGATCTCTAACCCTAGCCCTCAACATAACTCTAACCCTAGGTCCAATCGTAACACTAACCGGATCGCTAACCATAGCCCTCAACATAACCCTAACCCTAGGTCCAATCGTAACCCTAACCGGATCTCTAACCCTAGCCCTCAACATAACCCTAACCCTAGGTCCAATCGTAACCCTAACGGGATCTCTAACCCTAGCCCTGAACATAACCCTAACCCTAGGTCCAATCGTAACCCTAACCGGATTTCTAAAGCTAGCCCTCAACATAAGTCTAACCCTAGGTCCAATCGTAACCAAAACCGGATCTCTAACCCTAGCCCTCAACTTAACCCTAACCCTAGGTCCAATCGTAACCCTAACCGGATCTCCAACACCAGCCCTCAACATAACCCTAACCCTAGGTCCAATCGTAACCCTAACCGGATCTCTAACCCTAGCCCTCAACATAACCCTAACCCTAGGTGCAATCGTAACCCTAACTGGATCTCTAACCCTAGCCCTCAACATAACCCTAACCCTAGGTCCAATCGTAACCCTAACGGGATCTCTAACCCTAGCCCTCAACATAACCCTAACCCTAGGTCCAATCGTAACCCTAACCGGATCTCTAACCCTAGCCCTCAACATAACCCTAACCCTAGGTCCAATCGTAACCCTAACCGGATCTCTAACCCTAGCCCTCAACATAACCCTAACCCTAGGTCCAATCGTAACCCTAACCGTATCTCCAACACCAGCCCTCAACATAACCCTAACCCTAGGTCCAATCGTAACCCTAACCGGATCTCCAACCCTAGCCCTCAACATAACCCTAACCCTAGGTCCAATCGTAACCCTAACCGTCTCTCTAACCCTAGCCCTCAACATAACCCTAACCCTAGGTCCAATCCTAACCCTAACCGGATCTCTAACCCTAGCCCTCAACATAACCCTAACCCTAGGTCCAATCGTAACCCTAACCGGATCTCTAACCCTAGCCCTCAACATAACCCTAACCCCAAGTGCAATCGTAACCCTAACCGGATCTCTAACCCTAGCCCTCAACATAACCCTAACCCTAGGTCCAATCGTAACCCTAACGGGATCTCTAACCCTAGCCCTCAACATAACCCTAACCCTAGGTCCAATCGTAACCCTAACCGGTTCTCTAACCCTAGCCCTCAACATAACCCTAACCCTAGGTCCAATCGTAACCCTAACGGGATCTCTAACCCTAGCCCTCAACATAACCCTAACCCTAGGTCCAATCGTAACCCTAACCGGTTCTCTAACCCTAGCCCTCAACATAACCCTAACCCTAGGTCCAATCGTAACCCTAACCGGATCTCTAACCCTAGCCCTCAACATAACCCTAACCCTAGGTCCAATCGTAACCCTAACCGTATCTCCAACACCAGCCCTCAACATAACCCTAACCCTAGGTCCAATCGTAACCCTAACCGGATCTCCAACCCTAGCCCTCAACATAACCCTAACCCTAGGTCCAATCGTAACCCTAACGGGATCTCTAACCCTAGCCCTCAACATAACCCTAACCCTAGGTCCAATCGTAACCCTAACCGGATCTCTAACCCTAGCCCTCAACATAACCCTAACCCTAGGTCCAATCGTAACCCTAACCGGATCTCTAACCCTAGCCCTCAACATAACCCTAACCCTAGGTCCAATCGTAACCCTAACCGTATCTCCAACACCAGCCCTCAACATAACCCTAACCCTAGGTCCAATCGTAACCCTAACCGGATCTCCAACCCTAGCCCTCAACATAACCCTAACCCTAGGTCCAATCGTAACCCTAACCGTCTCTCTAACCCTAGCCCTCAACATAACCCTAACCCTAGGTCCAATCCTAACCCTAACCGGATCTCTAACCCTAGCCCTCAACATAACCCTAACCCTAGGTCCAATCGTAACCCTAACCGGATCTCTAACCCTAGCCCTCAACATAACCCTAACCCCAAGTGCAATCGTAACCCTAACCGGATCTCTAACCCTAGCCCTCAACATAACCCTAACCCTAGGTCCAATCGTAACCCTAACGGGATCTCTAACCCTAGCCCTCAACATAACCCTAACCCTAGGTCCAATCGTAACCCTAACCGGATCTCCAACACCAGCCCTCAACATAACCCTAACCCTAGGTCCAATCGTAACCCTAACCGTATCTCCAACCCTAGCCCTCAACATAACCCTAACCCTAGGTCCAATCGTAACCCTAACCGTCTCTCTAACCCTAGCCCTCAACATAACCCTAACCCTAGGTCCAATCGTAACCCTAACCGGATCTCTAACCCTAGCCCTCAACATAACCCTAACCCTAGGTCCAATCGTAACCCTAACCGGATCTCTAACCCTAGCCCTCAACATAACCCTAACCCTAGGTCCAATCGTAACCCTAACCGTATCTCCAACACCAGCCCTCAACATAACCCTAACCCTAGGTCCAATCGTAACCCTAACCGGATCTCCAACCCTAGCCCTCAACATAACCCTAACCCTAGGTCCAATCGTAACCCTAACCGTCTCTCTAACCCTAGCCCTCAACATAACCCTAACCCTAGGTCCAATCCTAACCCTAACCGGATCTCTAACCCTAGCCCTCAACATAACCCTAACCCTAGGTCCAATCGTAACCCTAACCGGATCTCTAACCCTAGCCCTCAACATAACCCTAACCCCAAGTGCAATCGTAACCCTAACCGGATCTCTAACCCTAGCCCTCAACATAACCCTAACCCTAGGTCCAATCGTAACCCTAACGGGATCTCTAACCCTAGCCCTCAACATAACCCTAACCCTAGGTCCAATCGTAACCCTAACCGGTTCTCTAACCCTAGCCCTCAACATAACCCTAACCCTAGGTCCAATCGTAACCCTAACGGGATCTCTAACCCTAGCCCTCAACATAACCCTAACCCTAGGTCCAATCGTAACCCTAACCGGTTCTCTAACCCTAGCCCTCAACATAACCCTAACCCTAGGTCCAATCGTAACCCTAACCGGATCTCTAACCCTAGCCCTCAACATAACCCTAACCCTAGGTCCAATCGTAACCCTAACCGTATCTCCAACACCAGCCCTCAACATAACCCTAACCCTAGGTCCAATCGTAACCCTAACCGGATCTCCAACCCTAGCCCTCAACATAACCCTAACCCTAGGTCCAATCGTAACCCTAACGGGATCTCTAACCCTAGCCCTCAACATAACCCTAACCCTAGGTCCAATCGTAACCCTAACCGGATCTCTAACCCTAGCCCTCAACATAACCCTAACCCTAGGTCCAATCGTAACCCTAACCGGATCTCTAACCCTAGCCCTCAACATAACCCTAACCCTAGGTCCAATCGTAACCCTAACCGTATCTCCAACACCAGCCCTCAACATAACCCTAACCCTAGGTCCAATCGTAACCCTAACCGGATCTCCAACCCTAGCCCTCAACATAACCCTAACCCTAGGTCCAATCGTAACCCTAACCGTCTCTCTAACCCTAGCCCTCAACATAACCCTAACCCTAGGTCCAATCCTAACCCTAACCGGATCTCTAACCCTAGCCCTCAACATAACCCTAACCCTAGGTCCAATCGTAACCCTAACCGGATCTCTAACCCTAGCCCTCAACATAACCCTAACCCCAAGTGCAATCGTAACCCTAACCGGATCTCTAACCCTAGCCCTCAACATAACCCTAACCCTAGGTCCAATCGTAACCCTAACGGGATCTCTAACCCTAGCCCTCAACATAACCCTAACCCTAGGTCCAATCGTAACCCTAACCGGATCTCCAACACCAGCCCTCAACATAACCCTAACCCTAGGTCCAATCGTAACCCTAACCGTATCTCCAACCCTAGCCCTCAACATAACCCTAACCCTAGGTCCAATCGTAACCCTAACCGTCTCTCTAACCCTAGCCCTCAACATAACCCTAACCCTAGGTCCAATCCTAACCCTAACCGGATCTCTAACCCTAGCCCTCAACATAACCCTAACCCTAGGTCCAATCGTAACCCTAACCGTCTCTCTAACCGTAGCCCTCAACATAACCTTAACCCTAGGTCCAATCGTAACCCTAACCGTCTCTCTAACCCTAGCCCTCAACATAACCCTAAACCTAGGTCCAATCGTAACCCTAACCGGATCTCTAACCCTAGCCCTCAACATAACCCTAACCCTAGGTCCAATCGTAACCCTAACCGGATCTCTAACCCTAGCCCTCAACATAACCCTAACCCTAGGTACAATCGTAACCAAAACCGGATCTCTAACCCTAGCCCTCAACATAACCCTAACCCTAGGTCCAATCGTAACCCTAACCGGATCTCTAACCCTAGCACTCAACATAACCCTAACCCTAGGTCCAATCGTAACCCTAACCGGATCTCTAACCCTAGCCCTCAACATAACCCTAACCCTAGGTCCAATCGTAACCCTAACGGGATCTCTAACCCTAGCCCTCAACATAACCCTAACCCTAGGTCCAATCGTAACCCTAACCGGATCTCTAACCCTAGCCCTCAACATAACCCTAACCCTAGGTGCAATCGTAACCCTAACCGGATCTCTAACCCTAGCCCTCAACATAACCCTAACCCTAGGTCCAATCGTAACCCTAACGGGATCTCTAACCCTACCCCTCAACTTAACCCTAACCCTAGGTCCAATCGTAACCCTAACCGAATCTCTAACCCTAGCCCTCAACATAACCCTAACCCTAGGTCCAATCATAACCCTAACCGGATCTCTAACCCTAGCCCTCAACATAACCCTAACCCTAGGTCCAATCGTAACCCTAACCGTATCTCCAACACCAGCCCTCAACATAACCCTAACCCTAGGTCCAATCGTAACCCTAACCGGATCTCCAACCCTAGCCCTCAACATAACCCTAACCCTAGGTCCAATCGTAACCCTAACCGTCTCTCTAAACCTAGCCCTCATCATAACCCTAACCCTAGGTCCAATCGTAACCCTAACCGGATCTCTAACCCTAGCCCTCAACATAACCCTAACCCTAGGTCCAATCGTAACCCTAACCGGATCTCTAACCCTAGCCCTCAACATAACCCTAACCCTAGGTCCAATCGTAACCCTAACCGGATCTCTAACCCTAGCCCTCAACATAACCCTAACCCTAGGTCCAATCGTAACCCTAACCGGATCCCTAACTTTAGCCCTCAACATAACCCTAACCCTAGGTCCAATCGTAACCCTAACCGATCTCTAACCCTAGCCCTCAACATAAACTTAACCCTAGGTCCAATCGTAACCCTAATCGGATCTCTAACCCTAGCCCTCAACATAACCCTAACCCTAGGTCCAATTGTAACCCTAACCGGATCTCCAACCCTAGCCCTCAACATAACCGTAACCCTAGGTCCAGTCGTAACCCTAACCGGATCTCTAACCCTAGCCCTCAACATAACCCTAACCCTAGGTGCAATCGTAACCCTAACCGGATCTCTAACCCTAGCCCTCAACATAACCCTAACAGTAGGTCCAATCGAAACCCTAACCGGATCTCTAACCCTAGCCCTCAACATAACCCTAACCCTAGGTCCAATCGTAACCCTAACGGGATCTGTAACCCTAGCCCTCAACATAACCCTAACCCTAGGGACAATCGTAACCCTAACCGGATCTCTAACCCTAGCCCTCAACATAACCCTAACCCTAGGTCCAATCGTAACCCTAACCGGATCTCTAAAGCTAGCCCTCAACATAACTCTAACCCTAGGTCCAATCGTAACCAAAACCGGATCTCTAACCCTAGCCCTCAACATAACCCTAACCCTAGGTCCAATCGTAACCCTAACCGGATCTCTAACCCTAGCCCTCAACATAACCCTAACCCTAGGTGCAATCGTAACCCTAACCGGATCTCTAACCCTAGCCCTCAACATAACCCTAACCCTAGGTCCAATCGTAACCCTAACGGGATCTCTAACCCTAGCCCTCAACATAACCCTAACCCTAGGTCCAATCGTAACCCTAACCGGATCTCTAACCCTAGCCCTCAACATAACCCTAAGCCTAGGTCCAATCGTAACCCTAACCGGATCTCTAACCCTAGCCCTCAACATAACTCTAACCCTAGGTCCAATCGTAACACTAACCGGATCGCTAACCATAGCCCTCAACATAACCCTAACCCTAGGTCCAATCGTAACCCTAACCGGATCTCTAACCCTAGCCCTCAACATAACCCTAACCCTAGGTCCAATCGTAACCCTAACGGGATCTCTAACCCTAGCCCTGAACATAACCCTAACCCTAGGTCCAATCGTAACCCTAACCGGATTTCTAAAGCTAGCCCTCAACATAAGTCTAACCCTAGGTCCAATCGTAACCAAAACCGGATCTCTAACCCTAGCCCTCAACTTAACCCTAACCCTAGGTCCAATCGTAACCCTAACCGGATCTCCAACACCAGCCCTCAACATAACCCTAACCCTAGGTCCAATCGTAACCCTAACCGGATCTCTAACCCTAGCCCTCAACATAACCCTAACCCTAGGTGCAATCGTAACCCTAACTGGATCTCTAACCCTAGCCCTCAACATAACCCTAACCCTAGGTCCAATCGTAACCCTAACGGGATCTCTAACCCTAGCCCTCAACATAACCCTAACCCTAGGTCCAATCGTAACCCTAACCGGATCTCTAACCCTAGCCCTCAACATAACCCTAACCCTAGGTCCAATCGTAACCCTAACCGGATCTCTAACCCTAGCCCTCAACATAACCCTAACCCTAGGTCCAATCGTAACCCTAACCGTATCTCCAACACCAGCCCTCAACATAACCCTAACCCTAGGTCCAATCGTAACCCTAACCGGATCTCCAACCCTAGCCCTCAACATAACCCTAACCCTAGGTCCAATCGTAACCCTAACCGTCTCTCTAACCCTAGCCCTCAACATAACCCTAACCCTAGGTCCAATCCTAACCCTAACCGGATCTCTAACCCTAGCCCTCAACATAACCCTAACCCTAGGTCCAATCGTAACCCTAACCGGATCTCTAACCCTAGCCCTCAACATAACCCTAACCCCAAGTGCAATCGTAACCCTAACCGGATCTCTAACCCTAGCCCTCAACATAACCCTAACCCTAGGTCCAATCGTAACCCTAACGGGATCTCTAACCCTAGCCCTCAACATAACCCTAACCCTAGGTCCAATCGTAACCCTAACCGGTTCTCTAACCCTAGCCCTCAACATAACCCTAACCCTAGGTCCAATCGTAACCCTAACGGGATCTCTAACCCTAGCCCTCAACATAACCCTAACCCTAGGTCCAATCGTAACCCTAACCGGTTCTCTAACCCTAGCCCTCAACATAACCCTAACCCTAGGTCCAATCGTAACCCTAACCGGATCTCTAACCCTAGCCCTCAACATAACCCTAACCCTAGGTCCAATCGTAACCCTAACCGTATCTCCAACACCAGCCCTCAACATAACCCTAACCCTAGGTCCAATCGTAACCCTAACCGGATCTCCAACCCTAGCCCTCAACATAACCCTAACCCTAGGTCCAATCGTAACCCTTACCGTCTCTCTAACCCTAGCCCTCAACATAACCCTAACCCTAGGTCCAATCCTAACCCTAACCGGATCTCTAACCCTAGCCCTCAACATAACCGTAACCCTAGGTCCAATCGTAACCCTAACCGTCTCTCTAACCCTAGTCCTCAAAATAACCCTAACCCTCGGTCCAATCGTAACCCTAACCGGATCTCTAACCCTCGCCCTCAACATAACCCTAACCCTAGGTCCAATCGTAACCCTAACCGGATCTCTAACCCTAGCCCTCAACATAACCCTAACCCTAGGTCCAATAGTAACCCTAACCGGATCTCTAACCCTAGCCCTCAACATAACCCTAACCCTAGGTACAATCGTAACCCTAACCGGATCTCGAACCCTAGCCCTCAACATAACCCTAACCCTAGGTACAATCGTAACCCTAACCGGATCTCTAACCCTAGCCCTCAACATAACCCTAACGCTAGGTCCAATCGTAACCCTAACCGGATCTCTAACCCTAGCACTCAACATAACCCTAAACCTAGGTCCAATCGTAACCCTAACCGGATCTCTAACCCTAGCCCTCAACATAACCCTAACCCTAGGTCCAATCGTAACCCTAACCGGATCGCTAACCATAGCCCTCAACATAACCCTAACCCTAGGTCCAATCGTAACCCTCACCGGATCTCTAACCCTAGCCCTCAACATAACCCTAACCCTAGGTCCAATCGTAACCCTAACGGGATCTCTAACCCTAGCCCTCAACATAACCCTAACCCTAGGTCCAATCGTAACCCTAACCGGATCTCTAAAGCTAGCCCTCAACATAACTCTAACCCTAGGTCCAATCGTAACCAAAACCGGATCTCTAACCCTAGCGCTCAACATAACCCTAACCCTAGGTCCAATCGTAACCCTAACCGGATCTCTAACCCTAGCCCTCAACATAACCCTAACCCTAGGTGCAATCGTAACCCTAACCGGATCTCTAACCCTAGCCCTCAACATAACCCTAACCCTAGGTCCAATCGTAACCCGAACGGGATCTCTAACCCTAGCCCTCAACTTAACCCTAACCCTAGGTCCAATCGTAACCCTAACCGGATCTCTAACCCTAGCCCTCAACATAACCCTAACCCTAGGTACAATCGTAACCCTAAACGGATCTCTAACCCTAGCCCTCAACATAACCCTAACCCTAGGTCCAATCGTAACCCTAACCGTATCTCCAACACCAGCCCTCAACATAACCCTAACCCTAGGTCCAATCGTAACCCTAACCCGATCTCCAACCCTAGCCCTCAACATAACCCTAACCCTAGGTCTAATCGTAACCCTAACCGTCTCTCTAAACCTAGCCCTCATCATAACCCAAACCCTAGGTCCAATCGTAACCCTAACCGGATCTCTAACCCTAGCCCTCAACATAACCCTAACCCTAGGTCCAATCGTAACCCTAACCGTCTCTCTAACCCTGGCCCTCAACATAACCCTAACCCTAGGTCCAATCGTAACCCTAACCGGATCTCTAACCCTAGCCCTCAACATAACCCTAACCCTAGGTCTAATCGTAACCCTAACCGGATCTCTAACCCTAGCCCTCAACATAACCGTAACCCTAGGTCCAATCGTAAACCTAACCGGATCTCTAACCCTAGCCCTCAACATAACCCTAACCCTAGGTCCAATCGTAACCCTAACCGGATCTGTAACCCTAGCCCTCAACATAACCCTAACCCTAGGTCCAATCGTAACCCTAACCGGATCTCTAACCCTAGCCCTCAACATAACCCTAACCCTAGGTCCAATCGTAACCCTAACCGGATCTCTAACCCTAGCCCTCAACATAACCCTAGCCCTAGGTCCAATCGTAACCCTAACCGGATCGCTAACCATAGCCCTCAACATAACCCTCACCCTAGGTCCAATCGTAACCCTAACCGGATCTCTAACCCTAGCCCTCAACATAACCCTAACCCTAGGTCCAATCGTAACCCTAACGGGATCTCTAACCCTAGCCCTCAACATAACCCTAACCCTAGGTCCAATCGTAACCCTAACCGGATTCCTAACCCTAGCCCTCAACATAACGCTAACCCTAGGTCCAATCGTAACCCTAACCGGATCTCTAAAGCTAGCCCTCAACATAACCCTAACCGTAGGTCCAATCGTAACCAAAACCGGATCTCTAACCTAGCCCTCAACATAACCCTAACCCTAGGTCCAATCGTAACCCTAAACGGATCTCTAACCCTAGCCCTCAACATAACCCTAACCCTAGGTGCAATCGTAACCCTAACCGGATCTCTAACCCTAGCCCTCAACATAACCCTAACCCTAGGTCAAATCGTAACCCTAACCG
This sequence comes from Miniopterus natalensis, assembly GCF_054644295.1. Taxonomy (NCBI): domain Eukaryota; kingdom Metazoa; phylum Chordata; class Mammalia; order Chiroptera; family Miniopteridae; genus Miniopterus; species Miniopterus natalensis. The sequence continues at coordinate 159,641 of NW_028269910.1, read as the reverse complement.
GATCTCTAAACCTAGCCCTCAACATAACCCTAACCCTAGGTCCAATCGTAACCCTAACCGGACCTCTAACCCTAGCCCTCAACATAACCCTAACCCTAGGTCCAATCGTAACCCTAACCGTCTCACTAACCCTAGCCCTCAACATAACCCTAACCCTAGGTCCAATCGGAACCCTAACCGGATCTCTAACCCTAGCCCTCAACATAACCCTAACCCTAGGTCCAATCGTAACCCTAACCGGATCTCTAACCCAAGCCCTCAACATAACCCTAACCCTAGGTAAATCGTAACCCTAACCGGATCTCTAACCCTAGCCTTCAACATAACCCTAACCCTAGGTCCAATCGTAACCCTAACCGTATCTCTAACCCTAGCCCTCAACATAACCCTAACCCTAGGTCCAATGGTAACCCTAACAGTCTCTCTAACCCTAGCCCTCAACATAACCCTAACCCTAGGTCCAATCGTAACCCTAACCGTCTCTCTAACCCTAGCCCTCAACATAACCCTAACCCTAGGTCCAATCGTAACCCTAACCGTCTCTCTAACCCTAGCCCTCAACATAACCCTAACCCTAGGTCCAATCGTAACCCTAACCGTCTCTCTAACCCTAGCCCTCAACATAACCCTAACCCTAGGTCCAATCTTAACCCTCACCGGATCTCTAACCCTAGCCCTCAACATAACCCTAACCCTAGGTCCAATCGTAACCCTCACCGGATTTCTAACCCTAGCCCTCAACATAACCCTAACCCTCGGTCCAATCGTAACCCTCACCGGATCTCTAACCCTAGCCCTCAACATAACCCTAACTCTAGGTCCAATCGTAACCCTAACCGGATCTCTAACCCTAGCCCTCAAAATAACCCTAACCCTAGGTCCAATCGTAACGCTAACCATCTCTCTAACCCTAGCCCTCAACATAACCCTAACCCTAGGTCCAATCTTAACCCTAACGGAATCTCTAACCCTAGCCCTCAACATAACCCTAACCCTAGGTCCAATCGTAACCCTAACCGGATCTCTAAACCTAGCCCTCAACATAACATTAACCCTAGGTCCAATCGTAACCCTAACCGGATCTCTAACCCTAGCCCTCAACATAACCCTAACCCTAGGTCCAATCGTAACCCTAACCGGATCTCTAACCCTAGCCCTCAACATAACCCTAACCCTAGGTCCAATCGTAACCCTAACCGGATCTCTAACCCTAGCCCTCAACATAACCCTAACCCTAGGTCCAATCGTAACCCTAACCGGATCTCTAAGCCTAGCCCTCAACATAACCCTAACCCTAGGTCCAATCGTAACCCTAACCGGATCTCTAACCCTAGCCCTCAACATAACCCTAACCCTAGGTCCAATCGTAACCCTAACCGGACCTCTAACCCTAGCCCTCAACATAACCCTAACCCTAGGTCCAATCGTAACCCTAACCGTCTCTCTAACCCTAGCCCTCAACATAACCCTAACCCTAGGTCCAATCGTAACCCTAACCGGATCTCTAAAGCTAGCCCTCAACATAACCCTAACCGTAGGTCCAATCGTAACCAAAACCGGATCTCTAACCTAGCCCTCAACATAACCCTAACCCTAGGTCCAATCGTAACCCTAAACGGATCTCTAACCCTAGCCCTCAACATAACCCTAACCCTAGGTGCAATCGTAACCCTAACCGGATCTCTAACCCTAGCCCTCAACATAACCCTAACCCTAGGTCAAATCGTAACCCTAACCGGATCTCTAAACCTAGCCCTCAACATAACCCTAACCCTAGGTCCAATCGTAACCCTAACCGGACCTCTAACCCTAGCCCTCAACATAACCCTAACCCTAGGTCCAATCGTAACCCTAACCGTCTCACTAACCCTAGCCCTCAACATAACCCTAACCCTAGGTCCAATCGGAACCCTAACCGGATCTCTAACCCTAGCCCTCAACATAACCCTAACCCTAGGTCCAATCGTAACCCTAACCGGATCTCTAACCCAAGCCCTCAACATAACCCTAACCCTAGGTAAATCGTAACCCTAACCGGATCTCTAACCCTAGCCTTCAACATAACCCTAACCCTAGGTCCAATCGTAACCCTAACCGTATCTCTAACCCTAGCCCTCAACATAACCCTAACCCTAGGTCCAATGGTAACCCTAACAGTCTCTCTAACCCTAGCCCTCAACATAACCCTAACCCTAGGTCCAATCGTAACCCTAACCGTCTCTCTAACCCTAGCCCTCAACATAACCCTAACCCTAGGTCCAATCGTAACCCTAACCGTCTCTCTAACCCTAGCCCTCAACATAACCCTAACCCTAGGTCCAATCGTAACCCTAACCGTCTCTCTAACCCTAGCCCTCAACATAACCCTAACCCTAGGTCCAATCTTAACCCTCACCGGATCTCTAACCCTAGCCCTCAACATAACCCTAACCCTAGGTCCAATCGTAACCCTCACCGGATTTCTAACCCTAGCCCTCAACATAACCCTAACCCTCGGTCCAATCGTAACCCTCACCGGATCTCTAACCCTAGCCCTCAACATAACCCTAACTCTAGGTCCAATCGTAACCCTAACCGGATCTCTAACCCTAGCCCTCAAAATAACCCTAACCCTAGGTCCAATCGTAACGCTAACCATCTCTCTAACCCTAGCCCTCAACATAACCCTAACCCTAGGTCCAATCTTAACCCTAACGGAATCTCTAACCCTAGCCCTCAACATAACCCTAACCCTAGGTCCAATCGTAACCCTAACCGGATCTCTAAACCTAGCCCTCAACATAACATTAACCCTAGGTCCAATCGTAACCCTAACCGGATCTCTAACCCTAGCCCTCAACATAACCCTAACCCTAGGTCCAATCGTAACCCTAACCGGATCTCTAACCCTAGCCCTCAACATAACCCTAACCCTAGGTCCAATCGTAACCCTAACCGGATCTCTAACCCTAGCCCTCAACATAACCCTAACCCTAGGTCCAATCGTAACCCTAACCGGATCTCTAAGCCTAGCCCTCAACATAACCCTAACCCTAGGTCCAATCGTAACCCTAACCGGATCTCTAACCCTAGCCCTCAACATAACCCTAACCCTAGGTCCAATCGTAACCCTAACCGGACCTCTAACCCTAGCCCTCAACATAACCCTAACCCTAGGTCCAATCGTAACCCTAACCGTCTCTCTAACCCTAGCCCTCAACATAACCCTAACCCTAGGTCCAATCGTAACCCTAACCGGATCTCTAACCTAGCCCTCAACATAAACCTAACCCTAGGTCCAATCGTAACCCTAACCGGATCTCTAACCCAAGCCCTCAACATAACCCTAACCCTAGGTCCAATCGTAACCCTAACCGGATCTCTAACCCTAGCCCTCAACATAACCCTAACCCTAGGTCCAATCGTAACCCTAACCGGATCTCTAACCCTAGCCCTCAACATAACGCTAACCCTAGGTCCAATCGTAACCCTAACCGTCTCTCTAACCCTAGCCCTCAATATAACCCTAACCCTAGGTCCAATTGTAACCCTAACCGTCTCTCTAACCCTAGCCCTCAACATAACCCTAACCCTAGGTCCAATCGTATCCCTAACCGGATCTCTAACCCTAGCCCTCAACATAACCCTAACCCTAGGTCCAATCGTAACCCTAACCAGATCTCTAACCCTAGCCCTCAACATAACCCTAACCCTAGGTCCAATCGTAACCAAAACCGGATCTCTAACCCTAGCCCTCAACATAACCCTAACCCTAGGTCCAATCGTAACCGTAAACGGATCTCTAACCCTAGCCCTCAACATAACCCTAACCCTAAGTGCAATCGTAACCCTAACCGGATCTCTAACCCAAGCCCTCAACATAACCCTAACCCTAGGTCCAATCGTAACCCTAACCGGATCTCTAACCCTAGCCCTCAACATAACCCTAACCCTAGGTCCAATCGTAACCCTAACCGGACCTCTAACCCTAGCCCTCAACATAATCCTAACCCTAGGTCCAATCGGAACCCTAACGGTCTCTCTAACCCTAGCCCTCAACATAACCCTAACCCTAGGTCCAATCGTAACCCTAACCGGATCTCTAACCCTCGCCCTCAACATAACCCTAACCCTAGGTCCATTCGGAACCCTAACCAGATCTCTAACCCTACCGCTCAACATAAGCCTAACCCGAGGTCCAATCGGAACCCTAACCGGATCTCTAACCCTAGCCCTCAACATAACCCTAACCCGAGGTCCAATCGGAACCCTAACCGGATCTCTAACCCTCGCCCTCAACATAACGCTAACCCTAGGTCCAATTCGAACCCTAACAGGATCTCTAACCCTAGCCCTCAACATAACCCTAACCCTAAGTCCAATCGGAACCCTAACCGGATCTCTAACCCTAGCCCTCAACATAACCCTAACCTTAAGTGCAGTCGGAACACTAACAGGATCTGTATACCTAGCCCTAAACAGAACCCTAACCCTAGGTCCAATCGGAACCCTAAACGGATCTCTAACCCTAGCCCTCAACATAACCCTAACCGTAAGTCCAATCGGAACCCTAACCGGATCTCTAACCCTAGCACTCAACATAACCCTAACCCTAAGTCCAATCGGAACCCTAACCGGATCTCTAACCCTAGCCCTCAACATAACCTTAACCTTAAGTGCAGTCGAAACACTAACAGGATCTGTATACCTAGCCCTAAACAGAACCCTAACCCTAGGTCCAATCAGAACCCTAAACGGATCTCTAACCCTAGCCCTCAACATAACCCTAACCGTAAGTCCAATCGGAACCCTAACCGGATCTCTAACCCTAGCACTCAACATAACCCTAACCCTAGGTCCAATCGGAACCCTAACCGGATATCTAACCCTAGCCCTCAACATAACCCTAACCTTAAGTGCAGTCGGAACACTAACAGGATCTGTATACCTAGCCCTAAACAGAACCCTAACCCTAGGTCCAATCGGAACCCTAAACGGATCTCTAACCCTATCCCTCAAAATAACCCTAACCCAGGGTCAAATCGGAAACCTAACCGGATCTCTAACCCTAGCCCTCAACATAACCCTAACCCTAGGTCCAATCGGAACTCTAACCGGATATCTATCCCTAGCCCTCAACATAACCCTAACCCTACATCCAATCGGAACCCTAACCAGATCTCTAGCCCTTGCCCTCAACATAACCCTAACCCTAGGTCCAATCGGAACCCTAACCGGATCTCTAAACCTCGCCCTCAACCTAAGGCTAACCCTACGTCCCATTGGTACCCTAACCGGATCTCTAACCCTCGCCCTCAACATAACCCTAACCCTAGGTCCAATCGGAACCCTAACCGGATCTCTAACCCTCGCCCTCAACATAACCCTAACCCGAGGTCTAATCGGAACCCTAACCGGATCTATAACCCTCGCCCTCAACATAACCCTAACCCTAGGTCCAATCGGAACCCTAACCGGATCGCTAACCCTAGCCCTCAACATAACCCTAACCCTAGGTCCAATCGGAACCCTAACCGGATCTCTAACCATAGCCCTCAACATAACCCTAACCCTAAGTCCAATCGGAAACCTAACCGGATCTCTAACCCTAGCACTCAACATAACCCTAACCCTAGGTCCAATGGGAACCCTAACCGGATCTCTAACCCTCGCCCTCAACATAACCCTAACCCTAGGTCCAATCGGAACCCTAACCGGATCTCTAACCCTCGCCCTCAACATAACCCTAACCCGAAGTCCAATCGGAACCGTAACCGGATCTCTAACCCTCGCCCTCAACATAACCCTAACCCTAGGTCCAATCGGAACCCTAACCGGATCTCTAACCCTAGCCGTCAACATAACCCTAACCCTAGGTCCAATCGGAACCCTAACCGGATCTCTAACCCTAGCCCTCAACATAACCCTAACGCTAAGTCCAATCGGAACCCTAACCGGATCTCTAACCCTAGCACTCAACATAACCCTAACCCTAGGTCCAATCGGAACCCTAACCGGATCTGTATAGCTAGCCCTCAACATAACCCTAACCCTAGGTCCAATCGTTACCCTATTCGGATCTCTAACCCTTGCCCTCAACATAACCCTAACCCTAGGTCCAATCGGAACCCTAATAGGATCTCTACGCCTAGCCCTCAACATAACCCTAACCCTAGGTCCAATCGGAACCCTAACCGGAACTCTAACACTAGCCCTCAACATAACCCTAACCCTAGGTCCAATCGGAACCCTAACCGGATCTCTAACCCTAACCCTCAACATAACCCTACCCCTAAGTCCAATCGGAACCCTAACCGGATATCTATCCCTAGCCCTCAACATGACCCTAACCCGAGGTCCAATCGGAACCCTAACCGGATCTCTAACCCTAGCCCTCAACATAAACCTAACCCTAGGTCTAATCGGAACCCTAACCGGAACTCTAACCCTCGCCCTCAACATAACCCTAACCCTAGGTCCAATCGGAACCCTAACCAGATCTCTAACCCTACCGCTCAACATAAGCCTAACCCGATGTCCAATCGGAACCCTAACCGGATCTCTAACCCTCGCCCTCAACATAACCCTAACCCTAAGTCCAATCGGAACTCTAACCGGATCTGTATACCTAGCCCTCAACATAACCCTAACCCGAGGTCCAATCAGAACCCTAACCGGATCTCTAACCCTAGCCTTCAACATAACACTAACCCTAGGTCCAATCGGAACCCTAACCGGAACTCTAACCCTAGCGCTCAAAATAACTCTAACCCTAGGTCAAATCGGAACCCTAACCGGATCTCTAACCCTAGCCATCAACATAACCCTAACCCTAGGTACAATCGGAACTCTAACCGGATATCTATCCCTAGCCCTCAACATAACCCTAACCCGAGGTCCAATCGGAACCCTAACCGGATCTCTAACCTTCGCCCTCAACATAACCCTAACCCTAGGTCCAATAGTAACCCTAACCGGATCTCTAACCCTAGCCCTCAACATAACCCTAACCCTAGGTACAATCGTAACCCTAACCGGATCTCGAACCCTAGCCCTCAACATAACCCTAACCCTAGGTACAATCGTAACCCTAACCGGATCTCTAACCCTAGCCCTCAACATAACCCTAACGCTAGGTCCAATCGTAACCCTAACCGGATCTCTAACCCTAGCACTCAACATAACCCTAAACCTAGGTCCAATCGTAACCCTAACCGGATCTCTAACCCTAGCCCTCAACATAACCCTAACCCTAGGTCCAATCGTAACCCTAACCGGATCGCTAACCATAGCCCTCAACATAACCCTAACCCTAGGTCCAATCGTAACCCTCACCGGATCTCTAACCCTAGCCCTCAACATAACCCTAACCCTAGGTCCAATCGTAACCCTAACGGGATCTCTAACCCTAGCCCTCAACATAACCCTAACCCTAGGTCCAATCGTAACCCTAACCGGATCTCTAAAGCTAGCCCTCAACATAACTCTAACCCTAGGTCCAATCGTAACCAAAACCGGATCTCTAACCCTAGCGCTCAACATAACCCTAACCCTAGGTCCAATCGTAACCCTAACCGGATCTCTAACCCTAGCCCTCAACATAACCCTAACCCTAGGTGCAATCGTAACCCTAACCGGATCTCTAACCCTAGCCCTCAACATAACCCTAACCCTAGGTCCAATCGTAACCCGAACGGGATCTCTAACCCTAGCCCTCAACTTAACCCTAACCCTAGGTCCAATCGTAACCCTAACCGGATCTCTAACCCTAGCCCTCAACATAACCCTAACCCTAGGTACAATCGTAACCCTAAACGGATCTCTAACCCTAGCCCTCAACATAACCCTAACCCTAGGTCCAATCGTAACCCTAACCGTATCTCCAACACCAGCCCTCAACATAACCCTAACCCTAGGTCCAATCGTAACCCTAACCCGATCTCCAACCCTAGCCCTCAACATAACCCTAACCCTAGGTCTAATCGTAACCCTAACCGTCTCTCTAAACCTAGCCCTCATCATAACCCAAACCCTAGGTCCAATCGTAACCCTAACCGGATCTCTAACCCTAGCCCTCAACATAACCCTAACCCTAGGTCCAATCGTAACCCTAACCGTCTCTCTAACCCTGGCCCTCAACATAACCCTAACCCTAGGTCCAATCGTAACCCTAACCGGATCTCTAACCCTAGCCCTCAACATAACCCTAACCCTAGGTCTAATCGTAACCCTAACCGGATCTCTAACCCTAGCCCTCAACATAACCGTAACCCTAGGTCCAATCGTAAACCTAACCGGATCTCTAACCCTAGCCCTCAACATAACCCTAACCCTAGGTCCAATCGTAACCCTAACCGGATCTGTAACCCTAGCCCTCAACATAACCCTAACCCTAGGTCCAATCGTAACCCTAACCGGATCTCTAACCCTAGCCCTCAACATAACCCTAACCCTAGGTCCAATCGTAACCCTAACCGGATCTCTAACCCTAGCCCTCAACATAACCCTAGCCCTAGGTCCAATCGTAACCCTAACCGGATCGCTAACCATAGCCCTCAACATAACCCTCACCCTAGGTCCAATCGTAACCCTAACCGGATCTCTAACCCTAGCCCTCAACATAACCCTAACCCTAGGTCCAATCGTAACCCTAACGGGATCTCTAACCCTAGCCCTCAACATAACCCTAACCCTAGGTCCAATCGTAACCCTAACCGGATTCCTAACCCTAGCCCTCAACATAACGCTAACCCTAGGTCCAATCGTAACCCTAACCGGATCTCTAAAGCTAGCCCTCAACATAACCCTAACCGTAGGTCCAATCGTAACCAAAACCGGATCTCTAACCTAGCCCTCAACATAACCCTAACCCTAGGTCCAATCGTAACCCTAAACGGATCTCTAACCCTAGCCCTCAACATAACCCTAACCCTAGGTGCAATCGTAACCCTAACCGGATCTCTAACCCTAGCCCTCAACATAACCCTAACCCTAGGTCAAATCGTAACCCTAACCGGATCTCTAAACCTAGCCCTCAACATAACCCTAACCCTAGGTCCAATCGTAACCCTAACCGGACCTCTAACCCTAGCCCTCAACATAACCCTAACCCTAGGTCCAATCGTAACCCTAACCGTCTCACTAACCCTAGCCCTCAACATAACCCTAACCCTAGGTCCAATCGGAACCCTAACCGGATCTCTAACCCTAGCCCTCAACATAACCCTAACCCTAGGTCCAATCGTAACCCTAACCGGATCTCTAACCCAAGCCCTCAACATAACCCTAACCCTAGGTAAATCGTAACCCTAACCGGATCTCTAACCCTAGCCTTCAACATAACCCTAACCCTAGGTCCAATCGTAACCCTAACCGTATCTCTAACCCTAGCCCTCAACATAACCCTAACCCTAGGTCCAATGGTAACCCTAACAGTCTCTCTAACCCTAGCCCTCAACATAACCCTAACCCTAGGTCCAATCGTAACCCTAACCGTCTCTCTAACCCTAGCCCTCAACATAACCCTAACCCTAGGTCCAATCGTAACCCTAACCGTCTCTCTAACCCTAGCCCTCAACATAACCCTAACCCTAGGTCCAATCGTAACCCTAACCGTCTCTCTAACCCTAGCCCTCAACATAACCCTAACCCTAGGTCCAATCTTAACCCTCACCGGATCTCTAACCCTAGCCCTCAACATAACCCTAACCCTAGGTCCAATCGTAACCCTCACCGGATTTCTAACCCTAGCCCTCAACATAACCCTAACCCTCGGTCCAATCGTAACCCTCACCGGATCTCTAACCCTAGCCCTCAACATAACCCTAACTCTAGGTCCAATCGTAACCCTAACCGGATCTCTAACCCTAGCCCTCAAAATAACCCTAACCCTAGGTCCAATCGTAACGCTAACCATCTCTCTAACCCTAGCCCTCAACATAACCCTAACCCTAGGTCCAATCTTAACCCTAACGGAATCTCTAACCCTAGCCCTCAACATAACCCTAACCCTAGGTCCAATCGTAACCCTAACCGGATCTCTAAACCTAGCCCTCAACATAACATTAACCCTAGGTCCAATCGTAACCCTAACCGGATCTCTAACCCTAGCCCTCAACATAACCCTAACCCTAGGTCCAATCGTAACCCTAACCGGATCTCTAACCCTAGCCCTCAACATAACCCTAACCCTAGGTCCAATCGTAACCCTAACCGGATCTCTAACCCTAGCCCTCAACATAACCCTAACCCTAGGTCCAATCGTAACCCTAACCGGATCTCTAAGCCTAGCCCTCAACATAACCCTAACCCTAGGTCCAATCGTAACCCTAACCGGATCTCTAACCCTAGCCCTCAACATAACCCTAACCCTAGGTCCAATCGTAACCCTAACCGGACCTCTAACCCTAGCCCTCAACATAACCCTAACCCTAGGTCCAATCGTAACCCTAACCGTCTCTCTAACCCTAGCCCTCAACATAACCCTAACCCTAGGTCCAATCGTAACCCTAACCGGATCTCTAAAGCTAGCCCTCAACATAACCCTAACCGTAGGTCCAATCGTAACCAAAACCGGATCTCTAACCTAGCCCTCAACATAACCCTAACCCTAGGTCCAATCGTAACCCTAAACGGATCTCTAACCCTAGCCCTCAACATAACCCTAACCCTAGGTGCAATCGTAACCCTAACCGGATCTCTAACCCTAGCCCTCAACATAACCCTAACCCTAGGTCAAATCGTAACCCTAACCGGATCTCTAAACCTAGCCCTCAACATAACCCTAACCCTAGGTCCAATCGTAACCCTAACCGGACCTCTAACCCTAGCCCTCAACATAACCCTAACCCTAGGTCCAATCGTAACCCTAACCGTCTCACTAACCCTAGCCCTCAACATAACCCTAACCCTAGGTCCAATCGGAACCCTAACCGGATCTCTAACCCTAGCCCTCAACATAACCCTAACCCTAGGTCCAATCGTAACCCTAACCGGATCTCTAACCCAAGCCCTCAACATAACCCTAACCCTAGGTAAATCGTAACCCTAACCGGATCTCTAACCCTAGCCTTCAACATAACCCTAACCCTAGGTCCAATCGTAACCCTAACCGTATCTCTAACCCTAGCCCTCAACATAACCCTAACCCTAGGTCCAATGGTAACCCTAACAGTCTCTCTAACCCTAGCCCTCAACATAACCCTAACCCTAGGTCCAATCGTAACCCTAACCGTCTCTCTAACCCTAGCCCTCAACATAACCCTAACCCTAGGTCCAATCGTAACCCTAACCGTCTCTCTAACCCTAGCCCTCAACATAACCCTAACCCTAGGTCCAATCGTAACCCTAACCGTCTCTCTAACCCTAGCCCTCAACATAACCCTAACCCTAGGTCCAATCTTAACCCTCACCGGATCTCTAACCCTAGCCCTCAACATAACCCTAACCCTAGGTCCAATCGTAACCCTCACCGGATTTCTAACCCTAGCCCTCAACATAACCCTAACCCTCGGTCCAATCGTAACCCTCACCGGATCTCTAACCCTAGCCCTCAACATAACCCTAACTCTAGGTCCAATCGTAACCCTAACCGGATCTCTAACCCTAGCCCTCAAAATAACCCTAACCCTAGGTCCAATCGTAACGCTAACCATCTCTCTAACCCTAGCCCTCAACATAACCCTAACCCTAGGTCCAATCTTAACCCTAACGGAATCTCTAACCCTAGCCCTCAACATAACCCTAACCCTAGGTCCAATCGTAACCCTAACCGGATCTCTAAACCTAGCCCTCAACATAACATTAACCCTAGGTCCAATCGTAACCCTAACCGGATCTCTAACCCTAGCCCTCAACATAACCCTAACCCTAGGTCCAATCGTAACCCTAACCGGATCTCTAACCCTAGCCCTCAACATAACCCTAACCCTAGGTCCAATCGTAACCCTAACCGGATCTCTAACCCTAGCCCTCAACATAACCCTAACCCTAGGTCCAATCGTAACCCTAACCGGATCTCTAAGCCTAGCCCTCAACATAACCCTAACCCTAGGTCCAATCGTAACCCTAACCGGATCTCTAACCCTAGCCCTCAACATAACCCTAACCCTAGGTCCAATCGTAACCCTAACCGGACCTCTAACCCTAGCCCTCAACATAACCCTAACCCTAGGTCCAATCGTAACCCTAACCGTCTCTCTAACCCTAGCCCTCAACATAACCCTAACCCTAGGTCCAATCGTAACCCTAACCGGATCTCTAACCTAGCCCTCAACATAAACCTAACCCTAGGTCCAATCGTAACCCTAACCGGATCTCTAACCCAAGCCCTCAACATAACCCTAACCCTAGGTCCAATCGTAACCCTAACCGGATCTCTAACCCTAGCCCTCAACATAACCCTAACCCTAGGTCCAATCGTAACCCTAACCGGATCTCTAACCCTAGCCCTCAACATAACGCTAACCCTAGGTCCAATCGTAACCCTAACCGTCTCTCTAACCCTAGCCCTCAATATAACCCTAACCCTAGGTCCAATTGTAACCCTAACCGTCTCTCTAACCCTAGCCCTCAACATAACCCTAACCCTAGGTCCAATCGTATCCCTAACCGGATCTCTAACCCTAGCCCTCAACATAACCCTAACCCTAGGTCCAATCGTAACCCTAACCAGATCTCTAACCCTAGCCCTCAACATAACCCTAACCCTAGGTCCAATCGTAACCAAAACCGGATCTCTAACCCTAGCCCTCAACATAACCCTAACCCTAGGTCCAATCGTAACCGTAAACGGATCTCTAACCCTAGCCCTCAACATAACCCTAACCCTAAGTGCAATCGTAACCCTAACCGGATCTCTAACCCAAGCCCTCAACATAACCCTAACCCTAGGTCCAATCGTAACCCTAACCGGATCTCTAACCCTAGCCCTCAACATAACCCTAACCCTAGGTCCAATCGTAACCCTAACCGGACCTCTAACCCTAGCCCTCAACATAATCCTAACCCTAGGTCCAATCGGAACCCTAACGGTCTCTCTAACCCTAGCCCTCAACATAACCCTAACCCTAGGTCCAATCGTAACCCTAACCGGATCTCTAACCCTCGCCCTCAACATAACCCTAACCCTAGGTCCATTCGGAACCCTAACCAGATCTCTAACCCTACCGCTCAACATAAGCCTAACCCGAGGTCCAATCGGAACCCTAACCGGATCTCTAACCCTAGCCCTCAACATAACCCTAACCCGAGGTCCAATCGGAACCCTAACCGGATCTCTAACCCTCGCCCTCAACATAACGCTAACCCTAGGTCCAATTAGAACCCTAACAGGATCTCTAACCCTAGCCCTCAACATAACCCTAACCCTAAGTCCAATCGGAACCCTAACCGGATCTCTAACCCTAGCCCTCAACATAACCCTAACCTTAAGTGCAGTCGGAACACTAACAGGATCTGTATACCTAGCCCTAAACAGAACCCTAACCCTAGGTCCAATCGGAACCCTAAACGGATCTCTAACCCTAGCCCTCAACATAACCCTAACCGTAAGTCCAATCGGAACCCTAACCGGATCTCTAACCCTAGCACTCAACATAACCCTAACCCTAAGTCCAATCGGAACCCTAACCGGATCTCTAACCCTAGCCCTCAACATAACCTTAACCTTAAGTGCAGTCGAAACACTAACAGGATCTGTATACCTAGCCCTAAACAGAACCCTAACCCTAGGTCCAATCAGAACCCTAAACGGATCTCTAACCCTAGCCCTCAACATAACCCTAACCGTAAGTCCAATCGGAACCCTAACCGGATCTCTAACCCTAGCACTCAACATAACCCTAACCCTAGGTCCAATCGGAACCCTAACCGGATATCTAACCCTAGCCCTCAACATAACCCTAACCTTAAGTGCAGTCGGAACACTAACAGGATCTGTATACCTAGCCCTAAACAGAACCCTAACCCTAGGTCCAATCGGAACCCTAAACGGATCTCTAACCCTATCCCTCAAAATAACCCTAACCCAGGGTCAAATCGGAAACCTAACCGGATCTCTAACCCTAGCCCTCAACATAACCCTAACCCTAGGTCCAATCGGAACTCTAACCGGATATCTATCCCTAGCCCTCAACATAACCCTAACCCTACATCCAATCGGAACCCTAACCAGATCTCTAGCCCTTGCCCTCAACATAACCCTAACCCTAGGTCCAATCGGAACCCTAACCGGATCTCTAAACCTCGCCCTCAACCTAAGGCTAACCCTACGTCCCATTGGTACCCTAACCGGATCTCTAACCCTCGCCCTCAACATAACCCTAACCCTAGGTCCAATCGGAACCCTAACCGGATCTCTAACCCTCGCCCTCAACATAACCCTAACCCGAGGTCTAATCGGAACCCTAACCGGATCTATAACCCTCGCCCTCAACATAACCCTAACCCTAGGTCCAATCGGAACCCTAACCGGATCGCTAACCCTAGCCCTCAACATAACCCTAACCCTAGGTCCAATCGGAACCCTAACCGGATCTCTAACCATAGCCCTCAACATAACCCTAACCCTAAGTCCAATCGGAACCCTAACCGGATCTCTAACCCTAGCACTCAACATAACCCTAACCCTAGGTCCAATGGGAACCCTAACCGGATCTCTAACCCTCGCCCTCAACATAACCCTAACCCTAGGTCCAATCGGAACCCTAACCGGATCTCTAACCCTCGCCCTCAACATAACCCTAACCCGAAGTCCAATCGGAACCGTAACCGGATCTCTAACCCTCGCCCTCAACATAACCCTAACCCTAGGTCCAATCGGAACCCTAACCGGATCTCTAACCCTAGCCGTCAACATAACCCTAACCCTAGGTCCAATCGGAACCCTAACCGGATCTCTAACCCTAGCCCTCAACATAACCCTAACGCTAAGTCCAATCGGAACCCTAACCGGATCTCTAACCCTAGCACTCAACATAACCCTAACCCTAGGTCCAATCGGAACCCTAACCGGATCTGTATAGCTAGCCCTCAACATAACCCTAACCCTAGGTCCAATCGTTACCCTATTCGGATCTCTAACCCTTGCCCTCAACATAACCCTAACCCTAGGTCCAATCGGAACCCTAATAGGATCTCTACGCCTAGCCCTCAACATAACCCTAACCCTAGGTCCAATCGGAACCCTAACCGGAACTCTAACACTAGCCCTCAACATAACCCTAACCCTAGGTCCAATCGGAACCCTAACCGGATCTCTAACCCTAACCCTCAACATAACCCTACCCCTAAGTCCAATCGGAACCCTAACCGGATATCTATCCCTAGCCCTCAACATGACCCTAACCCGAGGTCCAATCGGAACCCTAACCGGATCTCTAACCCTAGCCCTCAACATAAACCTAACCCTAGGTCTAATCGGAACCCTAACCGGAACTCTAACCCTCGCCCTCAACATAACCCTAACCCTAGGTCCAATCGGAACCCTAACCAGATCTCTAACCCTACCGCTCAACATAAGCCTAACCCGATGTCCAATCGGAACCCTAACCGGATCTCTAACCCTCGCCCTCAACATAACCCTAACCCTAAGTCCAATCGGAACTCTAACCGGATCTGTATACCTAGCCCTCAACATAACCCTAACCCGAGGTCCAATCAGAACCCTAACCGGATCTCTAACCCTAGCCTTCAACATAACACTAACCCTAGGTCCAATCGGAACCCTAACCGGAACTCTAACCCTAGCGCTCAAAATAACTCTAACCCTAGGTCAAATCGGAACCCTAACCGGATCTCTAACCCTAGCCATCAACATAACCCTAACCCTAGGTACAATCGGAACTCTAACCGGATATCTATCCCTAGCCCTCAACATAACCCTAACCCGAGGTCCAATCGGAACCCTAACCGGATCTCTAACCTTCGCCCTCAACATAACCCTAACCCTAGGTCCAATCGGAACCCTAACCGGATCTCTAACCCTCGCCCTCAACATAACCCTAACCCGAGGTCCAATCGGAACCCTAACCGGATCTCTAACCCTAGCGCACAACATAACCCTAACCCGAGGTCCAATCGGAACAATAACCGGATCTCTAACCCTAGCCCTCAACATAACCCTAACCCTAGGTCCAATCGGAACCCTAACCGGATCTGTATACCTAGCCCTCAACATAACCCTAACCCGAGGTCCAATCGCAACCCTAACCGGATCTCTAACCCTAGCCCTCAACATAACCCTAACCCTAGGTCCAATCGGAACGCTAACCGGATCTCTAACCCTCGCCCTCAACCTAACGCTAACCCTACGTCCCATCGGTACCCTAACCGGATCTCTAACCCTCGCCCTCAACATAACCCTAACCCTAGGTCCAATCGGAACCCTAACCGGATCTGTGTACGTAGCCGTCAACATAAACCTAACCCTAGGTCCAATCGGAAACCTATCAGGATCTGTATACCTAGCCCTCAACATAACCCTAACCCTAGGTCCAATCGGAACCGTAACCGGATCTGTATACCCAGCCCTCAACATAACCCTAACCCGAGGTCCAATCGGAACCCTAACCGGATCTCTAACCCTAGCCCTCAACATAACCCTAACCCGAGGTCCAATCGGAACCCTAACCGGATCTCTAACCCTAGCCCTCAACATAACCCTAACCCGAGGTCCAATGGGAACCCTAACCGGATCTCTAACCCTCGCCCTCAACATAACCCTAACCCTAGGTCCAATCAGATCCCTAACCGGATCTCTAACCCTTGCCCTCAACATAACCCTAAACCTAGGTCTAATCGGAACACTAACCGGATCTGTATACCTAGCACTCAACATAACCCTTACCCGAGGTCCAATCGGAACCCTAACCGGAACTCTAACCCTAGCCCTCAAAATAACCCTAACCCTAGGTCAAAACGGAACCCTAACCGGATCTCTAACCCTAGCACTCAACATAACCCTAACCCTAGGTCCAATCGGAACCCTAACCGGATCTGTATACCTAGCCCTCAACATAACCCTAACCCTAGGTCCAATCGTAACCCTATCCGGATCTCTAACCCTTGCCCTCAACATAACCCTAACCCTAGGTCCAATCGGAACCCTAACAGGATCTCTACGCCTCGCCCTAAAGATAACCCTAACCCTAGGTCCAATCGGAACCCTAACCGGAACTCTAACCCTAGCCCTCAAAATAACCCTAACCCTAGGTCCAATCGGAACCCTAACTGGATCTCTAACCCTAGCCCTCAACATAACCCTACCCCTAAGTCCAATCGGAACCCTAACCGGATATCTAACCTTCGCCCTCAACATAACCTTTACCCTAGGTCCAATCGGAAACATAACCAGATCTCTAACCTTACCGCTCAACATAAGCCTAACCCGAGGTCCAATCGAAACCCTAACAGGATCTCTAACCCTAGCCCTCAACATAACCCTAACCCGAGGTCCAATCGGAACCCTAACCAGATCTCTAACCCTCGCCCTCAACATAACGCTAACACTAGGTCCAATCGGAACCCTAACCGGATCTGTATACCTAGCCCTCAACATAACCCTAACCCTAGGTCCAATCGGAACCCTAACCGGATCTGTATACCTAGCCCTCAACATAACCCTAACCCGAGGTCCAATCGGAACCCTAACCGGATCTGTATACCTAGCCCTCAACATAACCCTAACCGGAGGTCCAATCGGAACCCTAACCGGATCTCTAACCCTACCGCTAAACATAAGCCTAACCGGAGGTCCAATCGGAACCCTAACCGGATCTCTAACCCTAGCCCTTAACAAAACCCTAACCCGAGGTCCAATCGGAACCCTAACCGGATCTCTAAACCTCGCCCTCAACATAACCCTAACCCTAGGTCCAATCGGAACTCTAACCGGATCTCTAACCCTCGCCCTCAACATAACCCTAACCCTAAGTCCAATCGGAACCCTAACCGGATCTGTATACCTAGCCCTCAACATAACCCTAACCCGAGGTCCTATCGGAACCCTAACCGGATCTCTAACCCTAGCCCTCAACATAACCCTAACCCTAGGTCCAATCGGAACCCTAACCGGAACTCTAACCCTCGCCCTCAACATAACCCTAACCCTAGGTCCAATCGGAACCCTAACAGGATCTCTACGCCTCGCCCTCAACATAACCCTAACCCTAGGTCCAATCGGAACCCTAACCGGAACTCTAACCCAAGCCCTCAACATAACTCTAACCCTAGGTCCAATCGGAACCCTAACCGGATCTCTAACCCTAGCCCTCAACATAACCCTACCCCTAAGTCCAATCGGAACCCTAACCGGAACTCTAACCCTCGCCCTCAACATAACCCTAACCCTAGGTCCAATCGGAACCCTAACAGGATCTCTACGCCTCGCCCTCAACATAACCCTAACCCTAGGTCCAATCGGAACCCTAACCGGAACTCTAACCCTAGCCCTCAACATAACTCTAACCCTAGGTCCAATCGGAACCCTAACCGGATCTCTAACCCTAGCCCTCAACATAACCCTACCCCTAAGTCCAATCGGAACCCTAACCGGATATCTAACCCTAGCCCTCAACTAAACCCTAACCCTAGGTCCAATCGTAACCCTAACCGGATCTCTAACCCTAGCCCTCAACATAACCCTACCCCTAAGTCCAATCGGAACCCTAACCGGATCTCTAACCGTAGCCCTCAACATAACCCTAACCCGAGGTCCAATCGGAACCCTAACCGGATCTCTAACCCTCGCCCTCAACATAACGCTAACCCTAGGTCAAATTCGAACCCTAACCGGATCTCTAACCCTAGCCCTCAAGATAACCCTAACCCTAAGTCCAATCGGAACCCTAACCGGATCTCTAACCCTAGCCCTCAATATAACCCTAACCTTAAGTGCAGTCGGAACACTAACAGGATCTGTATACCTAGCCCTAAACAGAACCCTAACCCTAGGTCCTATCGGAACCCTAACCGGATCTCTAACCCTAGCCCTCAACATAACCCTAACCCTAGGTCCAATCGGAACCCTAACCGGATATCTAACCCTAGCCCTCAACATGACCCTAACCCTAGGTCCAATCGTAACCCTAACCGGATCTCTAACCCTCGCCCTCAACATAACCCTAACCCTAGGTCCAATCGGAACCCTAACCGGATATCTAACCCTTGCCCTCAACATAACCCTAACCCTAGGTTCAATCGGAACCCTAACCGGATCTCTAAACCCAGCCGTCAACATAACCCTAACCCTAGGTCCAATCGGAACCCTAACCGGATCTCTACCCTAGCCCTCAACATAACCCTAACCCTAAGTCCAATCGGAACCCTAACCGGATCTCTAACCCTAGCACTCAACATAACCCTAACCCTAGGCCCAATCGGAACCCTAACCGGATCTCTATAGCTAGCCCTCAACATAACCCTAACCCTAGGTCCAATCGTAACCCTAACCGGATCTCTAACCCTAGCCCTCAACATAACCCTAACCCTAGGTCCAATCGTAACCCTAACCGTATCTCCAACACCAGCCCTCAACATAACCCTAACCCTAGGTCCAATCGTAACCCTAACCGTATCTCCAACACCAGCCCTCAACATAACCCTAACCCTAGGTCCAATCGTAACCCTAACCGGATCTCCAACACCAGCCCTCAACATAACCCTAACCCTAGGTCCAATCGTAACCCTAACCGGATCTCCAAACCTAGCCCTCAACATAACCCTAACCCTAGGTCTAATCGTAACCCTAACCGTCTCTCTAAACCTAGCCCTCATCATAACCCTAACCCTAGGTCCAATCGTAACCCTAACCGGATCTCTAAACCTAGCCCTCAACATAACCCTAACCCTAGGTCCAATCGTAACCCTAACCGTCTCTCTAACCCTGGCCCTCAACATAACCCTAACCCTAGGTCCAATCGTAACCCTAACCGGATCTCTAACCCTAGCCCTCAACATAACCCTAACCCTAGGTCTAATCGTAACCCTAACCGGATCTCTAACCCTAGCCCTCAACATAACCCTAACCCTAGGTCCAATCGTAAACCTAACCGGATCTCTAACCCTAGCCCTCAACATAACCCTAACCCTAGGTCCAATCGTAACCCTAACCGGATCTGTAACCCTAGCCCTCAATATAACCCTAACCCTAGGTCCAATCTTAACCCTAACCGGATCTCTAACCCTAGCCCTCAACATAACCCTAACCCTAGGTCCAATCGTAACCCTAACCGGATCTCTAACCCTAGCCCTCAACATAACCCTAACCCTAGGTCCAATCGTAACCCTAACCGTATCTCCAACACCAGCCCTCAACATAACCCTAACCCTAGGTCCAATCGTAACCCTAACCGGATCTCAACCCTAGCCCTCAACATAACCCTAACCCTAGGTCCAATCGTAACCCTAACCGTCTCTCTAACCCTAGCCCTCAACATAACCCTAACCCTAGGTCCAATCGTAACCCTAACCGTCTCTCTAACCCTGGCCCTCAACATAACCCTAACCCTAGGTCCAATCGTAACCCTAACCGGATCTCAAACCCTAGCCCTCAACATAACCCTAACCCTAGGTCTAATCGTAACCCTAACCGGATCTCTAACCCTAGCCCTCAACATAACCCGAACCCTAGGTCCAATCGTAAACCTAACCGGATCTCTAACCCTAGCCCTCAACATAACCCTAACCCTAGGTCCAATCGTAACCCTAACCGGATCTGTAACCCTAGCCCTCAATATAACCCTAACCCTAGGTCCAATCTTAACCCTAACCGGATCTCTAACCCTAGCCCTCAACATAACCCTAACCCTAGGTCCAATCGTAACCCTAACCGGATCTCTAACCCTAGCCCTCAACATAACCCTAACCCTAGGTCCAATCGTAACCCTAACCGGATCGCTAACCATAGCCCTCAACATAACCCTAACCCTAGGTCCAATCGTAACCCTAACCGGATCTCTAACCCTAGCCCTCAACATAACCCTAACCCTAGGTCCAATCGTAACCCTAACGGGATCTCTAACCCTAGCCCTCAACATAACCCTAACCCTAGGTCCAATCGTAACCCTAACCGGATCTCTAACCCTAGCCCTCAACATAACGCTAACCCTAGGTCCAATCGTAACCCTAACCGGATCTCTAAAGCTAGCCCTCAACATAACCCTAACCGTAGGTCCAATCGTAACCAAAACCGGATCTCTAACCTAGCCCTCAACATAACCCTAACCCTAGGTCCAATCGTAACCCTAAACGGATCTCTAACCCTAGCCCTCAACATAACCCTAACCCTAGGTGCAATCGTAACCCTAACCGGATCTCTAACCCTAGCCCTCAACATAACCCTAACCCTAGGTCAAATCGTAACCCTAACCGGATCTCTAAACCTAGCCCTCAACATAACCCTAACCCTAGGTCCAATCGTAACCCTAACCGGACCTCTAACCCTAGCCCTCAACATAACCCTAACCCTAGGTCCAATCGTAACCCTAACCGTCTCACTAACCCTAGCCCTCAACATAACCCTAACCCTAGGTCCAATCGGAACCCTAACCGGATCTCTAACCCTAGCCCTCAACATAACCCTAACCCTAGGTCCAATCGTAACCCTAACCGGATCTCTAACCCAAGCCCTCAACATAACCCTAACCCTAGGTCCAATCGTAACCCTAACCGGATCTCTAACCCTCGCCTTCAACATAACCCTAACCCTAGGTCCAATCGTAACCCTAACCGTATCTCTAACCCTAGCCCTCAACATAACCCTAACCCTAGGTCCAATCGTAACCCTAACAGTCTCTCTAAACCTAGCCCTCAACATAACCCTAACCCTAGGTCCAATCGTAACCCTAACCGTCTCTCTAACCCTAGCCCTCAACATAACCCTAACCCTAGGTCCAATCGTAACCCGAACCGTCTCTCTAACCCTAGCCCTCAACATAACCCTAACCCTAGGTCCAATCGTAACCCTAACCGTCTCTCTAACCCTAGCCCTCAACATAACCCTAACCCTAGGTCCAATCTTAACCCTCACCGGATCTCTAACCCTAGCCCTCAACATAACCCTAACCCTAGGTCCAATCGTAACCCTCACCGGATTTCTAACCCTAGCCCTCAACATAACCCTAACCCTAGGTCCAATCGTAACCCTCACCGGATCTCTAACCCTAGCCCTCAACATAACCCTAACTCTAGGTCCAAACGTAACCCTAACCGGATCTCTAACCCTAGCCCTCAAAATAACCCTAACCCTAGGTCCAATCTTAACCCTAACCATCTCTCTAACCCTAGCCCTCAACATAACCCTAACCCTAGGTCCAATCTTAACCCTAACGGAATCTCTAACCCTAGCCCTCAACATAACCCTAACCCTAGGTCCAATCGTAACCCTAACCGGATCTCTAAACCTAGCCCTCAACATAACATTAACCCTAGGTCCAATCGTAACCCTAACCGGATCTCTAACCCTAGCCCTCAACATAACCCTAACCCTAGGTCCAATCGTAAACCTAACCGGATCTCTAACCCTAGCCCTCAACATAACCCTAACCCTAGGTACAATCGTAACCCTAACCGGATCTCTAACCCTAGCCCTCAACATAACCCTAACCCTAGGTCCAATCGTAACCCTAACTGGATCTCTAACCCTAGCCCTCAACATAACCCTAACCCTAGGTCCAATCGTAACCCTAACCGGATCGCTAACCATAGCCCTCAACATAACCCTAACCCTAGGTCCAATCGTAACCCTAACCGGATCTCTAACCCTAGCCCTCAACATAACCCTAACCCTAGGTCCAATCGTAACCCTAACGGGATCTCTAACCCTAGCCCTCAACATAACCCTAACCCTAGGTCCAATCGTAACTCTAACCGGATCTCTAAAGCTAGCCCTCAACATAACTCTAACCCTAGGTCCAATCGTAACCAAAACCGGATCTCTAACCCTAGCGCTCAACATAACCCTAACCCTAGGTCCAATCGTAACCCTAACCGGATCTCTAACCCTAGCCCTCAACATAACCCTAACCCTAGGTGCAATCGTAACCCTAACCGGATCTCTAACCCTAGCCCTCAACATAACCCTAACCCTAGGTGCAATCGTAACCCTAACCGGATCTCTAACCCTAGCCCTCAACTTAACCCTAACCCTAGGTCCAATCGTAACCCTAACCGGATCTCTAACCCTAGCCCTCAACATAACCCTAACCCTAGGTACAAGCGTAACCCTAACCGGATCTCTAACCCTAGCCCTCAACATAACCCTAACCCTAGGTCCAATCGTAACCCTAACCGTATCTCCAACACCAGCCCTCAACATAACCCTAACCCTAGGTCCAATCGTAACCCTAACCGGATCTCCAAACCTAGCCCTCAACATAACCCTAACCCTAGGTCTAATCGTAACCCTAACCGTCTCTCTAAACCTAGCCCTCATCATAACCCTAACCCTAGGTCCAATCGTAACCCTAACCGGATCTCTAAACCTAGCCCTCAACATAACCCTAACCCTAGGTCCAATCGTAACCCTAACCGTCTCTCTAACCCTGGCCCTCAACATAACCCTAACCCTAGGTCCAATCGTAACCCTAACCGGATCTCTAACCCTAGCCCTCAACATAACCCTAACCCTAGGTCTAATCGTAACCCTAACCGGATCTCTAACCCTAGCCCTCAACATAACCCTAACCCTAGGTCCAATCGTAAACCTAACCGGATCTCTAACCCTAGCCCTCAACATAACCCTAACCCTAGGTCCAATCGTAACCCTAACCGGATCTGTAACCCTAGCCCTCAATATAACCCTAACCCTAGGTCCAATCTTAACCCTAACCGGATCTCTAACCCTAGCCCTCAACATAACCCTAACCCTAGGTCCAATCGTAACCCTAACCGGATCTCTAACCCTAGCCCTCAACATAACCCTAACCCTAGGTCCAATCGTAACCCTAACCGTATCTCCAACACCAGCCCTCAACATAACCCTAACCCTAGGTCCAATCGTAACCCTAACCGGATCTCAACCCTAGCCCTCAACATAACCCTAACCCTAGGTCCAATCGTAACCCTAACCGTCTCTCTAACCCTAGCCCTCAACATAACCCTAACCCTAGGTCCAATCGTAACCCTAACCGTCTCTCTAACCCTGGCCCTCAACATAACCCTAACCCTAGGTCCAATCGTAACCCTAACCGGATCTCAAACCCTAGCCCTCAACATAACCCTAACCCTAGGTCTAATCGTAACCCTAACCGGATCTCTAACCCTAGCCCTCAACATAACCCTAACCCTAGGTCCAATCGTAAACCTAACCGGATCTCTAACCCTAGCCCTCAACATAACCCTAACCCTAGGTCCAATCGTAACCCTAACCGGATCTGTAACCCTAGCCCTCAATATAACCCTAACCCTAGGTCCAATCTTAACCCTAACCGGATCTCTAACCCTAGCCCTCAACATAACCCTAACCCTAGGTCCAATCGTAACCCTAACCGGATCTCTAACCCTAGCCCTCAACATAACCCTAACCCTAGGTCCAATCGTAACCCTAACCGGATCGCTAACCATAGCCCTCAACATAACCCTAACCCTAGGTCCAATCGTAACCCTAACCGGATCTCTAACCCTAGCCCTCAACATAACCCTAACCCTAGGTCCAATCGTAACCCTAACGGGATCTCTAACCCTAGCCCTCAACATAACCCTAACCCTAGGTCCAATCGTAACCCTAACCGGATCTCTAACCCTAGCCCTCAACATAACGCTAACCCTAGGTCCAATCGTAACCCTAACCGGATCTCTAACCCTAGCCCTCAACATAACGCTAACCCTAGGTCCAATCGTAACCCTAACCGGATCTCTAAAGCTAGCCCTCAACATAACCCTAACCCTAGGTCCAATCCTAACCCTAACCGGATCTCTAACCCTAGCCCTCAACATAACCCTAACCCTAGGTCCAATCGTAACCCTAACCGGATCTCTAACCCTAGCCCTCAACATAACCCTAACCCTAGGTGCAATCGTAACCCTAACCGGATCTCTAACCCTAGCCCTCAACATAACCCTAACCCTAGGTCCAATCGTAACCCTAACGGGATCTCTAACCCTAGCCCTCAACATAACCCTAACCCTAGGTCCAATCGTAACCCTAACCGGATCTCTAACCCTACCGCTCAACATAAGCCTAACCCTAGGTCCAATCGTAACCCTAACCGGATCTCTAACCCTAGCCCTCAACATAACCCTAACCCTAGGTCCAATCGGAACCCTAACCGGATCTCTAACCCTCGCCCTCAACATAACGCTAACCCTAGGTCCAATTCGAACCCTAACAGGATCTCTAACCCTAGCCCTCAACATAACCCTAACCCTAAGTCCAATCGGAACCCTAACCGGATCTCTAACCCTAGCCCTCAACATAACCCTAACCTTAAGTGCAGTCGGAACACTAACAGGATCTGTATACCTAGCCCTAAACAGAACCCTAACCCTAGGTCCAATCGGAACCCTAAACGGATCTCTAACCCTAGCCCTCAACATAACCCTAACCGTAAGTCCAATCGGAACCCTAACCGGATCTCTAACCCTAGCACTCAACATAACCCTAACCCTAAGTCCAATCGGAACCCTAACCGGATCTCTAACCCTAGCCCTCAACATAACCTTAACCTTAAGTGCAGTCGAAACACTAACAGGATCTGTATACCTAGCCCTAAACAGAACCCTAACCCTAGGTCCAATCAGAACCCTAAACGGATCTCTAACCCTAGCCCTCAACATAACCCTAACCGTAAGTCCAATCGGAACCCTAACCGGATCTCTAACCCTAGCACTCAACATAACCCTAACCCTAGGTCCAATCGGAACCCTAACCGGATATCTAACCCTAGCCCTCAACATAACCCTAACCTTAAGTGCAGTCGGAACACTAACAGGATCTGTATACCTAGCCCTAAACAGAACCCTAACCCTAGGTCCAATCGGAACCCTAAACGGATCTCTAACCCTATCCCTCAAAATAACCCTAACCCAGGGTCAAATCGGAAACCTAACCGGATCTCTAACCCTAGCCCTCAACATAACCCTAACCCTAGGTCCAATCGTAACCCTAACCGGATCTCTAACCCTAGCCCTCAACATAACCCTAACCCTAGGTCCAATCGTAACCCTAACCGTATCTCCAACACCAGCCCTCAACATAACCCTAACCCTAGGTCCAATCGTAACCCTAACCGGATCTCAACCCTAGCCCTCAACATAACCCTAACCCTAGGTCCAATCGTAATCCTAACCGTCTCTCTAACCCTAGCCCTCAACATAACCCTAACCCTAGGTCCAATCGTAACCCTAACCGTCTCTCTAACCCTGGCCCTCAACATAACCCTAACCCTAGGTCCAATCGTAACCCTAACCGGATCTCAAACCCTAGCCCTCAACATAACCCTAACCCTAGGTCTAATCGTAACCCTAACCGGATCTCTAACCCTAGCCCTCAACATAACCCTAACCCTAGGTCCAATCGTAAACCTAACCGGATCTCTAACCCTAGCCCTCAACATAACCCTAACCCTAGGTCCAATCGTAACCCTAACCGGATCTGTAACCCTAGCCCTCAATATAACCCTAACCCTAGGTCCAATCTTAACCCTAACCGGATCTCTAACCCTAGCCCTCAACATAACCCTAACCCTAGGTCCAATCGTAACCCTAACCGGATCTCTAACCCTAGCCCTCAACATAACCCTAACCCTAGGTCCAATCGTAACCCTAACCGGATCGCTAACCATAGCCCTCAACATAACCCTAACCCTAGGTCCAATCGTAACCCTAACCGGATCTCTAACCCTAGCCCTCAACATAACCCTAACCCTAGGTCCAATCGTAACCCTAACGGGATCTCTAACCCTAGCCCTCAACATAACCCTAACCCTAGGTCCAATCGTAACCCTAACCGGATCTCTAACCCTAGCCCTCAACATAACGCTAACCCTAGGTCCAATCGTAACCCTAACCGGATCTCTAACCCTAGCCCTCAACATAACGCTAACCCTAGGTCCAATCGTAACCCTAACCGGATCTCTAAAGCTAGCCCTCAACATAACCCTAACCCTAGGTCCAATCCTAACCCTAACCGGATCTCTAACCCTAGCCCTCAACATAACCCTAACCCTAGGTCCAATCGTAACCCTAACCGGATCTCTAACCCTAGCCCTCAACATAACCCTAACCCTAGGTGCAATCGTAACCCTAACCGGATCTCTAACCCTAGCCCTCAACATAACCCTAACCCTAGGTCCAATCGTAACCCTAACGGGATCTCTAACCCTAGCCCTCAACATAACCCTAACCCTAGGTCCAATCGTAACCCTAACCGGATCTCTAACCCTACCGCTCAACATAAGCCTAACCCTAGGTCCAATCGTAACCCTAACCGGATCTCTAACCCTAGCCCTCAACATAACCCTAACCCTAGGTCCAATCGGAACCCTAACCGGATCTCTAACCCTCGCCCTCAACATAACGCTAACCCTAGGTCCAATTCGAACCCTAACAGGATCTCTAACCCTAGCCCTCAACATAACCCTAACCCTAAGTCCAATCGGAACCCTAACCGGATCTCTAACCCTAGCCCTCAACATAACCCTAACCTTAAGTGCAGTCGGAACACTAACAGGATCTGTATACCTAGCCCTAAACAGAACCCTAACCCTAGGTCCAATCGGAACCCTAAACGGATCTCTAACCCTAGCCCTCAACATAACCCTAACCGTAAGTCCAATCGGAACCCTAACCGGATCTCTAACCCTAGCACTCAACATAACCCTAACCCTAAGTCCAATCGGAACCCTAACCGGATCTCTAACCCTAGCCCTCAACATAACCTTAACCTTAAGTGCAGTCGAAACACTAACAGGATCTGTATACCTAGCCCTAAACAGAACCCTAACCCTAGGTCCAATCAGAACCCTAAACGGATCTCTAACCCTAGCCCTCAACATAACCCTAACCGTAAGTCCAATCGGAACCCTAACCGGATCTCTAACCCTAGCACTCAACATAACCCTAACCCTAGGTCCAATCGGAACCCTAACCGGATATCTAACCCTAGCCCTCAACATAACCCTAACCTTAAGTGCAGTCGGAACACTAACAGGATCTGTATACCTAGCCCTAAACAGAACCCTAACCCTAGGTCCAATCGGAACCCTAAACGGATCTCTAACCCTATCCCTCAAAATAACCCTAACCCAGGGTCAAATCGGAAACCTAACCGGATCTCTAACCCTAGCCCTCAACATAACCCTAACCCTAGGTCCAATCGGAACTCTAACCGGATATCTATCCCTAGCCCTCAACATAACCCTAACCCTACATCCAATCGGAACCCTAACCAGATCTCTAGCCCTTGCCCTCAACATAACCCTAACCCTAGGTCCAATCGGAACCCTAACCGGATCTCTAAACCTCGCCCTCAACCTAAGGCTAACCCTACGTCCCATTGGTACCCTAACCGGATCTCTAACCCTCGCCCTCAACATAACCCTAACCCTAGGTCCAATCGGAACCCTAACCGGATCTCTAACCCTCGCCCTCAACATAACCCTAACCCGAGGTCTAATCGGAACCCTAACCGGATCTATAACCCTCGCCCTCAACATAACCCTAACCCTAGGTCCAATCGGAACCCTAACCGGATCGCTAACCCTAGCCCTCAACATAACCCTAACCCTAGGTCCAATCGGAACCCTAACCGGATCTCTAACCATAGCCCTCAACATAACCCTAACCCTAAGTCCAATCGGAACCCTAACCGGATCTCTAACCCTAGCACTCAACATAACCCTAACCCTAGGTCCAATGGGAACCCTAACCGGATCTCTAACCCTCGCCCTCAACATAACCCTAACCCTAGGTCCAATCGGAACCCTAACCGGATCTCTAACCCTCGCCCTCAACATAACCCTAACCCGAAGTCCAATCGGAACCGTAACCGGATCTCTAACCCTCGCCCTCAACATAACCCTAACCCTAGGTCCAATCGGAACCCTAACCGGATCTCTAACCCTAGCCGTCAACATAACCCTAACCCTAGGTCCAATCGGAACCCTAACCGGATCTCTAACCCTAGCCCTCAACATAACCCTAACGCTAAGTCCAATCGGAACCCTAACCGGATCTCTAACCCTAGCACTCAACATAACCCTAACCCTAGGTCCAATCGGAACCCTAACCGGATCTGTATAGCTAGCCCTCAACATAACCCTAACCCTAGGTCCAATCGTTACCCTATTCGGATCTCTAACCCTTGCCCTCAACATAACCCTAACCCTAGGTCCAATCGGAACCCTAATAGGATCTCTACGCCTAGCCCTCAACATAACCCTAACCCTAGGTCCAATCGGAACCCTAACCGGAACTCTAACACTAGCCCTCAACATAACCCTAACCCTAGGTCCAATCGGAACCCTAACCGGATCTCTAACCCTAACCCTCAACATAACCCTACCCCTAAGTCCAATCGGAACCCTAACCGGATATCTATCCCTAGCCCTCAACATGACCCTAACCCGAGGTCCAATCGGAACCCTAACCGGATCTCTAACCCTAGCCCTCAACATAAACCTAACCCTAGGTCTAATCGGAACCCTAACCGGAACTCTAACCCTCGCCCTCAACATAACCCTAACCCTAGGTCCAATCGGAACCCTAACCAGATCTCTAACCCTACCGCTCAACATAAGCCTAACCCGATGTCCAATCGGAACCCTAACCGGATCTCTAACCCTCGCCCTCAACATAACCCTAACCCTAAGTCCAATCGGAACTCTAACCGGATCTGTATACCTAGCCCTCAACATAACCCTAACCCGAGGTCCAATCAGAACCCTAACCGGATCTCTAACCCTAGCCTTCAACATAACACTAACCCTAGGTCCAATCGGAACCCTAACCGGAACTCTAACCCTAGCGCTCAAAATAACTCTAACCCTAGGTCAAATCGGAACCCTAACCGGATCTCTAACCCTAGCCATCAACATAACCCTAACCCTAGGTACAATCGGAACTCTAACCGGATATCTATCCCTAGCCCTCAACATAACCCTAACCCGAGGTCCAATCGGAACCCTAACCGGATCTCTAACCTTCGCCCTCAACATAACCCTAACCCTAGGTCCAATCGGAACCCTAACCGGATCTCTAACCCTCGCCCTCAACATAACCCTAACCCGAGGTCCAATCGGAACCCTAACCGGATCTCTAACCCTAGCGCACAACATAACCCTAACCCGAGGTCCAATCGGAACAATAACCGGATCTCTAACCCTAGCCCTCAACATAACCCTAACCCTAGGTCCAATCGGAACCCTAACCGGATCTGTATACCTAGCCCTCAACATAACCCTAACCCGAGGTCCAATCGCAACCCTAACCGGATCTCTAACCCTAGCCCTCAACATAACCCTAACCCTAGGTCCAATCGGAACGCTAACCGGATCTCTAACCCTCGCCCTCAACCTAACGCTAACCCTACGTCCCATCGGTACCCTAACCGGATCTCTAACCCTCGCCCTCAACATAACCCTAACCCTAGGTCCAATCGGAACCCTAACCGGATCTGTGTACGTAGCCGTCAACATAAACCTAACCCTAGGTCCAATCGGAAACCTATCAGGATCTGTATACCTAGCCCTCAACATAACCCTAACCCTAGGTCCAATCGGAACCGTAACCGGATCTGTATACCCAGCCCTCAACATAACCCTAACCCGAGGTCCAATCGGAACCCTAACCGGATCTCTAACCCTAGCCCTCAACATAACCCTAACCCGAGGTCCAATCGGAACCCTAACCGGATCTCTAACCCTAGCCCTCAACATAACCCTAACCCGAGGTCCAATGGGAACCCTAACCGGATCTCTAACCCTCGCCCTCAACATAACCCTAACCCTAGGTCCAATCAGATCCCTAACCGGATCTCTAACCCTTGCCCTCAACATAACCCTAAACCTAGGTCTAATCGGAACACTAACCGGATCTGTATACCTAGCACTCAACATAACCCTTACCCGAGGTCCAATCGGAACCCTAACCGGAACTCTAACCCTAGCCCTCAAAATAACCCTAACCCTAGGTCAAAACGGAACCCTAACCGGATCTCTAACCCTAGCACTCAACATAACCCTAACCCTAGGTCCAATCGGAACCCTAACCGGATCTGTATACCTAGCCCTCAACATAACCCTAACCCTAGGTCCAATCGTAACCCTATCCGGATCTCTAACCCTTGCCCTCAACATAACCCTAACCCTAGGTCCAATCGGAACCCTAACAGGATCTCTACGCCTCGCCCTAAAGATAACCCTAACCCTAGGTCCAATCGGAACCCTAACCGGAACTCTAACCCTAGCCCTCAAAATAACCCTAACCCTAGGTCCAATCGGAACCCTAACTGGATCTCTAACCCTAGCCCTCAACATAACCCTACCCCTAAGTCCAATCGGAACCCTAACCGGATATCTAACCTTCGCCCTCAACATAACCTTTACCCTAGGTCCAATCGGAAACATAACCAGATCTCTAACCTTACCGCTCAACATAAGCCTAACCCGAGGTCCAATCGAAACCCTAACAGGATCTCTAACCCTAGCCCTCAACATAACCCTAACCCGAGGTCCAATCGGAACCCTAACCAGATCTCTAACCCTCGCCCTCAACATAACGCTAACACTAGGTCCAATCGGAACCCTAACCGGATCTGTATACCTAGCCCTCAACATAACCCTAACCCTAGGTCCAATCGGAACCCTAACCGGATCTGTATACCTAGCCCTCAACATAACCCTAACCCGAGGTCCAATCGGAACCCTAACCGGATCTGTATACCTAGCCCTCAACATAACCCTAACCGGAGGTCCAATCGGAACCCTAACCGGATCTCTAACCCTACCGCTAAACATAAGCCTAACCGGAGGTCCAATCGGAACCCTAACCGGATCTCTAAACCTAGCCCTTAACAAAACCCTAACCCGAGGTCCAATCGGAACCCTAACCGGATCTCTAAACCTCGCCCTCAACATAACCCTAACCCTAGGTCCAATCGGAACTCTAACCGGATCTCTAACCCTCGCCCTCAACATAACCCTAACCCTAAGTCCAATCGGAACCCTAACCGGATCTGTATACCTAGCCCTCAACATAACCCTAACCCGAGGTCCTATCGGAACCCTAACCGGATCTCTAACCCTAGCCCTCAACATAACCCTAACCCTAGGTCCAATCGGAACCCTAACCGGAACTCTAACCCTCGCCCTCAACATAACCCTAACCCTAGGTCCAATCGGAACCCTAACAGGATCTCTACGCCTCGCCCTCAACATAACCCTAACCCTAGGTCCAATCGGAACCCTAACCGGAACTCTAACTCAAGCCCTCAACATAACTCTAACCCTAGGTCCAATCGGAACCCTAACCGGATCTCTAACCCTAGCCCTCAACATAACCCTACCCCTAAGTCCAATCGGAACCCTAACCGGAACTCTAACCCTCGCCCTCAACATAACCCTAACCCTAGGTCCAATCGGAACCCTAACAGGATCTCTACGCCTCGCCCTCAACATAACCCTAACCCTAGGTCCAATCGGAACCCTAACCGGAACTCTAACCCTAGCCCTCAACATAACTCTAACCCTAGGTCCAATCGGAACCCTAACCGGATCTCTAACCCTAGCCCTCAACATAACCCTACCCCTAAGTCCAATCGGAACCCTAACCGGATATCTAACCCTAGCCCTCAACTAAACCCTAACCCTAGGTCCAATCGTAACCCTAACCGGATCTCTAACCCTAGCCCTCAACATAACCCTACCCCTAAGTCCAATCGGAACCCTAACCGGATCTCTAACCGTAGCCCTCAACATAACCCTAACCCGAGGTCCAATCGGAACCCTAACCGGATCTCTAACCCTCGCCCTCAACATAACGCTAACCCTAGGTCAAATTCGAACCCTAACCGGATCTCTAACCCTAGCCCTCAAGATAACCCTAACCCTAAGTCCAATCGGAACCCTAACCGGATCTCTAACCCTAGCCCTCAATATAACCCTAACCTTAAGTGCAGTCGGAACACTAACAGGATCTGTATACCTAGCCCTAAACAGAACCCTAACCCTAGGTCCAATCGGAACCCTAACCGGATCTCTAAACCTAGCCCTCATCATAACCCTAACCCTAGGTCCAATCGTAACCCTAACCGGATCTCTAAACCTAGCCCTCAACATAACCCTAACCCTAGGTCCAATCGTAACCCTAACCGTCTCTCTAACCCTGGCCCTCAACATAACCCTAACCCTAGGTCCAATCGTAACCCTAACCGGATCTCTAACCCTAGCCCTAAACAGAACCCTAACCCTAGGTCTAATCGTAACCCTAACCGTCTCTCTAAACCTAGCCCTCATCATAACCCTAACCCTAGGTCCAATCGTAACCCTAACCGGATCTCTAAACCTAGCCCTCAACATAACCCTAACCCTAGGTCCAATCGTAACCCTAACCGTCTCTCTAACCCTGGCCCTCAACATAACCCTAACCCTAGGTCCAATCGTAACCCTAACCGGATCTCTAACCCTAGCCCTCAACATAACCCTAACCCTAGGTCTAATCGTAACCCTAACCGGATCTCTAACCCTAGCCCTCAACATAACCCTAACCCTAGGTCCAATCGTAAACCTAACCGGATCTCTAACCCTAGCCCTCAACATAACCCTAACCCTAGGTCCAATCGTAACCCTAACCGGATCTGTAACCCTAGCCCTCAATATAACCCTAACCCTAGGTCCAATCTTAACCCTAACCGGATCTCTAACCCTAGCCCTCAACATAACCCTAACCCTAGGTCCAATCGTAACCCTAACCGGATCTCTAACCCTAGCCCTCAACATAACCCTAACCCTAGGTCCAATCGTAACCCTAACCGTATCTCCAACACCAGCCCTCAACATAACCCTAACCCTAGGTCCAATCGTAACCCTAACCGGATCTCAACCCTAGCCCTCAACATAACCCTAACCCTAGGTCCAATCGTAACCCTAACCGTCTCTCTAACCCTAGCCCTCAACATAACCCTAACCCTAGGTCCAATCGTAACCCTAACCGTCTCTCTAACCCTGGCCCTCAACATAACCCTAACCCTAGGTCCAATCGTAACCCTAACCGGATCTCAAACCCTAGCCCTCAACATAACCCTAACCCTAGGTCTAATCGTAACCCTAACCGGATCTCTAACCCTAGCCCTCAACATAACCCTAACCCTAGGTCCAATCGTAAACCTAACCGGATCTCTAACCCTAGCCCTCAACATAACCCTAACCCTAGGTCCAATCGTAACCATAACCGGATCTGTAACCCTAGCCCTCAATATAACCCTAACCCTAGGTCCAATCTTAACCCTAACCGGATCTCTAACCCTAGCCCTCAACATAACCCTAACCCTAGGTCCAATCGTAACCCTAACCGGATCTCTAACCCTAGCCCTCAACATAACCCTAACCCTAGGTCCAATCGTAACCCTAACCGGATCGCTAACCATAGCCCTCAACATAACCCTAACCCTAGGTCCAATCGTAACCCTAACGGGATCTCTAACCCTAGCCCTCAACATAACCCTAACCCTAGGTCCAATCGTAACCCTAACCGGATCTCCAACCCTAGCCCTCAACATAACGCTAACCCTAGGTCCAATCGTAACCCTAACCGGATCTCTAAAGCTAGCCCTCAACATAACCCTAACCGTAGGTCCAATCGTAACCAAAACCGGATCTCTAACCTAGCCCTCAACATAACCCTAACCCTAGGTCCAATCGTAACCCTAAACGGATCTCTAACCCTAGCCCTCAACATAACCCTAACCCTAGGTGCAATCGTAACCCTAACCGGATCTCTAACCCTAGCCCTCAACATAACCCTAACCCTAGGTCAAATCGTAACCCTAACCGGATCTCTAAACCTAGCCCTCAACATAACCCTAACCCTAGGTCCAATCGTAACCCTAACCGGACCTCTAACCCTAGCCCTCAACATAACCCTAACCCTAGGTCCAATCGTAACCCTAACCGTCTCACTAACCCTAGCCCTCAACATAACCCTAACCCTAGGTCCAATCGGAACCCTAACCGTCTCTCTAACCCTAGCCCTCAACATAACCCTAACCCTAGGTCCAATCTTAACCCTCACCGGATCTCTAACCCTAGCCCTCAACATAACCCTAACCCTAGGTCCAATCGTAACTCTCACCGGATTTCTAACCCTAGCCCTCAACATAACCCTAACCCTAGGTCCAATCGTAACCCTCACCGGATCTCTAACCCTAGCCCTCAACATAACCCTAACTCTAGGTCCAAACGTAACCCTAACCGGATCTCTAACCCTAGCCCTCAAAATAACCCTAACCCTAGGTCCAATCTTAACCCTAACCATCTCTCTAACCCTAGCCCTCAACATAACCCTAACCCTAGGTCCAATCTTAACCCTAACGGAATCTCTAACCCTAGCCCTCAACATAACCCTAACCCTAGGTCCAATCGTAACCCTAACCGGATCTCTAAACCTAGCCCTCAACATAACATTAACCCTAGGTCCAATCGTAACCCTAACCGGATCTCTAACCCTAGCCCTCAACATAACCCTAACCCTAGGTCCAATCGTAAACCTAACCGGATCTCTAACCCTAGCCCTCAACATAACCCTAACCCTAGGTACAATCGTAACCCTAACCGGATCTCTAACCCTAGCCCTCAACATAACCCTAACCCTAGGTCCAATCGTAACCCTAACTGGATCTCTAACCCTAGCCCTCAACATAACCCTAACCCTAGGTCCAATCGTAACCCTAACCGGATCGTTAACCATAGCCCTCAACATAACCCTAACCCTAGGTCCAATCGTAACCCTAACCGGATCTCTAACCCTAGCCCTCAACATAACCCTAACCCTAGGTCCAATCGTAACCCTAACGGGATCTCTAACCCTAGCCCTCAACATAACCCTAACCCTAGGTCCAATCGTAACCCTAACCGGATCTCTAAAGCTAGCCCTCAACATAACTCTAACCCTAGGTCCAATCGTAACCAAAACCGGATCTCTAACCCTAGCGCTCAACATAACCCTAACCCTAGGTCCAATCGTAACCCTAACCGGATCTCTAACCCTAGCCCTCAACATAACCCTAACCCTAGGTGCAATCGTAACCCTAACCGGATCTCTAACCCTAGCCCTCAACATAACCCTAACCCTAGGTGCAATCGTAACCCTAACCGGATCTCTAACCCTAGCCCTCAACATAACCCTAACCCTAGGTCCAATCGTAACCCTAACCGGATCTCCAAACCTAGCCCTCAACATAACCCTAACCCTAGGTCTAATCGTAACCCTAACCGTCTCTCTAAACCTAGCCCTCATCATAACCCTAACCCTAGGTCCAATCGTAACCCTAACCGGATCTCTAAACCTAGCCCTCAACATAACCCTAACCCTAGGTCCAATCGTAACCCTAACCGTCTCTCTAACCCTGGCCCTCAACATAACCCTAACCCTAGGTCCAATCGTAACCCTAACCGGATCTCTAACCCTAGCCCTCAACATAACCCTAACCCTAGGTCTAATCGTAACCCTAACCGGATCTCTAACCCTAGCCCTCAACATAACCCTAACCCTAGGTCCAATCGTAAACCTAACCGGATCTCTAACCCTAGCCCTCAACATAACCCTAACCCTAGGTCCAATCGTAACCCTAACCGGATCTGTAACCCTAGCCCTCAATATAACCCTAACCCTAGGTCCAATCTTAACCCTAACCGGATCTCTAACCCTAGCCCTCAACATAACCCTAACCCTAGGTCCAATCGTAACCCTAACCGGATCTCTAACCCTAGCCCTCAACATAACCCTAACCCTAGGTCCAATCGTAACCCTAACCGTATCTCCAACACCAGCCCTCAACATAACCCTAACCCTAGGTCCAATCGTAACCCTAACCGGATCTCAACCCTAGCCCTCAACATAACCCTAACCCTAGGTCCAATCGTAACCCTAACCGTCTCTCTAACCCTAGC
This sequence comes from Miniopterus natalensis, assembly GCF_054644295.1. NCBI lineage: Eukaryota > Metazoa > Chordata > Mammalia > Chiroptera > Miniopteridae > Miniopterus > Miniopterus natalensis. The sequence goes on along the minus strand of NW_028269910.1, from coordinate 122,562 downwards.
CCTCAACATAACCCTAACCCTAGGTCCAATCGTAACCCTAACCGTCTCTCTAACCCTGGCCCTCAACATAACCCTAACCCTAGGTCCAATCGTAACCCTAACCGGATCTCAAACCCTAGCCCTCAACATAACCCTAACCCTAGGTCTAATCGTAACCCTAACCGGATCTCTAACCCTAGCCCTCAACATAACCCTAACCCTAGGTCCAATCGTAAACCTAACCGGATCTCTAACCCTAGCCCTCAACATAACCCTAACCCTAGGTCCAATCGTAACCCTAACCGGATCTGTAACCCTAGCCCTCAATATAACCCTAACCCTAGGTCCAATCTTAACCCTAACCGGATCTCTAACCCTAGCCCTCAACATAACCCTAACCCTAGGTCCAATCGTAACCCTAACCGGATCTCTAACCCTAGCCCTCAACATAACCCTAACCCTAGGTCCAATCGTAACCCTAACCGGATCGCTAACCATAGCCCTCAACATAACCCTAACCCTAGGTCCAATCGTAACCCTAACCGGATCTCTAACCCTAGCCCTCAACATAACCCTAACCCTAGGTCCAATCGTAACCCTAACGGGATCTCTAACCCTAGCCCTCAACATAACCCTAACCCTAGGTCCAATCGTAACCCTAACCGGATCTCTAACCCTAGCCCTCAACATAACGCTAACCCTAGGTCCAATCGTAACCCTAACCGGATCTCTAACCCTAGCCCTCAACATAACGCTAACCCTAGGTCCAATCGTAACCCTAACCGGATCTCTAAAGCTAGCCCTCAACATAACGCTAACCCTAGGTCCAATCCTAACCCTAACCGGATCTCTAACCCTAGCCCTCAACATAACCCTAACCCTAGGTCCAATCGTAACCCTAACCGGATCTCTAACCCTAGCCCTCAACATAACCCTAACCCTAGGTGCAATCGTAACCCTAACCGGATCTCTAACCCTAGCCCTCAACATAACCCTAACCCTAGGTCCAATCGTAACCCTAACGGGATCTCTAACCCTAGCCCTCAACATAACCCTAACCCTAGGTCCAATCGTAACCCTAACCGGATCTCTAACCCTAGCCCTCAACATAACCCTAACCCTAGGTCCAATCGTAACCCTAACCGGATCTCTAACCCTAGCCCTCAACATAACCCTAACCCTAGGTCCAATCGTAACCCTAACCGTATCTCCAACACCAGCCCTCAACATAACCCTAACCCTAGGTCCAATCGTAACCCTAACCGGATCTCAACCCTAGCCCTCAACATAACCCTAACCCTAGGTCCAATCGTAACCCTAACCGTCTCTCTAACCCTAGCCCTCAACATAACCCTAACCCTAGGTCCAATCCTAACCCTAACCGGATCTCTAACCCTAGCCCTCAACATAACCGTAACCCTAGGTCCAATCGTAACCCTAACCGTCTCTCTAACCCTAGTCCTCAACATAACCCTAACCCTAGGTCCAATCGTAACCCTAACCGGATCTCTAACCGTAGCCCTCAACATAACCGTAACCCTAGGTCCAATCGTAACCCTAACCGGATCTCTAACCCTAGCCCTCAACATAACCCTAACCCAAGGTCCAATAGTAACCCTAACCGGATCTCTAACCCTAGCCCTCAACATAACCCTAACCCTAGGTACAATCGTAACCCTAACCGGATCTCTAACCCTAGCCCTCAACATAACCCTAACCCTAGGTCCAATCGTAACCCTAACTGGATCTCTAACCCTAGCCCTCAACATAACCCTAACCCTAGGTCCAATCGTAACCCTAACCGGATCGCTAACCATAGCCCTCAACATAACCCTAACCCTAGGTCCAATCGTAACCCTAACCGGATCTCTAACCCTAGCCCTCAACATAACCCTAACCCTAGGTCCAATCGTAACCCTAACGGGATCTCTAACCCTAGCCCTCAACATAACCCTAACCCTAGGTCCAATCGTAACCCTAACCGGATCTCTAAAGCTAGCCCTCAACATAACTCTAACCCTAGGTCCAATCGTAACCAAAACCGGATCTCTAACCCTAGCGCTCAACATAACCCTAACCCTAGGTCCAATCGTAACCCTAACCGGATCTCTAACCCTAGCCCTCAACATAACCCTAACCCTAGGTGCAATCGTAACCCTAACCGGATCTCTAACCCTAGCCCTCAACATAACCCTAACCCTAGGTGCAATCGTAACCCTAACCGGATCTCTAACCCTAGCCCTCAACTTAACCCTAACCCTAGGTCCAATCGTAACCCTAACCGGATCTCTAACCCTAGCCCTCAACATAACCCTAACCCTAGGTACAAGCGTAACCCTAACCGGATCTCTAACCCTAGCCCTCAACATAACCCTAACCCTAGGTCCAATCGTAACCCTAACCGTATCTCCAACACCAGCCCTCAACATAACCCTAACCCTAGGTCCAATCGTAACCCTAACCGGATCTCCAAACCTAGCCCTCAACATAACCCTAACCCTAGGTCTAATCGTAACCCTAACCGTCTCTCTAAACCTAGCCCTCATCATAACCCTAACCCTAGGTCCAATCGTAACCCTAACCGGATCTCTAAACCTAGCCCTCAACATAACCCTAACCCTAGGTCCAATCGTAACCCTAACCGTCTCTCTAACCCTGGCCCTCAACATAACCCTAACCCTAGGTCCAATCGTAACCCTAACCGGATCTCTAACCCTAGCCCTCAACATAACCCTAACCCTAGGTCTAATCGTAACCCTAACCGGATCTCTAACCCTAGCCCTCAACATAACCCTAACCCTAGGTCCAATCGTAAACCTAACCGGATCTCTAACCCTAGCCCTCAACATAACCCTAACCCTAGGTCCAATCGTAACCCTAACCGGATCTGTAACCCTAGCCCTCAATATAACCCTAACCCTAGGTCCAATCTTAACCCTAACCGGATCTCTAACCCTAGCCCTCAACATAAACCTAACCCTAGGTCCAATCGTAACCCTAACCGGATCTCTAACCCTAGCCCTCAACATAACCCTAACCCTAGGTCCAATCGTAACCCTAACCGTATCTCCAACACCAGCCCTCAACATAACCCTAACCCTAGGTCCAATCGTAACCCTAACCGGATCTCAACCCTAGCCCTCAACATAACCCTAACCCTAGGTCCAATCGTAACCCTAACCGTCTCTCTAACCCTAGCCCTCAACATAACCCTAACCCTAGGTCCAATCGTAACCCTAACCGTCTCTCTAACCCTGGCCCTCAACATAACCCTAACCCTAGGTCCAATCGTAACCCTAACCGGATCTCAAACCCTAGCCCTCAACATAACCCTAACCCTAGGTCTAATCGTAACCCTAACCGGATCTCTAACCCTAGCCCTCAACATAACCCTAACCCTAGGTCCAATCGTAAACCTAACCGGATCTCTAACCCTAGCCCTCAACATAACCCTAACCCTAGGTCCAATCGTAACCCTAACCGGATCTGTAACCCTAGCCCTCAATATAACCCTAACCCTAGGTCCAATCTTAACCCTAACCGGATCTCTAACCCTAGCCCTCAACATAACCCTAACCCTAGGTCCAATCGTAACCCTAACCGGATCTCTAACCCTAGCCCTCAACATAACCCTAACCCTAGGTCCAATCGTAACCCTAACCGGATCGCTAACCATAGCCCTCAACATAACCCTAACCCTAGGTCCAATCGTAACCCTAACCGGATCTCTAACCCTAGCCCTCAACATAACCCTAACCCTAGGTCCAATCGTAACCCTAACGGGATCTCTAACCCTAGCCCTCAACATAACCCTAACCCTAGGTCCAATCGTAACCCTAACCGGATCTCTAACCCTAGCCCTCAACATAACGCTAACCCTAGGTCCAATCGTAACCCTAACCGGATCTCTAAAGCTAGCCCTCAACATAACCCTAACCGTAGGTCCAATCGTAACCAAAACCGGATCTCTAACCTAGCCCTCAACATAACCCTAACCCTAGGTCCAATCGTAACCCTAAACGGATCTCTAACCCTAGCCCTCAACATAACCCTAACCCTAGGTGCAATCGTAACCCTAACCGGATCTCTAACCCTAGCCCTCAACATAACCCTAACCCTAGGTCAAATCGTAACCCTAACCGGATCTCTAAACCTAGCCCTCAACATAACCCTAACCCTAGGTCCAATCGTAACCCTAACCGGACCTCTAACCCTAGCCCTCAACATAACCCTAACCCTAGGTCCAATCGTAACCCTAACCGTCTCACTAACCCTAGCCCTCAACATAACCCTAACCCTAGGTCCAATCGGAACCCTAACCGGATCTCTAACCCTAGCCCTCAACATAACCCTAACCCTAGGTCCAATCGTAACCCTAACCGGATCTCTAACCCAAGCCCTCAACATAACCCTAACCCTAGGTCCAATCGTAACCCTAACCGGATCTCTAACCCTCGCCTTCAACATAACCCTAACCCTAGGTCCAATCGTAACCCTAACCGTATCTCTAACCCTAGCCCTCAACATAACCCTAACCCTAGGTCCAATCGTAACCCTAACAGTCTCTCTAACCCTAGCCCTCAACATAACCCTAACCCTAGGTCCAATCGTAACCCTAACCGTCTCTCTAACCCTAGCCCTCAACATAACCCTAACCCTAGGTCCAATCGTAACCCTAACCGTCTCTCTAACCCTAGCCCTCAACATAACCCTAACCCTAGGTCCAATCGTAACCCTAACCGTCTCTCTAACCCTAGCCCTCAACATAACCCTAACCCTAGGTCCAATCTTAACCCTCACCGGATCTCTAACCCTAGCCCTCAACATAACCCTAACCCTAGGTCCAATCGTAACCCTCACCGGATTTCTAACCCTAGCCCTCAACATAACCCTAACCCTAGGTCCAATCGTAACCCTCACCGGATCTCTAACCCTAGCCCTCAACATAACCCTAACTCTAGGTCCAAACGTAACCCTAACCGGATCTCTAACCCTAGCCCTCAAAATAACCCTAACCCTAGGTCCAATCTTAACCCTAACCATCTCTCTAACCCTAGCCCTCAACATAACCCTAACCCTAGGTCCAATCTTAACCCTAACGGAATCTCTAACCCTAGCCCTCAACATAACCCTAACCCTAGGTCCAATCGTAACCCTAACCGGATCTCTAAACCTAGCCCTCAACATAACATTAACCCTAGGTCCAATCGTAACCCTAACCGGATCTCTAACCCTAGCCCTCAACATAACCCTAACCCTAGGTCCAATCGTAAACCTAACCGGATCTCTAACCCTAGCCCTCAACATAACCCTAACCCTAGGTACAATCGTAACCCTAACCGGATCTCTAACCCTAGCCCTCAACATAACCCTAACCCTAGGTCCAATCGTAACCCTAACTGGATCTCTAACCCTAGCCCTCAACATAACCCTAACCCTAGGTCCAATCGTAACCCTAACCGGATCGCTAACCATAGCCCTCAACATAACCCTAACCCTAGGTCCAATCGTAACCCTAACCGGATCTCTAACCCTAGCCCTCAACATAACCCTAACCCTAGGTCCAATCGTAACCCTAACGGGATCTCTAACCCTAGCCCTCAACATAACCCTAACCCTAGGTCCAATCGTAACCCTAACCGGATCTCTAAAGCTAGCCCTCAACATAACTCTAACCCTAGGTCCAATCGTAACCAAAACCGGATCTCTAACCCTAGCGCTCAACATAACCCTAACCCTAGGTCCAATCGTAACCCTAACCGGATCTCTAACCCTAGCCCTCAACATAACCCTAACCCTAGGTGCAATCGTAACCCTAACCGGATCTCTAACCCTAGCCCTCAACATAACCCTAACCCTAGGTGCAATCGTAACCCTAACCGGATCTCTAACCCTAGCCCTCAACTTAACCCTAACCCTAGGTACAAGCGTAACCCTAACCGGATCTCTAACCCTAGCCCTCAACATAACCCTAACCCTAGGTCCAATCGTAACCCTAACCGTATCTCCAACACCAGCCCTCAACATAACCCTAACCCTAGGTCCAATCGTAACCCTAACCGGATCTCCAAACCTAGCCCTCAACATAACCCTAACCCTAGGTCTAATCGTAACCCTAACCGTCTCTCTAAACCTAGCCCTCATCATAACCCTAACCCTAGGTCCAATCGTAACCCTAACCGGATCTCTAAACCTAGCCCTCAACATAACCCTAACCCTAGGTCCAATCGTAACCCTAACCGTCTCTCTAACCCTGGCCCTCAACATAACCCTAACCCTAGGTCCAATCGTAACCCTAACCGGATCTCTAACCCTAGCCCTCAACATAACCCTAACCCTAGGTCTAATCGTAACCCTAACCGGATCTCTAACCCTAGCCCTCAACATAACCCTAACCCTAGGTCCAATCGTAAACCTAACCGGATCTCTAACCCTAGCCCTCAACATAACCCTAACCCTAGGTCCAATCGTAACCCTAACCGGATCTGTAACCCTAGCCCTCAATATAACCCTAACCCTAGGTCCAATCTTAACCCTAACCGGATCTCTAACCCTAGCCCTCAACATAACAATAACCCTAGGTCCAATCGTAACCCTAACCGGATCTCTAACCCTAGCCCTCAACATAACCCTAACCCTAGGTCCAATCGTAACCCTAACCGTATCTCCAACACCAGCCCTCAACATAACCCTAACCCTAGGTCCAATCGTAACCCTAACCGGATCTCAACCCTAGCCCTCAACATAACCCTAACCCTAGGTCCAATCGTAACCCTAACCGTCTCTCTAACCCTAGCCCTCAACATAACCCTAACCCTAGGTCCAATCGTAACCCTAACCGTCTCTCTAAACCTGGCCCTCAACATAACCCTAACCCTAGGTCCAATCGTAACCCTAACCGGATCTCAAACCCTAGCCCTCAACATAACCCTAACCCTAGGTCTAATCGTAACCCTAACCGGATCTCTAACCCTAGCCCTCAACATAACCCTAACCCTAGGTCCAATCGTAAACCTAACCGGATCTCTAACCCTAGCCCTCAACATAACCCTAACCCTAGGTCCAATCGTAACCCTAACCGGATCTGTAACCCTAGCCCTCAATATAACCCTAACCCTAGGTCCAATCTTAACCCTAACCGGATCTCTAACCCTAGCCCTCAACATAACCCTAACCCTAGGTCCAATCGTAACCCTAACCGGATCTCTAACCCTAGCCCTCAACATAACCCTAACCCTAGGTCCAATCGTAACCCTAACCGGATCGCTAACCATAGCCCTCAACATAACCCTAACCCTAGGTCCAATCGTAACCCTAACCGGATCTCTAACCCTAGCCCTCAACATAACCCTAACCCTAGGTCCAATCGTAACCCTAACGGGATCTCTAACCCTAGCCCTCAACATAACCCTAACCCTAGGTCCAATCGTAACCCTAACCGGATCTCTAACCCTAGCCCTCAACATAACGCTAACCCTAGGTCCAATCGTAACCCTAACCGGATCTCTAAAGCTAGCCCTCAACATAACCCTAACCGTAGGTCCAATCGTAACCAAAACCGGATCTCTAACCTAGCCCTCAACATAACCCTAACCCTAGGTCCAATCGTAACCCTAAACGGATCTCTAACCCTAGCCCTCAACATAACCCTAACCCTAGGTGCAATCGTAACCCTAACCGGATCTCTAACCCTAGCCCTCAACATAACCCTAACCCTAGGTCAAATCGTAACCCTAACCGGATCTCTAAACCTAGCCCTCAACATAACCCTAACCCTAGGTCCAATCGTAACCCTAACCGGACCTCTAACCCTAGCCCTCAACATAACCCTAACCCTAGGTCCAATCGTAACCCTAACCGTCTCACTAACCCTAGCCCTCAACATAACCCTAACCCTAGGTCCAATCGGAACCCTAACCGGATCTCTAACCCTAGCCCTCAACATAACCCTAACCCTAGGTCCAATCGTAACCCTAACCGGATCTCTAACCCAAGCCCTCAACATAACCCTAACCCTAGGTCCAATCGTAACCCTAACCGGATCTCTAACCCTCGCCTTCAACATAACCCTAACCCTAGGTCCAATCGTAACCCTAACCGTATCTCTAACCCTAGCCCTCAACATAACCCTAACCCTAGGTCCAATCGTAACCCTAACAGTCTCTCTAACCCTAGCCCTCAACATAACCCTAACCCTAGGTCCAATCGTAACCCTAACCGTCTCTCTAACCCTAGCCCTCAACATAACCCTAACCCTAGGTCCAATCGTAACCCTAACCGTCTCTCTAACCCTAGCCCTCAACATAACCCTAACCCTAGGTCCAATCGTAACCCTAACCGTCTCTCTAACCCTAGCAATCAACATAACCCTAACCCTAGGTCCAATCTTAACCCTCACCGGATCTCTAACCCTAGCCCTCAACATAACCCTAACCCTAGGTCCAATCGTAACCCTCACCGGATTTCTAACCCTAGCCCTCAACATAACCCTAACCCTAGGTCCAATCGTAACCCTAACCGGATCTCTAACCCTAGCCCTCAAAATAACCCTAACCCTAGGTCCAATCTTAACCCTAACCATCTCTCTAACCCTAGCCCTCAACATAACCCTAACCCTAGGTCCAATCTTAACCCTAACGGAATCTCTAACCCTAGCCCTCAACATAACCCTAACCCTAGGTCCAATCGTAACCCTAACCGGATCTCTAAACCTAGCCCTCAACATAACATTAACCCTAGGTCCAATCGTAACCCTAACCGGATCTCTAACCCTAGCCCTCAACATAACCCTAACCCTAGGTCCAATCGTAACCCTAACCGGATCTCTAACCCTAGCCCTCAACATAACCCTAACCCTAGGTCCAATCGTAACCCTAACCGGATCTCTAAGCCTAGCCCTCAACATAACCCTAACCCTAGGTCCAATCGTAACCCTAACCGGATCTCTAAGCCTAGCCCTCAACATAACCCTAACCCTAGGTCCAATCGTAACCCTAACCGGATCTCTAACCCTAGCCCTCAACATAACCCTAACCCTAGGTCCAATCGTAACCAAAACCGGATCTCTAACCCTAGCCCTCAACATAACCCTAACCCTAGGTCCAATCGTAACCCTAAACGGATCTCTAACCCTAGCCCTCAACATAACCCTAACCCTAAGTGCAATCGTAACCCTAACCGGATCTCTAACCCAAGCCCTCAACATAACCCTAACCCTAGGTCCAATCGTAACCCTAACCGGATCTCTAACCCTAGCCCTCAACATAACCCTAACCCTAGGTCCAATCGTAACCCTAACCGGACCTCTAACCCTAGCCCTCAACATAACCCTAACCCTAGGTCCAATCGTAACCCTAACGGTCTCTCTAACCCTAGCCCTCAACATAACCCTAACCCTAGGTCCAATCGTAACCCTAACCGGATCTCTAACCCTAGCCCTCAACATAACCCTAACCCTAGGTCTAATCGTAACCCTAACCGGATCTCTAACCCTAGCCCTCAACATAACCCTAACCCTAGGTCCAATCGTAAGCCTAACCGGATCTCTAACCCTAGCCCTCAACATAACCCTAACCCTAGGTCCAATCGTAACCCTAACCGGATCTCTAAACTTAGCCCTCAACATAACCCTAACCCTAGGTCCAATCGTAACCCTAACCGGATCTCTAACCCTAGCCCTCAACATAACCCTAACCCTAGGTACATTCGTAACCCTAACCGTCTCTCTAATCCTAGCCCTCAACATAACCCTAACCCTAGGTCCAATCGTAACCCTAACCGTCTCTCTAACACTAGCCCTCAACGTAACCCTAACCCTAGGTCCAATCGTAACCCTAACGGGATCTCTAACCCTAGCCCTCAACATAACCCTAACCCTAGGTCCAATCGTAACCCTAACCGGATCTCTAACCCTAGCCCTCAACATAACCCTAACCCTAGGTCCAATCGTAACCCTAACAGGATCTCTAACCCTAGCCCTCAACATAACCCTAACCCTAGGTCCAATCGTAACCCTAACCGGATCTCTAACCCTAGCCCTCAACATAACCCTAACCCTAGGTACAATCGTAACCCTAACCGGATCTCTAACCCTAGCCCTCAACATAACACTAACCCTAGGTCCAATCGTAACCCTAACGGGATCTCTAACCCTAGCTCTCAACATAACCCTAACCCTAGGTCCAATTGTAACCCTAAACGGATCTCTAACCCTAGCCTTCAACATGACCCTAACTCTAGGTCCAATCGTAACCCTAACCGTCTCTCTAACCCTAGCCCTCAACATAACTCTAACCCTAGGTCCAATCGTAACCCTAACGGGATCTCTAACCCTAGCCCTCAACATAACCCTAACCCTAGGTCCAATGGTAACCCCAACGGGATCTCTAACTCTAGCCCTCAACATAACCCTATCCCTAGGTCCAATCGTAACCCTAACGGGATCTTTAACCCTAGCACTTAACATAACCCTAACCCTAGGTCCAATAGTAACCCTAACCGGATCTCCAACCCTAGCCCTCAACATAACCCTAACCCTAGGTCCAATCGGAACCCTAACCGGATCTCCAACCCTAGCCCTCAACATAACCCTAACCCTAGGTCCAATCGTAACCCTAACCGGATGTCTAACCCTAGCCCTCAACATAACCCCAACCCTAGGTCCAATCGTAACCCTAACCGGATCTCTAACCCTAGCCCTCAACATAACCCTAATCCTAGGTCCAATCGTAACCCTAACTGGATCTCTAACCCTAGCCCTCAACATAACCCTAACCCTAGGTCCAATCGTAACCCTAACCGGATCTCTAACCCTAGCCCTCAACATAACCCTAACCCTAGGTCCAATCGTAACCCTAACCGGATCTGTAACCCTAGCCCTCAACATAACCCTAACCCTAGGTCCAATCGTAACCCTAACCGGATCTCTAACCCTAGCCCTCAACATAACCCTAACCCTAGGTCCAATCGTAACCCTAAACGGATCTCTAACCCTAGCCCTCAACATAACCCTAACCCTAGGTCCAATCGTAACCCTAACCGGATCTCTAACCCTAGCCCTCAACATAACCCTAACCCTAGGTCCAATCATAACCCTAACCGGATCTCTAACCCTAGCCCTCAACATAACCCTAACCCTAGGTCCAATCGTAACCCTAACCGGATCTCTAACCCTAGCCCTCAACATAACCCTAACCCTAGGTCCAATCGTAACCCTAACCGGATCTCTAACCCTAGCCCTCAACATAACACTAACCCTGGGTCCAATCGTAACCCTAACGGGATCTCTAACCCTAGCCCTCAACATAACCCTAACCCTAGGTCCAATGGTAACCCTAAACGGATCTCTAACCCTAGCCTTCAACATGACCCTAACTCTAGGTCCAATCGTAACCCTAACCGGATCTCTAACCCTAGCCCTCAACATAACCCTAACCCTAGGTCCAATCGTAACCCTAACCGGATCTCTAACCCTAGCCCTCAACATAACCCTAACCCTAGGTCCAATCGTAACCCTAACAGGATCTCTAACCCTAGCCTTCAACATAACCCTAACCCTAGGTCCAATCGTAACCCTAACCGGATCTCTAACATAGCCCTCAACATAACCCCAACCCTAGGTCCAATCGTAACCCTAACCGGATCTCTAACCCTAGCCCTCAACATAACCCTAATCCTAGGTCCAATCGTAACCCTAACTGGATCTCTAACCCTAGCCCTCAACATAACCCTAACCCTAGGTCCAATCGTAACCCTAACCGGATCTCTAACCCTAGCCCTCAACATAACCCTAACCCTAGGTCCAATCGTAACCCTAACCGGATCTGTAACCCTAGCCCTCAACATAACCCTAACCCTAGGTCCAATCGTAACCCTAACCGGATCTCTAACCCTAGCCCTCAACATAACCCTAACCCTAGGTCCAATCGTAACCCTAAACGGATCTCTAACCCTAGCCCTCAACATAACCCTAACCCTAGGTCCAATCGTAACCCTAACCGGATCTCTAACCCTAGCCCTCAACATAACCCTAACCCTAGGTCCAATCATAACCCTAACCGGATCTCTAACCCTAGCCCTCAACATAACCCTAACCCTAGGTCCAATCGTAACCCTAACCGGATCTCTAACCCTAGCCTTCAACATAACCCTAACCCTAGGTCCAATCGTAACCCTAACCGGATCTCTAACCCTAGCCGTCAACATAACACTAACCCTGGGTCCAATCGTAACCCTAACGGGATCTCTAACCCTAGCCCTCAACATAACCCTAACCCTAGGTCCAATTGTAACCCTAAACGGATCTCTAACCCTAGCCTTCAACATGACCCTAACTCTAGGTCCAATCGTAACCCTAACCGGATCTCTAACCCTAGCCCTCAACATAACCCTAACCCTAGGTCCAATCGTAACCCTAACCGGATCTCTAACCCTAGCCCTCAATATAATCCTAACCCTAGGTCCAATCGTAACCCTAACCGGATCTCTAACCCTAGCCCGCAACATAACCCTAACCCTAGGTCCAATCGTAACCCTCACCGGATCTCTAACCCTAGCCCTCAACATAACCCTAACCCTAGGTCCAATTGTAACCCTAACGGGATCTTTAACCCTAGCACTTAACATAACCCTAACCTTAGGTCCAATCGTAACCCTAACCGGATCTCTAACCCTAGCCCTCAACATAACCCTAACCCTAGGTCCAATCGTAACCCTAACCGAATCTCCAACACCAGCCCTCAACATAACCCTAACCCTAGGTCCAATCGTAACCCTAACCGGATCTCTAACCCTAGCCCTCAACATAACCCTAACCCTAGGTCCAATCATAACCCTAACCGGATCTCTAACCCTAGCCCTCAACATAACCCTAACCCTAGGTCCAATCGTAACCCTAACCGGATCTCTAACCCTAGCCCTCAACATAACCCTAACCCTAGGTCCAATCGTAACCCTAACCGGATCTCTAACCCTAGCCCTCAACATAACACTAACCCTGGGTCCAATCGTAACCCTAACGGGATCTCTAACCCTAGCCCTCAACATAACCCTAACCCTAGGTCCAATTGTAACCCTAAACGGATCTCTAACCCTAGCCTTCAACATGACCCTAACTCTAGGTCCAATCGTAACCCTAACCGGATCTCTAACCCTAGCCCTCAACATAACCCTAACCCTAGGTCCAATCGTAACCCTAACCGGATCTCTAACCCTAGCCCTCAATATAATCCTAACCCTAGGTACAATCGTAACCCTAACCGGATCTCTAACCCTAGCCCTCAACATAACCCTAACCCTAGGTCCAATCGTAACCCTCACCGGATCTCTAACCCTAGCCCTCAACATAACCCTAACCCTAGGTCCAATCGTAACCCTAACGGGATCTTTAACCCTAGCACTTAACATAACCCTAACCTTAGGTCCAATCGTAACCCTAACCGGATCTCTAACCCTAGCCCTCAACATAACCCTAACCCTAGGTCCAATCGTAACCCTAACCGAATCTCCAACACCAGCCCTCAACATAACCCTAACCCTAGGTCCAATCGTTACCCTAACAGGATCTCCAACCCTAGCCCTCAACATAACCCTAACCCTAGGTCCAATCGTAACCCTAACCGGATGTCTAACCCTAGCCCTCAACATAACCCTAACCCTAGGTCCAATCGTAACCCTAACCGGATCTCTAACCCTAGCCCCCAACATAACCCTAACTCTAGGTACAATCGTAACCCTAACCGGATCTCTAACCCTAGCCCTCAACATAACCCTAACCCTAGGTCCAATCGTAACCCTAACCGGATCTCTAACCCTAGCCCTCAACATAACCCTAACCCTAGGTCCAATCGTAACCCTAACCGTATTTCTAACCCTAGCACTCAACATAACCCTATCCCTAGGTCCAATCGTAACCCTAACCTTCTCTCTAACCCTAGCCCTCAACATAACCCTAACCCTAGGTCCAATCGTAACCCTAACCGGATCTCTAACCCTAGCCCTCAACATAACCCTAACCCTAGGTCCAATCGTAACCCTAACCGGATCTCTAACCCTAGCGCTCAACATAACCCTAACCCTAGGTCCAATCGTAACCCTAAACGGATCTCCAACCCTAGCCCTCAACATAACCCTAACCCTAGGTCCAATCATAACCCTAACCGGATCTCTAACCCTCGCTCTCAACATAACCCTAACCCTAGGTACAATCGTAACCTAACCGGATCTCTAACCAAAGCCCTCAACATAACCCTAACCCTAGGTCCAATCGTAACCCTAACCGGATCTCCAACCCTAGCCCTCAACATAACCCTAACCCTAGGTCCAATCGTAACCCTAACCGGATCTCTAACCCTAGCCCTCAACATAACCCTAACCCTAGGTCCAATCGTAACCCTAGCCGGATCTCTAACACTAGCCCTCAACATAATCCTAAGCCTAGGTCCAATCGTAACCCTAAACGTCTCTCTAACGCTAGCCCTCAACATAACCTTAACCCTAGGTCCAATCGTAACCCTAACCGGATCTCTAACCCTAGCCCTCAACATAACCCTAACCCTAGGTCCAATCGTAACCCTAACCGGATCTCTAACCCTAGCCCTCAACATAACCCTAACCCTAGGTCCAATGGTAACCCTAACTGGATCTCTCACCCTAGCCCTCAACATAACCCTAACACTAGGTCCAATCGTAACCCTAACCGGATCTCTAACCCTAGCCCTCAACATAACCCTAACCCTAGGTCCAATCGTAACCCTAACCGGATCTCTAACCCTAGCCCTCAACATAACCCTAACCCTAGGTCCAATCGTAACCCTAACAGGATCTCTAACACTAGCCCTCAACATAACGCTAACCCTAGGTACAATCGTAACCCTAACGGGATCTCTAACCCTAGCCCTCAACATAACCCTAACCCTAGGTCCAATCGTAACCCTAACCGGATCTCTAACCCTAGCCCTCAAGATAACCCTAACCGTAGGTCCAATCGTAACCCTAACCGGATCTCTAACCCTAGCCCTCAAGATAACCCTAACCGTAGGTCCAATCGTAACCCTAACCGGATCTCTAACCCTAGCCCTCAACATAACCCTAACCCTAGGTCCAATCGTAACCCTAACCGGATCTCTAACCCTAGCCCTCAACATAACCCTAACCCTAGGTCCAATCGTAACCCTAACAGGATCTCTAACCCTAGCCTTCAACATAACCCCAACCCTAGGTCCAATCGTAACCCTAACCGGATCTCTAACATAGCCCTCAACATAACCCCAACCCTAGGTCCAATCGTAACCCTAACCGGATCTCTAACCCTAGCCCTCAACATAACCCTAATCCTAGGTCCAATCGTAACCCTAACTGGATCTCTAACCCTAGCCCTCAACATAACCCTAACCCTAGGTCCAATCGTAACCCTAACCGGATCTCTAACCCTAGCCCTCAACATAACCCTAACCCTAGGTCCAATCGTAACCCTAACCGGATCTGTAACCCTAGCCCTCAACATAACCCTAACCCTAGGTTCAATCGTAACCCTAACCGGATCTCTAACCCTAGCCCTCAACATAACCCTAACCCTAGGTCCAATTGTAACCCTAAACGGATCTCTAACCCTAGCCCTCAACATAACCCTAACCCTAGGTCCAATCGTAACCCTAACCGGATCTCTAACCCTAGCCCTCAACATAACCCTAACCCTAGGTCCAATCATAACCCTAACCGGATCTCTAACCCTAGCCCTCAACATAACCCTAACCCTAGGTCCAATCGTAACCCTAACCGGATCTCTAAAACTAGCCTTCAACATAACCCTAACCCTAGGTCCAATCGTAACCCTAACCGGATCTCTAACCCTAGCCGTCAACATAACACTAACCCTGGGTCCAATCGTAACCCTAACGGGATCTCTAACCCTAGCCCTCAACATAACCCTAACCCTAGGTCCAATTGTAACCCTAAACGGATCTCTAACCCTAGCCTTCAACATGACCCTAACTCTAGGTCCAATCGTAACCCTAACCGGATCTCTAACCCTAGCCCTCAACATAACCCTAACCCTAGGTCCAATCGTAACCCTAACCGGATCTCTAACCCTATCCCTCAATATAATCCTAACCCTAGGTCCAATCGTAACCCTAACCGGATCTCTAACCCTAGCCCTCAACATAACCCTAACCCTAGGTCCAATCGTAACCCTCACCGGATCTCTAACCCTAGCCCTCAACATAACCCTAACCCTAGGTCCAATCGTAACCCTAACGGGATCTTTAACCCTAGCACTTAACATAACCCTAACCTTAGGTCCAATCGTAACCCTAACCGGATCTCTAACCCTAGCCCTCAACATAACCCTAACCCTAGGTCCAATCGTAACCCTAACCGAATCTCCAACACCAGCCCTCAACATAACCCTAACCCTAGGTCCAATCGTAACCCTAACCGGATCTCTAACCCTAGCCCTCAACATAACCCTAACCCTAGGTCCAATCATAACCCTAACCGGATCTCTAACCCTAGCCCTCAACATAACCCTAACCCTAGGTCCAATCGTAACCCTAACCGGATCTCTAACCCTAGCCCTCAACATAACCCTAACCCTAGGTCCAATCGTAACCCTAACCGGATCTATAACCCTAGCCCTCAACATAACACTAACCCTGGGTCCAATCGTAACCCTAACGGGATCTCTAACCCTAGCCCTCAACATAACCCTAACCCTAGGTCCAATTGTAACCCTAAACGGATCTCTAACCCTAGCCTTCAACATGACCCTAACTCTAGGTCCAATCGTAACCCTAACCGGATCTCTAACCCTAGCCCTCAACATAACCCTAACCCTAGGTCCAATCGTAACCCTAACCGGATCTCTAACCCTAGCCTTCAATATAATCCTAACCCTAGGTACAATCGTAACCCTAACCGGATCTCTAACCCTAGCCCTCAACATAACCCTAACCCTAGGTCCAATCGTAACCCTCACCGGATCTCTAACCCTAGCCCTCAACATAACCCTAACCCTAGGTCCAATCGTAACCCTAACGGGATCTTTAACCCTAGCACTTAACATAACCCTAACCTTAGGTCCAATCGTAACCCTAACCGGATCTCTAACCCTAGCCCTCAACATAACCCTAACCCTAGGTCCAATCGTAACCCTAACCGAATCTCCAACACCAGCCCTCAACATAACCCTAACCCTAGGTCCAATCGTTACCCTAACAGGATCTCCAACCCTAGCCCTCAACATAACCCTAACCCTAGGTCCAATCGTAACCCTAACCGGATGTCTAACCCTAGCCCTCAACATAACCCTAACCCTAGGTCCAATCGTAACCCTAACCGGATCTCTAACCCTAGCCCTCAACATAACCCTAACCCTAGGTCCAATCGTAACCCTAACCGGATCTCTAACCCTAGCCCTCAACATAACCCTAACCCTAGGTCCAATCGTAACCCTAACCGGATCTCTAACCCTAGCCCTCAACATAACCCTAACCCTAGGTCCAATCGTAACCCTAACCGTATTTCTAACCCTAGCACTCAACATAACCCTATCCCTAGGTCCAATCGTAACCCTAACCTTCTCTCTAACCCTAGCCCTCAACATAACCCTAACCCTAGGTCCAATCGTAACCCTAACCGGATCTCTAACCCTAGCCCTCAACATAACCCTAACCCTAGGTCCAATCGTAACCCTAACCGGATCTCTAACCCTGGCGCTCAACATAACCCTAACCCTAGGTCCAATCGTAACCCTAACCGGATCTCTAACCCTAGCGCTCAACATAACCCTAACCCTAGGTCCAATCGTAACCCTAAACGGATCTCCAACCCTAGCCCTCAACATAACCCTAACCCTAGGTCCAATCATAACCCTAACCGGATCTCTAACCCTCGCTCTCAACATAACCCTAACCCTAGGTCCAATCGTAACCTAACCGGATCTCTAACCAAAGCCCTCAACATAACCCTAACCCTAGGTCCAATCGTAACCCTAACCGGATCTCCAACCCTAGCCCTCAACATAACCCTATCCCTAGGTCCAATCGTAACCCTAACCGGATCTCTAACCCTAGCCCTCAACATAACCCTAACCCTAGGTCCAATCGTAACCCTAACCGGGTCTCTAACCCTAGCCCTCAACATAACCCTAACCTTATGTCCAATCGTAACCTTAACCGGATCTCTAACCCTAGCCCTCAACATAACCCTAACCCTAGGTCCAATCGTAACCCTAGCCGGATCTCTAACACTAGCCCTCAACATAATCCTAAGCCTAGGTCCAATCGTAACCCTAAACGTCTCTCTAACGCTAGCCCTCAACATAACCTTAACCCTAGGTCCAATCGTAACCCTAACCGGATCTCTAACCCTAGCCCTCAACATAACCCTAACCCTAGGTCCAATCGTAACTCTAACCGGATCTCTAACCCTAGCCCTCAACATAACCCTAACCCTAGGTCCAATGGTAACCCTAACTGGATCTCTCAGCCTAGCCCTCAACATAACCCTAACACTAGGTCCAATCGTAACCCTAACCGGATCTCTAACCCTAGCCATCAACATAACCCTAACCCTAGGTCCAATCGTAACCCTAACCGGATCTCTAACCCTAGCCCTCAACATAACCCTAACCCTAGGTCCAATCGTAACCCTAACAGGATCTCTAACACTAGCCCTCAACATAACGCTAACCCTAGGTCCAATCGTAACCCTAACGGGATCTCTAACCCTAGCCCTCAACATAACCCTAACCCTAGGTCCAATCGTAACCCTAACCGGATCTCTAACCCTAGCCCTCAAGATAACCCTAACCGTAGGTCCAATCGTAACCCTAACCGGATCTCTAACCCTAGCCCTCAACATAACCCTAACCCTAGGTCCAATCGTAACCCTAACCGGATCTCTAACCCTAGCCCACAACATAACCCTAACCGTAGGTCCAATCGTAACCCTAACCGGATCTCTAACCCTAGCCCTCAACATAATCCTAACCCTAGGTCCAATCGTAACCCTAACCGGATCTCTAACCCTAGCCCTCAACATAACCCTAACCCTAGGTCCAATCGTAACCAACCGGATCTCTAACCCTAGCCCTCAACATAACCCTAACACTAGGTCCAATCGTAACCCTAACCGGATCTCTAACCCTAGCCCTCAACATAATCCTAACCCTAGGTCCAATTGTAACCCTAACCGGATCTCTAACCCTAGCCCTCAACATAACCCTAACCCTAGGTCCAATCGTAACCCTAACCGGATCTCTAAGCCTAGCCCTCAACATAACCCTAACCCTAGGTCCAATCGTAACCCTAACCGGATCTCTAACCCTAGCCCTCAACATAACCCTAACCCTAGGTCCCATCGTAACCCTAACCGGATCGCGAACCCTATCCCTCAACATAACCCTAACCCTAGGTCCAATCGTAACCCTAACCGGATCTCTAACCCTAGCCCTCAACATAACCCTAACCCTAGGTCCAATCTTAACCCTAACGGAATCTCTAACCCTAGCCCTCTACATAACTCTAACCCTAGGTCCAATCGTAACCCTAACCGGATCTCTAACCCTAGCCCTCAACATAACCCTAACCCTAGGTCAAATCGTAACCCTAACCGGATCTCTAACCCTAGCCCTCAACATAACCCTAACCCTAG
This sequence comes from Miniopterus natalensis, assembly GCF_054644295.1. Taxonomy (NCBI): domain Eukaryota; kingdom Metazoa; phylum Chordata; class Mammalia; order Chiroptera; family Miniopteridae; genus Miniopterus; species Miniopterus natalensis. The sequence goes on along the minus strand of NW_028269910.1, from coordinate 102,930 downwards.
GTCCAATCTTAACCCTCACCGTATCTCTAACCCTAGCCCTCAACATAACCCTAACCCTAGGTCCAATCGTAACTCTCACCGGATCTCTAACCCTAGCCCTGAACATAACCCTAACCCTCGGTCCAATCGTAACCCTCACCGGATCTCTAACCCTAGCCCTCAACATAACCCTAACTCTAGGTCCAATCGTAACCCTAACCGGATCTCTAACCCTAGCCCTCAAAATAACCCTAACCCTAGGTCCAATCGTAACCCTAACCATCTCTCTAACCCTAGCCCTCAACATAACCCTAACCCTAGGTCCAATCTTAACCCTAACGGAATCTCTAACCCTAGCCCTCAACATAACCCTAACCCTAGGTCCAATCGTAACCCTAACTGGATCTCTAACCCTAGCCCTCAACATAACCCTAACCCTAGGTCCAATCGTAACCCTCACCGGATCTCTAACCCTAGCCCTCAACATAACCCTAACCCTAGGTCCAATCGTAACCCTAGCCGGATCTCTAACCCTAGCCCTCAACACAATCCTAAGCCTAGGTCCAATCGTAACCCTAAATGTCTCTCTAACGCTAGCCCTCAACATAACCCTAACCCTAGGTCCAATCGTAACCCTAACCGGATCTCTAACCCTAGCACTCAACATAACCCTAACCCTAGGTCCAATCGTAACCCTAACCGGATCTCTAACCCTAGCCCTCAACATAACCCTAACCCTAGGTCCAATCGTAACCCTAACCGCATCTCTAACCCTAGCCCTCAACATAACCCTAACCCTAGGTCCAATCGTAACCCTAACCGGATCTCTAAAGCTAGCCCTCAACATAACCCTAACCCTAGGTCCAATCGTAACCAAAACCGGATCTCTAACCCTAGCCCTCAACATAACCCTAACCCTAGGTCCAATCGTAACCCTAACCGGATCTCTAACCCTAGTCCTCAACATAACCCTAACCCTAGGTCCAATCGTAACCCTAACCGTCTCTCTAACCCTAGCCCTCAACATAACCCTAACCCTAGGTCCAATCGTAACCCTAACCGGATCTCTAAACCTAGCCCTCAACATAACCCTAACCCTAGGTCCAATCGTAACCCTAACCGTCTCTCTAACCCTAGCCCTCAACATAACCCTAACCCTAGGTCCAATAGTAACCCTAACCGGATCTCTAACCCTAGCCCTCAACATAACCCTAACCCTAGGTCCAATCGTAACCCTAACCGGATCTCTAACCCTAGCCCTCAACATAACCCTAACCCTAGGTCCAATCGTAACCCTAACCGGATCTCTAACCCTAGCCCTCAACATAACCCTAACCCTAGGTCCAATCTTAACCCTAACCGGATCTCTAACCCTAGCCCTCAACATAACCCTAACCCTAGGTCCAATCGTAACCCTAACCGGATCTCTAACCCTAGCCCTCAACATAACCCTAACCCTAGGTCCAATCGGAACCCTAAAAGGATCTCTAACCCTAGCCCTCAACATAACCCTAACCCTAGGTCCAATCGTAACCCTAACCGGATCTCTAACCCTAGCCCTCAACATAACCCTAACCCTAGGTCCAATCGTAACCCTAACCGGATCTCTAACCCTAGCCCTCAACATAACCCTAACCCTAGGTCCAATCGTAACCCTAACCGGATCTCTAACCCTAGCCCTCAACATAACCCTAACCCTAGGTCCAATCGTAACCCTAACCGGATCTCTAACCCTAGCCCTCAACATAACCCTAACCCTAGGTCCAATCGTAACCCTAACCGGATCTCTAACCCTAGCCCTCAACATAACCCTAACCCTAGGTCCAATCGTAACCCTAACAGGATCTCTAACCCTAGCCCTCAACATAACCCTAACCCTAGGTACAATCGTAACCCTAACCGGATCTCTAACCCTAGCCCTCAACATAACCCTAACCCTAGGTCCAATCGTAACCCTAACCGGATCTCTAACCCTAGCCCTCAACATAACCCAAACCCTAGGTCCAATCGTAACCCTAACCATCTCTCTAACCCTAGCCCTCAACATAACCCTAACCCTAGGTCCAATCGTAACCCTAACCGTCTCTCTAACCCTAGCCCTCAACATAACCCTAACCCTAGGTCCAATCGTAACCCTAACCGGATGTCTAACCCTAGCCCTCAACATAACCCTAACCCTAGGTCCAATCCTAACCCTAACCGGATTTCTAACCCTAGCCCTCAACATAACCCTAACCCTAGGTCCAATCGTAACCCTAACCGGATCTCTAACCCTAGCCCTCAACATAACCCTAACCCTAGGTCCAATCGTAACCCTAACCGGATCGCTAACCATAGCCCTCAACATAACCCTAACCATAGGTCCAATCGTAACCAAAACCGGATCTCTAACCCTAGCCATCAACATAACATTAACCCTAGGTCCAATCGTAACCCTAACGGGATCTCTAACCCTAGCCCTCAACATAACCCTAACCCTAGGTCCAATCGTAACCCTAACCGGATCTCTAACCCTAGCCCTCAACATAACCCTAACCCTAGGTCCAATCGTAACCCTAACCGGATCTCTAACCCTAGCCCTCAACATAACCCTAACCCTAGGTCCAATCGTAACCCTAACCGGATCTCTAACCCTAGCCCTCAACATAACCCTAACCCTAGGTCCAATCGTAACCCTAACGGGATCTCTAACCCTAGCTCTCAACATAACCCTAACCCTAGGTCCAATCGTAACCCTAACGGGATCTCTAACCCTAGCTCTCAACATAACCCTAACCCTAGGTCCAATCGTAACCCTAACCGGATCTCTAACCCTAGCCCTCAACATAACCCTAACCCTAGGTCCAATCGTAACCCTAACCGGATCTCTAACCCTAGCCCTCAACATAACCCTAACCCTAGGTCCAATCGTAACCCTAACCGGATCGCTAACCATAGCCCTCAACATAACCCTAACCATAGGTCCAATCGTAACCCTAACCGGATCTCTAACCCTAGCCCTCAACATAACCCTAACCATAGGTCCAATCGTAACCCTAACCGGATCTCTAACACTAGCCCTCAACATAACCCTAACCCTAGTTCCAATCGTAACCCTAACCGGATCTCTAACCCTAGCCCTCAACATAACCCTAACCCTAGGTCCAATCGTAACCCTAACCGGATCTCTAACCCTAGACCTCAACATAACCCTAACCCTAGGTCCAATCGTAACCCTAACCGGATCTCTAACCCTAGCCCTCAACATAACCCTAACCCTAGGTCCAATCGTAACCCTAACCGCATCTCTAACCCTAGCCCTCAACATAACCCTAACCCTAGGTCCAATCGTAACCCTAACCGGATCTCAAACCCTAGCCCTCAACATAACACTAACCCTAGGTGCAATCGTAACCCTAACAGGATCGCTAACCATAGCCCTCAACATAACCCTAACCATAGGTCCAATCGTAACCCTAACCGGATCTCTAACCCTAGCCCTCAACATAACCCTAACCATAGGTCCAATCGTAACCCTAACCGGATCTCTAACCCTAGCCCTCAACATAACCCTAACCCTAGTTCCAATCGTAACCCTAACCGGATCTCTAACCCTAGCCCTCAACATAACCCTAACCCTAGGTGCAATCGTAACCCTAACCGGATCTCTAACCCTAGCCCTCAACATAACCCTAACCCTAGGTCCAATCGTAACCCTAACCGGATCTCTAACCCTAGCCCTCAACATAACCCTAACCCTAGGTCCAATCGTAACCCTAACCGGATCTCTAACCCTAGCCCTCAACATAACCCTAACCCTAGGTCCAATCGTAACCCTAACCGGATCTCTAACCCTAGCCCTCAACATAACCCTAACCCTAGGTCCAATCGTAACCCTAACCGGATCTCTAACCCTAGCCCTCAACATAAGCCTAACCCTAGGTCCAATCGTAACCCTAACGGGATCTCTGACCCTAGCCCTCAACATAACCCTAACCCTAGGTCCAATCGTAGCCCTAAAGGGATCTCTGACCCTAGCCCTCAACATAACCCTAACCCTAGGTCCAATCGTAACCCTAACGGGATCTCTGACCCTAGCCCTCAACATAACCCTAACCCTAGGTCCAATCGTAACCCTAACCGGATCTCTAAACCTAGCCCTCAACATAACCCTAACCCTAGGTCCATACGTAACCAAAACCGGATCTCTAACCCTAGCCCTCAACATAACCCTAACCCTAGGTCCAATCGTAACCCTAAACGGATCTCTAACCCTAGCCCTCAACATAACCCTAACCCTAGGTCCAATCGTAACCCTAACCGGATCTCTAACCCTAGCCCTCAACATAACCCTAACCCTAGGTCCAATCGTAACCCTAACGGGATCTCTAACCCTAGCCCTCAACATAACCCTAACCCTAGGTCCAATCGTAACCCTAACCGGATCTCTAACCCTAGCCCTCAACATAACCCTAACCCTAGGTCCAATCGTAACCCTAACCGGATCTCTAACCCTAGCCCTCAACAAAACCGTAACCCTAGGTCCAATCGTAACCCTAACCGGATCTCCAACACCAGCCCTCAACATAACCCTAACCCTAGGTCCAATCGTAACCCTAACCGGATCTCCAACCCTAGCCCTCAACATAACCCTAACCCTAGGTCCAATCGTAACCCTAACCGTCTCTCTAACCCTAGCCCTCAACATAACCCTAACCCTAGGTCCAATCTTAACCCTAACCGGATCTCTAACCCTAGCCCTCAACATAACCCTAACCCTAGGTCCAATCGTAACCCTAACCGGATCGCTAACCATAGCCCTCAACATAACCCTAACCATAGGTCCAATCGTAACCCTAACCGGATCTCTAACCCTAGCCATCAACATAACATTAACCCTAGGTCCAATCGTAACCCTAACGGGATCTCTAACCCTAGCCCTCAACATAACCCTAACCCTAGGTCCAATCGTAACCCTAACCGGATCTCTAACCCTAGCCCTCAACATAACCCTAACCCTAGGTCCAATCGTAACCCTAACCGGATCTCTAACCCTAGCCCTCAACATAACCCTAACCCTAGGTCCAATCGTAACCCTAACCGGATCTCTAACCCTAGCCCTCAACATAACCCTAACCCTAGGTCCAATCGTAACCCTAACGGGATCTCTAACCCTAGCTCTCAACATAACCCTAACCCTAGGTCCAATCGTAACCCTAACGGGATCTCTAACCCTAGCTCTCAACATAACCCTAACCCTAGGTCCAATCGTAACCCTAACCGGATCTCTAACCCTAGCCCTCAACATAACCCTAACCCTAGGTCCAATCGTAACCCTAACCGGATCTCTAACCCTAGCCCTCAACATAACCCTAACCCTAGGTCCAATCGTAACCCTAACCGTCTCTCTAACAATAGCCCTCAACATAACCCTAACCCTAGGTCCAATAGTAACCCTAACCGGATCTCTTACCCTAGCCCTCAACATAACCCTAACCCTAGGTCTAATCGTAACCCTAACCGGATCTCTAACCCTAGCCCTCAACATAACCCTAACCCTAGGTCCAATCGTAACCCTAACGGGATCTCTGACCCTAGCCCTCAACATAACCCTAACCCTAGGTCCAATCGTAACACTAACCGGATCTCTAAAGCTAGCCCTCAACATAACCCTAACCCTAGGTCCAATCGTAACCAAAACCGGATCTCTAACCCTAGCCCTCAACATAACCCTAACCCTAGGTCCAATCGTAACCCTAACCGGATCTCTAACCCTAGCCCTCAACATAACCCTAACCCTAGGTCCAATCGTAACCCTAACCGTCTCTCTAACCCTAGCCCTCAACATAACCCTAACCCTAGGTCCAATCGTAACCCTAACCGGATCTCTAACCCTAGCCCTCAACATAACACTAACCCTAGGTCCAATCGTAACCCTAACCGTCTCTCTAACCCTAGCCCTCAACATAACCCTAACCCTAGGTCCAATAGTAACCCTAACCGGATCTCTAACCCTAGCCCTCAACATAACCCTAACCCTAGGTCCAATCGTAACCCTAACCGGATCTCTAACCCTAGCCCTCAACATAACCCTAACCCTAGGTCCAATCGTAACCCTAACCGGATCTCTAACCCAAGCCCTCAACATAACCCTAACCCTAGGTCCAATCGTAACCCTAACTGGATCTCTAACCCTAGCCCTCAACATAACCCTAACCCTAGGTCCAATCTTAACCCTAACCGGATCTCTAACCCTAGCCCTCAACATAACCCTAACCCTAGGTCCAATCGTAACCCTAACCGGATCTCTAACCCTAGCCCTCAACATAACCCTAACCCTAGGTCCAATCGGAACCCTAAAAGGATCTCTAACCCTAGCCCTCAACATAACCCTAACCCTAGGTCCAATCGTAACCCTAACCGGATCTCTAACCCTAGCCCTCAACATAACCCTAACCCTAGGTCCAATCGTAACCCTAACCGGATCTCTAACGCTAGCCCTCAACATAACCCTAACCCTAGGTCCAATCGTAACCCTAACCGGATCTCTAACCCTAGCCCTCAACATAACCCTAACCCTAGGTCCAATCGTAACCATAACCGGATCTCTAACCCTAGCCCTCAACATAACCCTAACCCTAGGTCCAATCGTAACCCTAACAGGATCTCTATCCCTAGCCCTCAACATAACCCTAACCCTAGGTCCAATCGTAACCCTAACCGGATCTCTAACCCTAGTCCTCAACATAACCCTAACCCTAGGTCCAATCGTAACCCTAACCGGATCTCTAACCCTAGCCCTCAACATAACCCTAACCCTAGGTCCAATCGTAACCCTAACCGGATCGCTAACCATAGCCCTCAACATAACCCTAACCATAGGTCCAATCGTAACCCTAACCGGATCTCTAACCCTAGCCATCAACATAACATTAACCCTAGGTCCAATCGTAACCCTAACGGGATCTCTAACCCTAGCCCTCAACATAACCCTAACCCTAGGTCCAATCGTAACCCTAACGGGATCTCTAACCCTAGCCCTCAACATAACCCTAACCCTAGGTCCAATCGTAACCCTAACCGGATCTCTAACCCTAGCCCTCAACATAACCCTAACCCTAGGTCCAATCGTAACCCTAACCGGATCTCTAACCCTAGCCCTCAACATAACCCTAACCCTAGGTCCAATCGTAACCCTAACGGAATCTCTAACCCTAGCTCTCAACATAACCCTAACCCTAAGTCCAATCGTAACCCTAACGGGATCTCTAACCCTAGCTCTCAACATAACCCTAACCCTAGGTCCAATCGTAACCCTAACCGGATCTCTAACCCTAGCCCTCAACATAACCCTAACCCTAGGTCCAATCGTAACCCTAACCGCATCTCTAACCCTAGCCCTCAACATAACCCTAACCCTAGGTCCAATCGTAACCCTAACCGGATCGCTAACCATAGCCCTCAACATAACCCTAACCCTAGTTCCAATCGTAACCCTAACCGGATCTCTAACCCTAGCCCTCAACATAACCCTAACCCTAGGCCCAATCGTAACCCTAACCGGATCTCTAACCGTAGCCCTCAACATAACCCTAACCCTAGGTCCAATCGTAACCCTAACCGGATCTCTAACCCTAGCCCTCAACATAACCCTAACCCTAGGTCCAATTGTAACCCTAACCGGATCTCTAACCCTAGCCCTCAACATAACCCTAACCCTAGGTCCAATCGTAACCCTAACCGGATCTCTAACCCTAGCCCTCAACATAACCCTAACCCTAGGTCCAATCGTAACCCTAACCGGATCTCTAACCCTAGCCCTCAACATAACCCTAACCCTAGGTCCAATCGTAACCCTAACCGGATCTCTAACCCTAGCCCTCAACATAACCCTAACCCTAGGTCCAATCGTAACCCTAACCGTATTTCTAACCCTAGCACTCAACATAACCCTATCCCTAGGTCCAATCGTAACCCTAACCTTCTCTCTAACCCTAGCCCTCAACATAACCCTAACCCTAGGTCCAATCGTAACCCTAACCGGATCTCTAACCCTAGCCCTCAACATAACCCTAACCCTAGGTCCAATCGTAACCCTAACCGGATCTCTAACCCTGGCGCTCAACATAACCCTAACCCTAGGTCCAATCGTAACCCTAACCGGATCTCTAACCCTAGCGCTCAACATAACCCTAACCCTAGGTCCAATCGTAACCCTAAACGGATCTCCAACCCTAGCCCTCAACATAACCCTAACCCTAGGTCCAATCATAACCCTAACCGGATCTCTAACCCTCGCTCTCAACATAACCCTAACCCTAGGTCCAATCGTAACCTAACCGGATCTCTAACCAAAGCCCTCAACATAACCCTAACCCTAGGTCCAATCGTAACCCTAACCGGATCTCCAACCCTAGCCCTCAACATAACCCTATCCCTAGGTCCAATCGTAACCCTAACCGGATCTCTAACCCTAGCCCTCAACATAACCCTAACCCTAGGTCCAATCGTAACCCTAACCGGGTCTCTAACCCTAGCCCTCAACATAACCCTAACCTTATGTCCAATCGTAACCTTAACCGGATCTCTAACCCTAGCCCTCAACATAACCCTAACCCTAGGTCCAATCGTAACCCTAGCCGGATCTCTAACACTAGCCCTCAACATAATCCTAAGCCTAGGTCCAATCGTAACCCTAAACGTCTCTCTAACGCTAGCCCTCAACATAACCTTAACCCTAGGTCCAATCGTAACCCTAACCGGATCTCTAACCCTAGCCCTCAACATAACCCTAACCCTAGGTCCAATCGTAACTCTAACCGGATCTCTAACCCTAGCCCTCAACATAACCCTAACCCTAGGTCCAATGGTAACCCTAACTGGATCTCTCAGCCTAGCCCTCAACATAACCCTAACACTAGGTCCAATCGTAACCCTAACCGGATCTCTAACCCTAGCCCTCAACATAACCCTAACCCTAGGTCCAATCGTAACCCTAACCGGATCTCTAACCCTAGCCCTCAACATAACCCTAACCCTAGGTCCAATCGTAACCCTAACAGGATCTCTAACACTAGCCCTCAACATAACGCTAACCCTAGGTCCAATCGTAACCCTAACGGGATCTCTAACCCTAGCCCTCAACATAACCCTAACCCTAGGTCCAATCGTAACCCTAACCGGATCTCTAACCCTAGCCCTCAAGATAACCCTAACCGTAGGTCCAATCGTAACCCTAACCGGATCTCTAACCCTAGCCCTCAACATAACCCTAACCCTAGGTCCAATCGTAACCCTAACCGGATCTCTAACCCTAGCCCACAACATAACCCTAACCGTAGGTCCAATCGTAACCCTAACCGGATCTCTAACCCTAGCCCTCAACATAATCCTAACCCTAGGTCCAATCGTAACCCTAACCGGATCTCTAACCCTAGCCCTCAACATAACCCTAACCCTAGGTCCAATCGTAACCAACCGGATCTCTAACCCTAGCCCTCAACATAACCCTAACACTAGGTCCAATCGTAACCCTAACCGGATCTCTAACCCTAGCCCTCAACATAATCCTAACCCTAGGTCCAATTGTAACCCTAACCGGATCTCTAACCCTAGCCCTCAACATAACCCTAACCCTAGGTCCAATCGTAACCCTAACCGGATCTCTAAGCCTAGCCCTCAACATAACCCTAACCCTAGGTCCAATCGTAACCCTAACCGGATCTCTAACCCTAGCCCTCAACATAACCCTAACCCTAGGTCCCATCGTAACCCTAACCGGATCGCGAACCCTATCCCTCAACATAACCCTAACCCTAGGTCCAATCGTAACCCTAACCGGATCTCTAACCCTAGCCCTCAACATAACCCTAACCCTAGGTCCAATCTTAACCCTAACGGAATCTCTAACCCTAGCCCTCTACATAACTCTAACCCTAGGTCCAATCGTAACCCTAACCGGATCTCTAACCCTAGCCCTCAACATAACCCTAACCCTAGGTCAAATCGTAACCCTAACCGGATCTCTAACCCTAGCCCTCAACATAACCCTAACCCTAGGTCCAATCTTAACCCTCACCGTATCTCTAACCCTAGCCCTCAACATAACCCTAACCCTAGGTCCAATCGTAACTCTCACCGGATCTCTAACCCTAGCCCTGAACATAACCCTAACCCTCGGTCCAATCGTAACCCTCACCGGATCTCTAACCCTAGCCCTCAACATAACCCTAACTCTAGGTCCAATCGTAACCCTAACCGGATCTCTAACCCTAGCCCTCAAAATAACCCTAACCCTAGGTCCAATCGTAACCCTAACCATCTCTCTAACCCTAGCCCTCAACATAACCCTAACCCTAGGTCCAATCTTAACCCTAACGGAATCTCTAACCCTAGCCCTCAACATAACCCTAACCCTAGGTCCAATCGTAACCCTAACTGGATCTCTAACCCTAGCCCTCAACATAACCCTAACCCTAGGTCCAATCGTAACCCTCACCGGATCTCTAACCCTAGCCCTCAACATAACCCTAACCCTAGGTCCAATCGTAACCCTAGCCGGATCTCTAACCCTAGCCCTCAACACAATCCTAAGCCTAGGTCCAATCGTAACCCTAAATGTCTCTCTAACGCTAGCCCTCAACATAACCCTAACCCTAGGTCCAATCGTAACCCTAACCGGATCTCTAACCCTAGCACTCAACATAACCCTAACCCTAGGTCCAATCGTAACCCTAACCGGATCTCTAACCCTAGCCGTCAACATAACCCTAACCCTAGGTCCAATGGTAACCCTAACTGGATCTCTCACCCTAGCCCTCAACATAACCCTAACACTAGGTCCAATCGTAACCCTAACCGGATCTCTAACCCTAGCCCTCAACATAACCCTAACCCTAGGTCCAATCGTAACCCTAACCGGATCTCTAACCCTAGCCCTCAACATAACCCTAACCCTAGGTCCAATCGTAACCCTAACAGGATCTCTAACACTAGCCCTCAACATAACGCTAACCCTAGGTCCAATCGTAACCCTAACGGGATGTCTAACCGTAGCCCTCAACATAACCCTAACCCTAGGTCCAATCGTAACCCTAACCGGATCTCTAACCCTAGCCCTCAAGATAACCCTAACCGTAGGTCCAATCATAACCCTAACCGGATCTCTAACCATAGCCCTCAACATAACCCTAACCCTAGGTCCAATATTAACCCTAACGGAATCTCTAACCCTAGCCCTCAACATAACTCTAACCCTAGGTCCAATCGTAACCCTAACCGGATCTCTAACCCTAGCCCTCAACATAACGCTAACCCTAGGTCCAATCGTAACCCTAACCGGATCTCTAACCCTAGCCCTCAACATAACCCTAACCCTAGGTCCAATCTTAACCCTCACCTTATCTCTAACCCTAGCCCTCAACATAACCCTAACCCTAGGTCCAATCGTAACTCTCACCGGATTTCTAACCCTAGCCCTCAACATAACCCTAACCCTAGGTCCAATCGTAACTCTCACCGGATCTCTAACCCTAGCCCTCAACATAACCCTAACTCTAGGTCCAATCGTAACCCTAACCGGATCTCTAACCCTAGCCCTCAAAATAACCCTAACCCTAGGTCCAATCGTAACTCTCACCGGATCTCTAACCCTAGCCCTCAACATAACCCTAACTCTAGGTCCAATCGTAACCCTAACCGGATCTCTAACCCTAGCCCTCAACATAACCCTAACCCTAGGTCCAATCGTAACTCTCACCGGATCTCTAACCCTAGCCCTCAACATAACCCTAACTCTAGGTCCAATCGTAACCCTAACCGGATCTCTAACCCTAGCCCTCAAAATAACCCTAACCCTAGGTCCAATCGTAACCCTAACCATCTCTCTAACCCTAGCCCTCAACATAACCCTAACCCTAGGTCCAATCTTAACCCTAACGGAATCTCTAACCCTAGCCCTCAACATAACCCTAACCCTAGGTCCAATCGTAACCCTAACTGGATCTCTAACCCTAGCTCTCAACATAACCCTAACCCTAGGTCCAATCGTAACCCTCACCGGATCTCTAACCCTAGCCCTCAACATAACCCTAACCCTCGGTCCAATCGTAACCCTCACCGGATCTCTAACCCTAGCCCTCAACATAACCCTAACTCTAGGTCCAATCGTAACCCTAACCGGATCTCTAACCCTAGCCCTCAAAATAACCCTAACCCTAGGTCCAATCGTAACCCTAACCATCTCTCTAACCCTAGCCCTCAACATAACCCTAACCCTAGGTCCAATCTTAACCCTAACGGAATCTCTAAACCTAGCCCTCAACATAACCCTAACCCTAGGTCCAATCGTAACCCTAACCGGATCTCTAACCCTAGCCCTCAACATAACCCTAACCCTAGGTCCAATCGTAACCCTAACCGGATCTCTAACCCTAGCCCTCAACATAACCCTAACCCTAGGTCCAATCGTAACCCTAACCGGATCTCTAACCCGAGCCCTCAACATAACCCTAACCCTAGGTCCAATCGTAACCAACCGGATCTCTAACCCTAGCCCTCAACATAACCCTAACACTAGGTCCAATCGTAACCCTAACCGGATCTCTAACCCTAGCCCTCAACATAACCCTAACCCTAGGTCCAATCGTAACCCTAACCGGATCTCTAACCCTAGCCCTCAACATAACCCTAACCCTAGGTCCAATCGTAACCCTAACCGGATCTCTAAGCCTAGCCCTCAACATAACCCTAACCCTAGGTCCAATCGTAACCCTAACCGGATCTCTAACCCTAGCCCTCAACATAACCCTAACCCTAGGTCCCATCGTAACCCTAACCGGATCGCGAACCCTATCCCTCAACATAACCCTAACCCTAGGTCCAATCGTAACCCTAACCGGATCTCTAACCCTAGCCCTCAACATAACCCTAACCCTAGGTCCAATCTTAACCCTAACGGAATCTCTAACCCTAGCCCTCAACATAACTCTAACCCTAGGTCCAATCGTAACCCTAACCGGATCTCTAACCCTAGCCCTCAACATAACCCTAACCCTAGGTCAAATCGTAACCCTAAACGGATCTCTAACCCTAGCCCTCAACATAACCCTAACCCTAGGTCCAATCTTAACCCTCACCGTATCTCTAACCCTAGCCCTCAACATAACCCTAAGCCTAGGTCCAATCGTAACTCTCACCGGATCTCTAACCCTAGCCCTCAACATAACCCTAACCCTAGGTCCAATCGTAACTCTCACCGGATCTCTAACCCTAGCCCTCAACATAACCCTAACTCTAGGTCCAATCGTAACCCTAACCGGATCTCTAACCCTAGCCCTCAAAATAACCCTAACCCTAGGTCCAATCGTAACTCTCACCGGATCTCTAACCCTAGCCCTCAACATAACCCTAACCCTAGGTCCAATCTTAACCCTAACGGAATCTCTAACCCTAGCCCTCAACATAACCCTAACCCTAGGTCCAATCGTAACCCTAACTGGATCTCTAACCCTAGCCCTCAACATAACCCTAACGCTAGGTCCAATCGTAACCCTCACCGGATCTCTAACCCTAGCCCTCAACATAACCCTAACCCTCGGTCCAATCGTAACCCTCACCGGATCTCTAAACCTAGCCCTCAACATAACCCTAACCCTAGGTCCAATCGTAACCCTAACCGGATCTCTAACCCTAGCCCTCAACATAACCCTAACCCTAGGTCCAATCGTAACCCTAACCGGATCTCTAACCCTAGCCCTCAACATAAACCTAACCCTAGGTCCAATCGTAACCCTAACCGGATCTCTAAGCCTAGCCCTCAACATAACCCTAACCCTAGGTCCAATCGTAACCCTAAACGGATCTCTAAGCCTAGCCCTCAACATAACCCTAACCCTAGGTCCAATCGTAACCCTAACCGGATCTCTAACCCTAGCCCTCAACATAACCCTAACCCTAGGTCCAATCGTAACCCTAACCGGATCTCTAACCCTAGCCCTCAACATAACCCTAACCCTAGGTCCAATCGTAACCCTAACCGGATCTCTAACCCTAGCCCTCAACATAACCCTAACCCTAGGTCCAATCGTAACCCTAACCGGATCTCTAACCCTAGCCCTCAACATAACCCTAACCCTAGGTCCAATCGTAACCCTAACCGGATCTCTAACCCTAGCCCTCAACATAACCCTAACCCTAGGTCCAATCGTAACCCTAACCGGATCTCCAACCCTAGCCCTCAACCTAACCGTAACCCTAGGTCCAATCGTAACCCTAACCGGATCTCTAACCCTAGCGCTCAACATAACCATAACCCTAGCTCCAATCGTAACCCTAACCGGATCTCTAACCCTAGCGCTCAACATAACCCTAACCCTACGTCCATCGTAAAACTAACCGGATCTCTAACCCTAGCCCTCAACATAACCCTAACCCTAGGTCCAATTGTAACCATAACCGGATCTCTAACCCTAGCCCTCAACATAACCCTAACCCTAGGTCCAATCGTAACCTAACCGGATCTCTAACCAAAGCCCTCAACATAACCCTAACCCTAGGTCCAATCGTAACCCTAACCGGATCTCCAACCCTAGCCCTCAACATAACCCTAACCCTAGGTCCAATCGTAACCCTAACCGGATCTCTAACCCTAGCCCTCAACATAACCCTAACCCTAGGTCCAATCGTAACCCTAACCGGATCTCTAACCCTAGCCCTAAACATAACCCTAACCCTAGGTCCAATTGTAACCCTAACCGGATCTCTAACCCTAGCCCTCAACATAACCCTAACCCTAGGTCCAATCGTAACCCTAACGGGATCTCTAACCCTAGCCCTCAACATAACCCTGACCCTAGGTCCAATTGTAACCCTAACCGGATCTCTAACCCTAGCCCTCAACATAACCCTAACCCTAGGTCCAATCGTAACCAAAACCGGTACTCTAACCCTAGCCCTCAACATAACCGTAACCCTAGGTCCAATTGTAACCCTAACCGGATCTCTAACCCTAGCCCTCAACATAACCCTAACCCTAGGTCCAATCGTAACCCTAACGGGATCTCTAACCATAGCCCTCAACATAACCCTAACCCTAGGTCCAATCGTAACCCTAACCGGATCTCTAACCCTAGCCCTCAACAAAACCCTAACCCTAGGTCCAATCGTAACCCTAACCGGATCTCTAACCAAAGCCCTCAACATAACCCTAACCCTAGGTCCAATCGTAACCCTAACCGGATCTCCAACCCTAGCCCTCAACATAACCCTAACCCTAGGTCCAATCGTAACCCTAACCGGATCTCTAACCCTAGCCCTCAACATAACCCTAACCCTAGGTCCAATCGTAACCCTAACCGGATCTCCAACCCTAGCCCTCAACATAACCCTAACCCTAGGTCCAATCGTAACCCTAACCGGATCTCCAACCCTAGCCCTCAAAATAACCCTAACCCTAGGTCCAATCGTAACCCTAACCGTCTCTCTAACCCTAGCCGTCAACATAACCCTAACCCTAGGTCCAATCGTAACCCTAACCGGATCTCTAACTCTAGCCCTCAACATAACCCTAACCCTAGGTCCAATCGTAACCCTAACCGTCTCTCTAACCCTAACCCTCAACATAACCCTAACCCTAGGTCCAATAGTAACCCTAACCGGATCTCTAACCCTAGCCCTCAAAATAACCCTAACCCTAGGTCTAATCGTAACCCTAACCGGATCTCTAACCCTAGCCCTCAACATAACCCTAACCCTAGGTCCAATCGTAACCCTAACCGGATCTCTAACCCTAGCCCTCAACATAACCCTAACCCTAGGTCCAATTGTAACCCTAACCGGATGTCTAACCCTAGCCCTCAACATAACCCTAACCCTAGGTCCAATCGTAACCCTAACGGGATCTCTAACCCTAGCCCTCAACATAACCCTAACCCTCAGTCCAATCGTAACCCTAACCGGATCTCTAACCCTAGTCCTCAACATAACCCTAACCCTAGGTCCAATCGTAACCAAAACCGGATCTCTAACCCTAGCCCTCAACATAACCCTAACCCTAGGTCCAATTGTAACCCTAACCGGATCTCTAACCCTAGCCCTCAACATAACCCTAACCCTAGGTCCAATCGTAACCCTAAAGGGATCTCTAACCCTAGTCCTCAACATAACCCTAACCCTAGGTCCAATCGTAACCCTAACCGGATCTCTAACCCTAGCCCTCAACAAAACCCTAACCCTAGGTCCAATCGTAACCCTAACCGTATCTCCAACACCAGCCCTCAACATAACCCTAACCCTAGGTCCAATCGTAACCCTAACCGGATCTCCAACCCTAGCCCTCAACATAACCCTAACCCTAGGTCCAATCGTAACCCTAACCGTCTCTCTAACCCTAGCCGTCAACATAACCCTAACCCTAGGTCCAATCGTAACCCTAACCGGATCTCTAACCCTAGCCCTCAACATAACCCTAACCCTAGGTGCAATCGCAACCCTAACCGGATCTCTAACCCTAGCCCTCAACATAACCCTAACCCTAGGTCCAATCGTAACCCTAACCGGATCTCCAACACCAGCCCTCAACATAACCCTAACCCTAGGTCCAATCGTTACCCTAACCGGATCTTCAAACCTAGCCCTCAACATAACCCTAACCCTAGGTCCAATCGTAACCCTAACCGGATGTCTAACCCTAGCCCTCAACATAACCCTAACCCTAGGTCCAATCGTAACCCTAACCGGATCTCTAACCCGAGCCCTCAACATAACCCTATCCCTAGGTCCAATCGTAACCAACCGGATCTCTAACCCTAGCCCTCAACATAACCCTAACACTAGGTCCAATCGTAACCCTAACCGGATCTCTAACCCTAGCCCTCAACATAACCCTAACCCTAGGTCCAATCGTAACCCTAACCGGATCTCTAACCCTAGCCCTCAACATAACCCTAACCCTAGGTCCAATCGTAACCCTAACCGGATCTCTAAGCCTAGCCCTCAACATAACCCTAACCCTAGGTCCAATCGTAACCCTAACCGGATCTCTAACCCTAGCCCTCAACATAACCCTAACCCTAGGTCCCATCGTAACCCTAACCGGATCGCGAACCCTATCCCTCAACATAACCCTAACCCTAGGTCCAATCGTAACCCTAACCGGATCTCTAACCCTAGCCCTCAACATAACCCTAACCCTAGGTCCAATCTTAACCCTAACGGAATCTCTAACCCTAGCCCTCAACATAACTCTAACCCTAGGTCCAATCGTAACCCTAACCGGATCTCTAACCCTAGCCCTCAAAATAACCCTAACCCTAGGTCAAATCGTAACCCTAAACGGATCTCTAACCCTAGCCCTCAACATAACCCTAACCCTAGGTCCAATCTTAACCCTCACCGTATCTCTAACCCTAGCCCTCAACATAACCCTAAGCCTAGGTCCAATCGTAACTCTCACCGGATCTCTAACCCTAGCCCTCAACATAACCCTAACCCTAGGTCCAATCGTAACTCTCACCGGATCTCTAACCCTAGCCCTCAACATAACCCTAACTCTAGGTCCAATCGTAACCCTAACCGGATCTCTAACCCTAGCCCTCAAAATAACCCTAACCCTAGGTCCAATCGTAACTCTCACCGGATCTCTAACCCTAGCCTCAACATAACCCTAACTCTAGGTCCAATCGTAACCCTAACCGGATCTCTAACCCTAGCCCTCAACATAACCCTAACCCTAGGTCCAATCGTAACTCTCACCGGATCTCTAACCCTAGCCCTCAACATAACCCTAACCCTAGGTCCAATCGTAACTCTCACCGGATCTCTAACCCTAGCCCTCAACATAACCCTAACTCTAGGTCCAATCGTAACCCTAACCGGATCTCTAACCCTAGCCCTCAAAATAACCCTAACCCTAGGTCCAATCGTAACCCTAACCATCTCTCTAACCCTAGCCCTCAACATAACCCTAACCCTAGGTCCAATCTTAACCCTAACGGAATCTCTAACCCTAGCCCTCAACATAACCCTAACCCTAGGTCCAATCGTAACCCTAACTGGATCTCTAACCCTAGCCCTCAACATAACCCTAACGCTAGGTCCAATCGTAACCCTCACCGGATCTCTAACCCTAGCCCTCAACATAACCCTAACCCTCGGTCCAATCGTAACCCTCACCGGATCTCTAAACCTAGCCCTCAACATAACCCTAACCCTAGGTCCAATCGTAACCCTAACCGGATCTCTAACCCTAGCCCTCAACATAACCCTAACCCTAGGTCCAATCGTAACCCTAACCGGATCTCTAACCCTAGCCCTCAACATAAACCTAACCCTAGGTCCAATCGTAACCCTAACCGGATCTCTAAGCCTAGCCCTCAACATAACCCTAACCCTAGGTCCAATCGTAACCCTAAACGGATCTCTAAGCCTAGCCCTCAACATAACCCTAACCCTAGGTCCAATCGTAACCCTAACCGGATCTCTAACCCTAGCCCTCAACATAACCCTAACCCTAGGTCCAATCGTAACCCTAACCGGATCTCTAACCCTAGCCCTCAACATAACCCTAACGCTAGGTCCAATCGTAACCCTAACCGGATCTCTAACCCTAGCCCTCAACATAACCCTAACCCTAGGTCCAATCGTAACCCTAACCGGATCTCTAACCCTAGCCCTCAACATAACCCTAACCCTAGGTCCAATCGTAACCCTAACCGGATCTCTAACCCTATCCCTCAACATAACCCTAACCCTAGGTCCAATCGTAACCCTAACCGGATCTCTAACCCTAGCCCTCAACATAACCCTAACCCTAGGTCCAATCTTAACCCTAACGGAATCTCTAACCCTAGCCCTCTACATAACTCTAACCCTAGGTCCAATCGTAACCCTAACCGGATCTCTAACCCTAGCCCTCAACATAACCCTAACCCTAGGTCAAATCGTAACCCTAACCGGATCTCTAACCCTAGCCCTCAACATAACCCTAACCCTAGGTCCAATCTTAACCCTCACCGTATCTCTAACCCTAGCCCTCAACATAACCCTAACCCTAGGTCCAATCGTAACTCTCACCGGATCTCTAACCCTAGCCCTGAACATAACCCTAACCCTCGGTCCAATCGTAACCCTCACCGGATCTCTAACCCTAGCCCTCAACATAACCCTAACTCTAGGTCCAATCGTAACCCTAACCGGATCTCTAACCCTAGCCCTCAAAATAACCCTAACCCTAGGTCCAATCGTAACCCTAACCATCTCTCTAACCCTAGCCCTCAACATAACCCTAACCCTAGGTCCAATCTTAACCCTAACGGAATCTCTAACCCTAGCCCTCAACATAACCCTAACCCTAGGTCCAATCGTAACCCTAACTGGATCTCTAACCCTAGCCCTCAACATAACCCTAACCCTAGGTCCAATCGTAACCCTCACCGGATCTCTAACCCTAGCCCTCAACATAACCCTAACCCTAGGTCCAATCGTAACCCTAGCCGGATCTCTAACCCTAGCCCTCAACACAATCCTAAGCCTAGGTCCAATCGTAACCCTAAATGTCTCTCTAACGCTAGCCCTCAACATAACCCTAACCCTAGGTCCAATCGTAACCCTAACCGGATCTCTAACCCTAGCACTCAACATAACCCTAACCCTAGGTCCAATCGTAACCCTAACCGGATCTCTAACCCTAGCCGTCAACATAACCCTAACCCTAGGTCCAATGGTAACCCTAACTGGATCTCTCACCCTAGCCCTCAACATAACCCTAACACTAGGTCCAATCGTAACCCTAACCGGATCTCTAACCCTAGCCCTCAACATAACCCTAACCCTAGGTCCAATAGTAACCCTAACCGGATCTCTAACCCTAGCCCTCAACATAACCCTAACCCTAGGTCCAATCGTAACCCTAACAGGATCTCTAACACTAGCCCTCAACATAACGCTAACCCTAGGTCCAATCGTAACACTAACGGGATGTCTAACCGTAGCCCTCAACATAACCCTAACCCTAGGTCCAATCGTAACCCTAACCGGATCTCTAACCCTAGCCCTCAAGATAACCCTAACCGTAGGTCCAATCGTAACCCTAACCGGATCTCTAACCATAGCCCTCAACATAACCCTAACCCTAGGTCCAATATTAACCCTAACGGAATCTCTAACCCTAGCCCTCAACATAACTCTAACCCTAGGTCCAATCGTAACCCTAACCGGATCTCTAACCCTAGCCCTCAACATAACGCTAACCCTAGGTCCAATCGTAACCCTAACCGGATCTCTAACCCTAGCCCTCAACATAACCCTAACCCTAGGTCCAATCTTAACCCTCACCTTATCTCTAACCCTAGCCCTCAACATAACCCTAACCCTAGGTCCAATCGTAACTCTCACCGGATTTCTAACCCTAGCCCTCAACATAACCCTAACCCTAGGTCCAATCGTAACTCTCACCGGATCTCTAACCCTAGCCCTCAACATAACCCTAACTCTAGGTCCAATCGTAACCCTAACCGGATCTCTAACCCTAGCCCTCAAAATAACCCTAACCCTAGGTCCAATCGTAACTCTCACCGGATCTCTAACCCTAGCCCTCAACATAACCCTAACTCTAGGTCCAATCGTAACCCTAACCGGATCTCTAACCCTAGCCCTCAACATAACCCTAACCCTAGGTCCAATCGTAACTCTCACCGGATCTCTAACCCTAGCCCTCAACATAACCCTAACTCTAGGTCCAATCGTAACCCTAACCGGATCTCTAACCCTAGCCCTCAAAATAACCCTAACCCTAGGTCCAATCGTAACCCTAACCATCTCTCTAACCCTAGCCCTCAACATAACCCTAACCCTAGGTCCAATCTTAACCCTAACGGAATCTCTAACCCTAGCCCTCAACATAACCCTAACCCTAGGTCCAATCGTAACCCTAACTGGATCTCTAACCCTAGCTCTCAACATAACCCTAACCCTAGGTCCAATCGTAACCCTCACCGGATCTCTAACCCTAGCCCTCAACATAACCCTAACCCTCGGTCCAATCGTAACCCTCACCGGATCTCTAACCCTAGCCCTCAACATAACCCTAACTCTAGGTCCAATCGTAACCCTAACCGGATCTCTAACCCTAGCCCTCAAAATAACCCTAACCCTAGGTCCAATCGTAACCCTAACCATCTCTCTAACCCTAGCCCTCAACATAACCCTAACCCTAGGTCCAATCTTAACCCTAACGGAATCTCTAAACCTAGCCCTCAACATAACCCTAACCCTAGGTCCAATCGTAACCCTAACCGGATCTCTAACCCTAGCCCTCAACATAACCCTAACCCTAGGTCCAATCGTAACCCTAACCGGATCTCTAACCCTAGCCCTCAACATAACCCTAACCCTAGGTCCAATCGTAACCCTAACCGGATCTCTAACCCGAGCCCTCAACATAACCCTAACCCTAGGTCCAATCGTAACCAACCGGATCTCTAACCCTAGCCCTCAACATAACCCTAACACTAGGTCCAATCGTAACCCTAACCGGATCTCTAACCCTAGCCCTCAACATAACCCTAACCCTAGGTCCAATCGTAACCCTAACCGGATCTCTAACCCTAGCCCTCAACATAACCCTAACCCTAGGTCCAATCGTAACCCTAACCGGATCTCTAAGCCTAGCCCTCAACATAACCCTAACCCTAGGTCCAATCGTAACCCTAACCGGATCTCTAACCCTAGCCCTCAACATAACCCTAACCCTAGGTCCCATCGTAACCCTAACCGGATCGCGAACCCTATCCCTCAACATAACCCTAACCCTAGGTCCAATCGTAACCCTAACCGGATCTCTAACCCTAGCCCTCAACATAACCCTAACCCTAGGTCCAATCTTAACCCTAACGGAATCTCTAACCCTAGCCCTCAACATAACTCTAACCCTAGGTCCAATCGTAACCCTAACCGGATCTCTAACCCTAGCCCTCAACATAACCCTAACCCTAGGTCAAATCGTAACCCTAAACGGATCTCTAACCCTAGCCCTCAACATAACCCTAACCCTAGGTCCAATCTTAACCCTCACCGTATCTCTAACCCTAGCCCTCAACATAACCCTAAGCCTAGGTCCAATCGTAACTCTCACCGGATCTCTAACCCTAGCCCTCAACATAACCCTAACCCTAGGTCCAATCGTAACTCTCACCGGATCTCTAACCCTAGCCCTCAACATAACCCTAACTCTAGGTCCAATCGTAACCCTAACCGGATCTCTAACCCTAGCCCTCAAAATAACCCTAACCCTAGGTCCAATCGTAACTCTCACCGGATCTCTAACCCTAGCCCTCAACATAACCCTAACCCTAGGTCCAATCTTAACCCTAACGGAATCTCTAACCCTAGCCCTCAACATAACCCTAACCCTAGGTCCAATCGTAACCCTAACTGGATCTCTAACCCTAGCCCTCAACATAACCCTAACGCTAGGTCCAATCGTAACCCTCACCGGATCTCTAACCCTAGCCCTCAACATAACCCTAACCCTCGGTCCAATCGTAACCCTCACCGGATCTCTAAACCTAGCCCTCAACATAACCCTAACCCTAGGTCCAATCGTAACCCTAACCGGATCTCTAACCCTAGCCCTCAACATAACCCTAACCCTAGGTCCAATCGTAACCCTAACCGGATCTCTAACCCTAGCCCTCAACATAAACCTAACCCTAGGTCCAATCGTAACCCTAACCGGATCTCTAAGCCTAGCCCTCAACATAACCCTAACCCTAGGTCCAATCGTAACCCTAAACGGATCTCTAAGCCTAGCCCTCAACATAACCCTAACCCTAGGTCCAATCGTAACCCTAACCGGATCTCTAACCCTAGCCCTCAACATAACCCTAACCCTAGGTCCAATCGTAACCCTAACCGGATCTCTAACCCTAGCCCTCAACATAACCCTAACCCTAGGTCCAATCGTAACCCTAACCGGATCTCTAACCCTAGCCCTCAACATAACCCTAACCCTAGGTCCAATCGTAACCCTAACCGGATCTCTAACCCTAGCCCTCAACATAACCCTAACCCTAGGTCCAATCGTAACCCTAACCGGATCTCTAACCCTAGCCCTCAACATAACCCTAACCCTAGGTCCAATCGTAACCCTAACCGGATCTCCAACCCTAGCCCTCAACCTAACCGTAACCCTAGGTCCAATCGTAACCCTAACCGGATCTCTAACCCTAGCGCTCAACATAACCATAACCCTAGCTCCAATCGTAACCCTAACCGGATCTCTAACCCTAGCGCTCAACATAACCCTAACCCTACGTCCATCGTAAAACTAACCGGATCTCTAACCCTAGCCCTCAACATAACCCTAACCCTAGGTCCAATCGTAACCATAACCGGATCTCTAACCCTAGCCCTCAACATAACCCTAACCCTAGGTCCAATCGTAACCTAACCGGATCTCTAACCAAAGCCCTCAACATAACCCTAACCCTAGGTCCAATCGTAACCCTAACCGGATCTCCAACCCTAGCCCTCAACATAACCCTAACCCTAGGTCCAATCGTAACCCTAACCGGATCTCTAACCCTAGCCCTCAACATAACCCTAACCCTAGGTCCAATCGTAACCCTAACCGGATCTCTAACCCTAGCCCTAAACATAACCCTAACCCTAGGTCCAATTGTAACCCTAACCGGATCTCTAACCCTAGCCCTCAACATAACCCTAACCCTAGGTCCAATCGTAACCCTAACGGGATCTCTAACCCTAGCCCTCAACATAACCCTGACCCTAGGTCCAATTGTAACCCTAACCGGATCTCTAACCCTAGCCCTCAACATAACCCTAACCCTAGGTCCAATCGTAACCAAAACCGGTACTCTAACCCTAGCCCTCAACATAACCGTAACCCTAGGTCCAATTGTAACCCTAACCGGATCTCTAACCCTAGCCCTCAACATAACCCTAACCCTAGGTCCAATCGTAACCCTAACGGGATCTCTAACCATAGCCCTCAACATAACCCTAACCCTAGGTCCAATCGTAACCCTAACCGGATCTCTAACCCTAGCCCTCAACAAAACCCTAACCCTAGGTCCAATCGTAACCCTAACCGGATCTCTAACCAAAGCCCTCAACATAACCCTAACCCTAGGTCCAATCGTAACCCTAACCGGATCTCCAACCCTAGCCCTCAACATAACCCTAACCCTAGGTCCAATCGTAACCCTAACCGGATCTCTAACCCTAGCCCTCAACATAACCCTAACCCTAGGTCCAATCGTAACCCTAACCGGATCTCCAACCCTAGCCCTCAACATAACCCTAACCCTAGGTCCAATCGTAACCCTAACCGGATCTCCAACCCTAGCCCTCAAAATAACCCTAACCCTAGGTCCAATCGTAACCCTAACCGTCTCTCTAACCCTAGCCGTCAACATAACCCTAACCCTAGGTCCAATCGTAACCCTAACCGGATCTCTAACTCTAGCCCTCAACATAACCCTAACCCTAGGTCCAATCGTAACCCTAACCGTCTCTCTAACCCTAACCCTCAACATAACCCTAACCCTAGGTCCAATAGTAACCCTAACCGGATCTCTAACCCTAGCCCTCAAAATAACCCTAACCCTAGGTCTAATCGTAACCCTAACCGGATCTCTAACCCTAGCCCTCAACATAACCCTAACCCTAGGTCCAATCGTAACCCTAACCGGATCTCTAACCCTAGCCCTCAACATAACCCTAACCCTAGGTCCAATTGTAACCCTAACCGGATGTCTAACCCTAGCCCTCAACATAACCCTAACCCTAGGTCCAATCGTAACCCTAACGGGATCTCTAACCCTAGCCCTCAACATAACCCTAACCCTCAGTCCAATCGTAACCCTAACCGGATCTCTAACCCTAGTCCTCAACATAACCCTAACCCTAGGTCCAATCGTAACCAAAACCGGATCTCTAACCCTAGCCCTCAACATAACCCTAACCCTAGGTCCAATTGTAACCCTAACCGGATCTCTAACCCTAGCCCTCAACATAACCCTAACCCTAGGTCCAATCGTAACCCTAAAGGGATCTCTAACCCTAGTCCTCAACATAACCCTAACCCTAGGTCCAATCGTAACCCTAACCGGATCTCTAACCCTAGCCCTCAACAAAACCCTAACCCTAGGTCCAATCGTAACCCTAACCGTATCTCCAACACCAGCCCTCAACATAACCCTAACCCTAGGTCCAATCGTAACCCTAACCGGATCTCCAACCCTAGCCCTCAACATAACCCTAACCCTAGGTCCAATCGTAACCCTAACCGTCTCTCTAACCCTAGCCGTCAACATAACCCTAACCCTAGGTCCAATCGTAACCCTAACCGGATCTCTAACCCTAGCCCTCAACATAACCCTAACCCTAGGTGCAATCGCAACCCTAACCGGATCTCTAACCCTAGCCCTCAACATAACCCTAACCCTAGGTCCAATCGTAACCCTAACCGGATCTCCAACACCAGCCCTCAACATAACCCTAACCCTAGGTCCAATCGTTACCCTAACCGGATCTTCAAACCTAGCCCTCAACATAACCCTAACCCTAGGTCCAATCGTAACCCTAACCGGATGTCTAACCCTAGCCCTCAACATAACCCTAACCCTAGGTCCAATCGTAACCCTAACCGGATCTCTAACCCGAGCCCTCAACATAACCCTATCCCTAGGTCCAATCGTAACCAACCGGATCTCTAACCCTAGCCCTCAACATAACCCTAACACTAGGTCCAATCGTAACCCTAACCGGATCTCTAACCCTAGCCCTCAACATAACCCTAACCCTAGGTCCAATCGTAACCCTAACCGGATCTCTAACCCTAGCCCTCAACATAACCCTAACCCTAGGTCCAATCGTAACCCTAACCGGATCTCTAAGCCTAGCCCTCAACATAACCCTAACCCTAGGTCCAATCGTAACCCTAACCGGATCTCTAACCCTAGCCCTCAACATAACCCTAACCCTAGGTCCCATCGTAACCCTAACCGGATCGCGAACCCTATCCCTCAACATAACCCTAACCCTAGGTCCAATCGTAACCCTAACCGGATCTCTAACCCTAGCCCTCAACATAACCCTAACCCTAGGTCCAATCTTAACCCTAACGGAATCTCTAACCCTAGCCCTCAACATAACTCTAACCCTAGGTCCAATCGTAACCCTAACCGGATCTCTAACCCTAGCCCTCAAAATAACCCTAACCCTAGGTCAAATCGTAACCCTAAACGGATCTCTAACCCTAGCCCTCAACATAACCCTAACCCTAGGTCCAATCTTAACCCTCACCGTATCTCTAACCCTAGCCCTCAACATAACCCTAAGCCTAGGTCCAATCGTAACTCTCACCGGATCTCTAACCCTAGCCCTCAACATAACCCTAACCCTAGGTCCAATCGTAACTCTCACCGGATCTCTAACCCTAGCCCTCAACATAACCCTAACTCTAGGTCCAATCGTAACCCTAACCGGATCTCTAACCCTAGCCCTCAAAATAACCCTAACCCTAGGTCCAATCGTAACTCTCACCGGATCTCTAACCCTAGCCTCAACATAACCCTAACTCTAGGTCCAATCGTAACCCTAACCGGATCTCTAACCCTTGCCCTCAACATAACCCTAACCCTAGGTCCAATCGTAACTCTCACCGGATCTCTAACCCTAGCCCTCAACATAACCCTAACCCTAGGTCCAATCGTAACTCTCACCGGATCTCTAACCCTAGCCCTCAACATAACCCTAACTCTAGGTCCAATCGTAACCCTAACCGGATCTCTAACCCTAGCCCTCAAAATAACCCTAACCCTAGGTCCAATCGTAACCCTAACCATCTCTCTAACCCTAGCCCTCAACAAAACCCTAACCCTAGGTCCAATCTTAACCCTAACGGAATCTCTAACCCTAGCCCTCAACATAACCCTAACCCTAGGTCCAATCGTAACCCTAACTGGATCTCTAACCCTAGCCCTCAACATAACCCTAACGCTAGGTCCAATCGTAACCCTCACCGGATCTCTAACCCTAGCCCTCAACATAACCCTAACCCTCGGTCCAATCGTAACCCTCACCGGATCTCTAAACCTAGCCCTCAACATAACCCTAACCCTAGGTCCAATCGTAACCCTAACCGGATCTCTAACCCTAGCCCTCAACATAACCCTAACCCTAGGTCCAATCGTAACCCTAACCGGATCTCTAACCCTAGCCCTCAACATAAACCTAACCCTAGGTCCAATCGTAACCCTAACCGGATCTCTAAGCCTAGCCCTCAACATAACCCTAACCCTAGGTCCAATCGTAACCCTAAACGGATCTCTAAGCCTAGCCCTCAACATAACCCTAACCCTAGGTCCAATCGTAACCCTAACCGGATCTCTAACCCTAGCCCTCAACATAACCCTAACCCTAGGTCCAATCGTAACCCTAACCGGATCTCTAACCCTAGCCCTCAACATAACCCTAACGCTAGGTCCAATCGTAACCCTAACCGGATCTCTAACCCTAGCCCTCAACATAACCCTAACCCTAGGTCCAATCGTAACCCTAACCGGATCTCTAACCCTAGCCCTCAACATAACCCTAACCCTAGGTCCAATCGTAACCCTAACCGGATCTCTAACCCTAGCCCTCAACATAACCCTAACCCTAGGTCCAATCGTAACCCTAACCGGATCTCCAACCCTAGCCCTCAACCTAACCGTAACCCTAGGTCCAATCGTAACCCTAACCGGATCTCTAACCCTAGCGCTCAACATAACCATAACCCTAGCTCCAATCGTAACCCTAACCGGATCTCTAACCCTAGCGCTCAACATAACCCTAACCCTACGTCCATCGTAAAACTAACCGGATCTCTAACCCTAGCCCTCAACATAACCCTAACCCTAGGTCCAATCGTAACCATAACCGGATCTCTAACCCTAGCCCTCAACATAACCCTAACCCTAGGTCCAATCGTAACCTAACCGGATCTCTAACCAAAGCCCTCAACATAACCCTAACCCTAGGTCCAATCGTAACCCTAACCGGATCTCCAACCCTAGCCCTCAACATAACCCTAACCCTAGGTCCAATCGTAACCCTAACCGGATCTCTAACCCTAGCCCTCAACATAACCCTAACCCTAGGTCCAATCGTAACCCTAACCGGATCTCTAACCCTAGCCCTAAACATAACCCTAACCCTAGGTCCAATTGTAACCCTAACCGGATCTCTAACCCTAGCCCTCAACATAACCCTAACCCTAGGTCCAATCGTAACCCTAACGGGATCTCTAACCCTAGCCCTCAACATAACCCTGACCCTAGGTCCAATTGTAACCCTAACCGGATCTCTAACCCTAGCCCTCAACATAACCCTAACCCTAGGTCCAATCGTAACCAAAACCGGTACTCTAACCCTAGCCCTCAACATAACCGTAACCCTAGGTCCAATTGTAACCCTAACCGGATCTCTAACCCTAGCCCTCAACATAACCCTAACCCTAGGTCCAATCGTAACCCTAACGGGATCTCTAACCATAGCCCTCAACATAACCCTAACCCTAGGTCCAATCGTAACCCTAACCGGATCTCTAACCCTAGCCCTCAACAAAACCCTAACCCTAGGTCCAATCGTAACCCTAACCGGATCTCTAACCAAAGCCCTCAACATAACCCTAACCCTAGGTCCAATCGTAACCCTAACCGGATCTCCAACCCTAGCCCTCAACATAACCCTAACCCTAGGTCCAATCGTAACCCTAACCGGATCTCTAACCCTAGCCCTCAACATAACCCTAACCCTAGGTCCAATCGTAACCCTAACCGGATCTCCAACCCTAGCCCTCAACATAACCCTAACCCTAGGTCCAATCGTAACCCTAACCGGATCTCCAACCCTAGCCCTCAAAATAACCCTAACCCTAGGTCCAATCGTAACCCTAACCGTCTCTCTAACCCTAGCCGTCAACATAACCCTAACCCTAGGTCCAATCGTAACCCTAACCGGATCTCTAACTCTAGCCCTCAACATAACCCTAACCCTAGGTCCAATCGTAACCCTAACCGTCTCTCTAACCCTAACCCTCAACATAACCCTAACCCTAGGTCCAATAGTAACCCTAACCGGATCTCTAACCCTAGCCCTCAAAATAACCCTAACCCTAGGTCTAATCGTAACCCTAACCGGATCTCTAACCCTAGCCCTCAACATAACCCTAACCCTAGGTCCAATCGTAACCCTAACCGGATCTCTAACCCTAGCCCTCCACATAACCCTAACCCTAGGTCCAATTGTAACCCTAACCGGATGTCTAACCCTAGCCCTCAACATAACCCTAACCCTAGGTCCAATCGTAACCCTAACGGGATCTCTAACCCTAGCCCTCAACATAACCCTAACCCTCAGTCCAATCGTAACCCTAACCGGATCTCTAACCCTAGTCCTCAACATAACCCTAACCCTAGGTCCAATCGTAACCCTAACCGGATCTCTAACCCTAGCCCTCAACATAACCCTAACCCTAGGTCCAATCGTAACCCTAAAGGGATCTCTAACCCTAGTCCTCAACATAACCCTAACCCTAGGTCCAATCGTAACCCTAACCGGATCTCTAACCCTAGCCCTCAACAAAACCCTAACCCTAGGTCCAATCGTAACCCTAACCGTATCTCCAACACCAGCCCTCAACATAACCCTAACCCTAGGTCCAATCGTAACCCTAACCGGATCTCCAACCCTAGCCCTCAACATAACCCTAACCCTAGGTCCAATCGTAACCCTAACCGTCTCTCTAACCCTAGCCGTCAACATAACCCTAACCCTAGGTCCAATCGTAACCCTAACCGGATCTCTAACCCTAGCCCTCAACATAACCCTAACCCTAGGTGCAATCGCAACCCTAACCGGATCTCTAACCCTAGCCCTCAACATAACCCTAACCCTAGGTCCAATCGTAACCCTAACCGGATCTCCAACACCAGCCCTCAACATAACCCTAACCCTAGGTCCAATCGTTACCCTAACCGGATCTTCAAACCTAGCCCTCAACATAACCCTAACCCTAGGTCCAATCGTAACCCTAACCGGATGTCTAACCCTAGCCCTCAACATAACCCTAACCCTAGGTCCAATCGTAACCCTAACCGGATCTCTAACCCTAGCCCTCAACATAACCCTAACCCTAGGTCCAATCGTAACCCTAACCGGATCTCTAACCCTAGCCCTCAACATAACCCTAACCCTAGGTCCAATCGTAACCCTAACCGGATCTCTAACCCTAGCCCTCAACATAACACTAACCCTAGGTCCAATCGTAACCCTAACCGGATCTCTAACCCTAGCCCTCAACATAACCCTAACCCTCGGTCCAATCGTAACCCTAACCGGATCTCTAACCCTAGCCCTCTACATAACCCTAACCCTAGGTCCAATCGTAACCCTAACCGGATCTCTAACCCTAGCCCTCAACATAACCCTAACCCTAGGTCCAATCGTAACCCTAACCGGATCTCTAACCCTAGCCCTCAACATAACCCTAACCCTAGGTCCAATCGTAACCCTAACCGGATCTCCAACCCTAGCCCTCAACATAACCCTAACCCTAGGTCCAATCGTAACCCTAACCGGATCTCAAACCCTAGCCCTCAACATAACCCTAACCCTAGGTCCAATCGTAACCCTAACCGGATCTCTAACCCTAGCCCTCAACATAACCCTAACCCTAGGTCCTATCGTAACCCTAACGGGATCTCTAACACTAGCCCTCAACATAACCCTAACCCTAGGTCCAATCGTAACCCCAACGGGATCTCTAACTCTAGCCCTCAACATAACCCTAACCCTAGGTCCATTCGTAACCCTAACGGGATCTTTAACCCTATCACTTAACATAACCCTAACCCTAGGTCCAATAGTAACCCTAACCGGATCTCTAACCCTAGCCCTCAACATAACCCTAACCCTAGGTCCAATCGTAACCCTAACCGGATCTCCAACACCAGCCCTCAACATAACCCTAACCCTAGGTCCAATCGTTACCCTAACCGAATCTCCAACCCTAGCCCTCAACATAACCCTAACCCTAGGTCCAATCGTAACCCTAACCGGATGTCTAACCCTAGCCCTCAACATAACCCTAACCCTAGGTCCAATCGTAACCCTAACCGGATCTCTAACCCTAGCCCTCAACATAACCCTAACACTAGGTCCAATCGTAACCCTAACCGGATCTCTAAATCTAGCCCTCAACATAACCCTAACCCTAGGTCCCATCGTAACCCTAACCGGATCGCGAACCCTATCCCTCAACATAACCCTAACCCTAGGTCCAATCGTAACCCTAACCGGATCTCTAACCCTAGCCCTCAACATAACCCTAACCCTAGGTCCAATCTTAACCCTAACGGAATCTCTAACCCTAGCCCTCAACATAACGCTAACCCTAGGTCCAATCGTAACCCTAACTGGATCTCTAACCCTAGCCCTCAACATAACGCTAACCCTAGGTCCAATCGTAACCCTAACCGGATCTCTAACCCTAGCCCTCAACATAACCCTAACCCTAGGTCCAATCGTAACCCTAACCGGATCTCTAACCCTAGCCCTCAACATAACCCTAACCCTAGGTCCAATCGTAACCCTAACCGGATCTCTAACCCTAGCCCTCAACATAACCCTAACCCTAGGTCCAATCGTAACCCTAACCGGATCTCTAACCCTAGCCCTCAACATAACCCTAATCCGAGGTTCTATCGTAACCCTAACGGGATCTCTAACACTAGCCCTCAACATAACCCTAACCCTAGGTTCAATCGTAACCCCAACGGGATCTCTAACTCTAGCCCTCAACATAACCCTAACCCTAGGTCCATTCGTAACCCTAACGGGATCTTTAACCCTATCACTTAACATAACCCTAACCCTAGGTCCAATAGTAACCCTAACCGGATCTCTAACCCTAGCCCTCAACATAACCCTAACCCTAGGTCCAATCGTAACCCTAACCGGATCTCCAACACCAGCCCTCAACATAACCCTAACCCTAGGTCCAATCGTTACCCTAACCGGATCTCCAACCCTAGCCCTCAACATAACCCTAACCCTAGGTCCAATCTTAACCCTAACGGAATCTCTAACCCTAGCACTCAACATAACCCTAACCCTAGGTCCAATCGTAACCCTAACCGGATCTCTAACCCTAGCCCTCAACATAACCCTAAGTCTAGGTCCAATCATAACCCTAACCGGATCTCTAACCCTAGCCCTCAAAATAACCCTAACCCTAGGTCCAATCGTAACCCTAACCATCTCTCTAACCCTAGCCCTCAACATAACCCTAACCCTAGGTCCAATCTTAACCCTAACGGAATCTCTAACCCTAGCCCTCAACATAACCCTAACCCTAGGTCCAATCGTAACCCTAACGGGATCTTTAACCCTAGCACTTAACATAACCCTAACCCTAGGTCCAATCGTAACCCTAACCGTCTCTCTAACCCTAGCCGTCAACATAACCCTAACCCTAGGTCCAATCGTAACCCTAACCGGATCTCTAACCCTAGCCCTCAACATAACCCTAACCCTAGGTCCAATCGTAACCCTAACCGTCTCTCTAACCCTAACCCTCAACATAACCCTAACCCTAGGTCCAATAGTAACCCTAACCGGATCTCTAACCCTAGCCCTCAAAATAACCCTAACCCTAGGTCTAATCGTAACCCTAACCGGATCTCTAACCCTAGCCCTCAACATAACCCTAACCCTAGGTCCAATCGTAACCCTAACCGGATCTCTAACCCTAGCCCTCAACATAACCCTAACCCTAGGTCCAATTGTAACCCTAACCGGATGTCTAACCCTAGCCCTCAACATAACCCTAACCCTAGGTCCAATCGTAACCCTAACGGGATCTCTAACCCTAGCGCTCAACATAACCCTAACCCTAGGTCCAATCGTAACCCTAACCGGATCTCTAACCCTAGCCCTCAACATAACCCTAACCCTAGGTCCAATCGTAACCAAAACCGGATCTCTAACCCTAGCCCTCAACATAACCCTAACCCTAGGTCCAATCGTAACCCTAACTGGATCTCTAACCCTAGCCCTCAACATAACCCTAACCCTAGGTCCAATCGTAACCCTAACCGGATCTCTAACCCTAGCCCTCAACATAACCCTAACCCTAGGTCCAATCGTAACCCTAACCGGATCTGTAACCCTAGCCCTCAACATAACCCTAACCCTAGGTCCAATCGTAACCCTAACGGGATCTCTAACCCTAGCCCTCAACATAACCCTAACCCTCAGTCCAATCGTAACCCTAACCGGATCTCTAACCCTAGTCCTCAACATAACCCTAACCCTAGGTCCAATCGTAACCCTAACCGGATCTCTAACCCTAGCCCTCAACATAACCCTAACCCTAGGTCCAATCGTAACCCTAAAGGGATCTCTAACCCTAGTCCTCAACATAACCCTAACCCTAGGTCCAATCGTAACCCTAACCGGATCTCTAACCCTAGCCCTCAACAAAACCCTAACCCTAGGTCCAATCGTAACCCTAACCGTATCTCCAACACCAGCCCTCAACATAACCCTAACCCTAGGTCCAATCGTAACCCTAACCGGATCTCCAACCCTAGCCCTCAACATAACCCTAACCCTAGGTCCAATCGTAACCCTAACCGTCTCTCTAACCCTAGCCGTCAACATAACCCTAACCCTAGGTCCAATCGTAACCCTAACCGGATCTCTAACCCTAGCCCTCAACATAACCCTAACCCTAGGTGCAATCGCAACCCTAACCGGATCTCTAACCCTAGCCCTCAACATAACCCTAACCCTAGGTCCAATCGTAACCCTAACCGGATCTCCAACACCAGCCCTCAACATAACCCTAACCCTAGGTCCAATCGTTACCCTAACCGGATCTTCAAACCTAGCCCTCAACATAACCCTAACCCTAGGTCCAATCGTAACCCTAACCGGATGTCTAACCCTAGCCCTCAACATAACCCTAACCCTAGGTCCAATCGTAACCCTAACCGGATCTCTAACCCTAGCCCTCAACATAACCCTAACCCTAGGTCCAATCGTAACCCTAACCGGATCTCTAACCCTAGCCCTCAACATAACCCTAACCCTAGGTCCAATCGTAACCCTAACCGGATCTCTAACACTAGCCCTCAACATAACACTAACCCTAGGTCCAATCGTAACCCTAACCGGATCTCTAACCCTAGCCCTCAACATAACCCTAACCCTCGGTCCAATCGTAACCCTAACCGGATCTCTAACCCTAGCCCTCTACATAACCCTAACCCTAGGTCCAATCGTAACCCTAACCGGATCTCTAACCCTAGCCCTCAACATAACCCTAACCCTAGGTCCAATCGTAACCCTAACCGGATCTCTAACCCTAGCCCTCAACATAACCCTAACCCTAGGTCCAATCGTAACCCTAACCGGATCTCCAACCCTAGCCCTCAACATAACCCTAACCCTAGGTCCAATCGTAACCCTAACCGGATCTCAAACCCTAGCCCTCAACATAACCCTAACCCTAGGTCCAATCGTAACCCTAACCGGATCTCTAACCCTAGCCCTCAACATAACCCTAACCCTAGGTCCTATCGTAACCCTAACGGGATCTCTAACACTAGCACTCAACATAACCCTAACCCTAGGTCCAATCGTAACCCCAACGGGATCTCTAACTCTAGCCCTCAACATAACCCTAACCCTAGGTCCATTCGTAACCCTAACGGGATCTTTAACCCTATCACTTAACATAACCCTAACCCTAGGTCCAATAGTAACCCTAACCGGATCTCTAACCCTAGCCCTCAACATAACCCTAACCCTAGGTCCAATCGTAACCCTAACCGGATCTCCAACACCAGCCCTCAACATAACCCTAACCCTAGGTCCAATCGTTACCCTAACCGAATCTCCAACCCTAGCCCTCAACATAACCCTAACCCTAGGTCCAATCGTAACCCTAACCGGATGTCTAACCCTAGCCCTCAACATAACCCTAACCCTAGGTCCAATCGTAACCCTAACCGGATCTCTAACCCTAGCCCTCAACATAACCCTAACACTAGGTCCAATCGTAACCCTAACCGGATCTCTAAATCTAGCCCTCAACATAACCCTAACCCTAGGTCCCATCGTAACCCTAACCGGATCGCGAACCCTATCCCTCAACATAACCCTAACCCTAGGTCCAATCGTAACCCTAACCGGATCTCTAACCCTAGCCCTCAACATAACCCTAACCCTAGGTCCAACCTTAACCCTAACGGAATCTCTAACCCTAGCCCTCAACATAACGCTAACCCTAGGTCCAATCGTAACCCTAACTGGATCTCTAACCCTAGCCCTCAACATAACCCTAACCCTAGGTCCAATCGTAACCCTAACCGGATCTCTAACCCTAGCCCTCAACATAACCCTAACCCTAGGTCCAATCGTAACCCTAACCGGATCTCTAACCCTAGCCCTCAACATAACCCTAACCCTAGGTCCAATCGTAACCCTAACCGGATCTCTAACCCTAGCCCTCAACATAACCCTAACCCTAGGTCCAATCGTAACCCTAACCGGATCTCTAACCCTAGCCCTCAACATAACCCTAATCCGAGGTCCTATCGTAACCCTAACGGGATCTCTAACACTAGCCCTCAACATAACCCTAACCCTAGGTTCAATCGTAACCCCAACGGGATCTCTAACTCTAGCCCTCAACATAACCCTAACCCTAGGTCCATTCGTAACCCTAACGGGATCTTTAACCCTATCACTTAACATAACCCTAACCCTAGGTCCAATAGTAACCCTAACCGGATCTCTAACCCTAGCCCTCAACATAACCCTAACCCTAGGTCCAATCGTAACCCTAACCGGATCTCCAACACCAGCCCTCAACATAACCCTAACCCTAGGTCCAATCGTTACCCTAACCGGATCTCCAACCGTAGCCCTCAACATAACCCTAACCCTAGGTCCAATCTTAACCCTAACGGAATCTCTAACCCTAGCACTCAACATAACCCTAACCCTAGGTCCAATCGTAACCCTAACCGGATCTCTAACCCTAGCCCTCAACATAACCCTAAGTCTAGGTCCAATCATAACCCTAACCGGATCTCTAACCCTAGCCCTCAAAATAACCCTAACCCTAGGTCCAATCGTAACCCTAACCATCTCTCTAACCCTAGCCCTCAACATAACCCTAACCCTAGGTCCAATCTTAACCCTAACGGAATCTCTAACCCTAGCCCTCAACATAACCCTAACCCTAGGTCCAATCGTAACCCTAACGGGATCTTTAACCCTAGCACTTAACATAACCCTAACCCTAGGTCCAATCGTAACCCTAACCGTCTCTCTAACCCTAGCCGTCAACATAACCCTAACCCTAGGTCCAATCGTAACCCTAACCGGATCTCTAACCCTAGCCCTCAACATAACCCTAACCCTAGGTCCAATCGTAACCCTAACCGTCTCTCTAACCCTAACCCTCAACATAACCCTAACCCTAGGTCCAATAGTAACCCTAACCGGATCTCTAACCCTAGCCCTCAAAATAACCCTAACCCTAGGTCTAATCGTAACCCTAACCGGATCTCTAACCCTAGCCCTCAACATAACCCTAACCCTAGGTCCAATCGTAACCCTAACCGGATCTCTAACCCTAGCCCTCAACATAACCCTAACCCTAGGTCCAATTGTAACCCTAACCGGATGTCTAACCCTAGCCCTCAACATAACCCTAACCCTAGGTCCAATCGTAACCCTAACGGGATCTCTAACCCTAGCCCTCAACATAACCCTAACCCTAGGTCCAATCGTAACCCTAACCGGATCTCTAACCCTAGCCCTCAACATAACCCTAACCCTAGGTCCAATCGTAACCAAAACCGGATCTCTAACCCTAGCCCTCAACATAACCCTAACCCTAGGTCCAATCGTAACCCTAACTGGATCTCTAACCCTAGCCCTCAACATAACCCTAACCCTAGGTCCAATCGTAACCCTAACCGGATCTCTAACCCTAGCCCTCAACATAACCCTAACCCTAGGTCCAATCGTAACCCTAACCGGATCTGTAACCCTAGCCCTCAACATAACCCTAACCCTAGGTCCAATCGTAACCCTAACCGGATCTCTAACCCTAGCCCTCAACATAACCCTAACCCTAGGTCCAATCGTAACCCTAACCGGATCTCTAACCCTAGCCCTCAACATAACCCTAACCCTAGGTCCAATCGTAACCCTAAACGGATCTCTAACCCTAGCCCTCAACATAACCCTAACCCTAGGTCCAATCGTAACCCTAACCGGATCTCTAACCCTAGCCCTCAACATAACCCTAACCCTAGGTCCAATCATAACCCTAACCGGATCTCTAACCCTAGCCCTCAACATAACCCTAACCCTAGGTCCAATCGTAACCCTAACCGGATCTCTAACCCTAGCCTTCAACATAACCCTAACCCTAGGTCCAATCGTAACCCTAACCGGATCTCTAACCCTAGCCCTCAACATAACACTAACCCTGGGTCCAATCGTAACCCTAACGGGATCTCTAACCCTAGCCCTCAACATAACCCTAACCCTAGGTCCAATCGTAACCCTAAACGGATCTCTAACCCTAGCCTTCAACATGACCCTAACTCTAGGTCCAATCGTAACCCTAACCGGATCTCTAACCCTAGCCCTCAACATAACCCTAACCCTAGGTCCAATCGTAACCCTAACCGGATCTCTAACCCTAGCCCTCAATATAATCCTAACCCTAGGTCCAATCGTAACCCTAACCGGATCTCTAACCCTAGCCCTCAACATAACCCTAACCCTAGGTCCAATCGTAACCCTCAGCGGATCTCTAACCCTAGCCCTCAACATAACCCTATCCCTAGGTCCAATCGTAACCCTAACGGGATCTTTAACCCTAGCACTTAACATAACCCTAACCTTAGGTCCAATCGTAACCCTAACCGGATCTCTAACCCTAGCCCTCAACATAACCCTAACCCTAGGTCCAATCGTAACCCTAACCGAATCTCCAACACCAGCCCTCAACATAACCCTAACCCTAGGTCCAATCGTAACCCTAACCGGATCTCTAACCCTAGCCCTCAACATAACCCTAACCCTAGGTCCAATCATAACCCTAACCGGATCTCTAACCCTAGCCCTCAACATAACCCTAACCCTAGGTCCAATCGTAACCCTAACCGGATCTCTAACCCTAGCCCTCAACATAACCCTAACCCTAGGTCCAATCGTAACCCTAACCGGATCTCTAACCCTAGCCCTCAACATAACACTAACCCTGGGTCCAATCGTAACCCTAACGGGATCTCTAACCCTAGCCCTCAACATAACCCTAACCCTAGGTCCAATTGTAACCCTAAACGGATCTCTAACCCTAGCCTTCAACATGACCCTAACTCTAGGTCCAATCGTAACCCTAACCGGATCTCTAACCCTAGCCCTCAACATAAACCTAACCCTAGGTCCAATCGTAACCCTAACCGGATCTCTAACCCTAGCCCTCAATATAATCCTAACCCTAGGTACAATCGTAACCCTAACCGGATCTCTAACCCTAGCCCTCAACATCACCCTAACCCTAGGTCCAATCGTAACCCTCACCGGATCTCTAACCCTAGCCCTCAACATAACCCTAACCCTAGGTCCAATCGTAACCCTAACGGGATCTTTAACCCTAGCACTTAACATAACCCTAACCTTAGGTCCAATCGTAACCCTAACCGGATCTCTAACCCTAGCCCTCAACATAACCCTAACCCTAGGTCCAATCGTAACCCTAACCGAATCTCCAACACCAGCCCTCAACATAACCCTAACCCTAGGTCCAATCGTTACCCTAACAGGATCTCCAACCCTAGCCCTCAACATAACCCTAACCCTAGGTCCAATCGTAACCCTAACCGGATGTCTAACCCTAGCCCTCAACATAACCCTAACCCTAGGTCCAATCGTAACCCTAACCGGATGTCTAACCCTAGCCCTCAACATAACCCTAACCCTAGGTCCAATCGTAACCCTAACCGGATCTCTAACCCTAGCCCTCAACATAACCCTAACCCTAGGTCCAATCGTAACCCTAACCGGATCTCTAACCCTAGCCCTCAACATAACCCTAACCCTAGGTCCAATCGTAACCCTAACCGTATTTCTAACCCTAGCACTCAACATAACCCTATCCCTAGGTCCAATCGTAACCCTAACCTTCTCTCTAACCCTAGCCCTCAACATAACCCTAACCCTAGGTCCAATCGTAACCCTAACCGGATCTCTAACCCTAGCCCTCAACATAACCCTAACCCTAGGTCCAATCGTAACCCTAACCGGATCTCTAACCCTGGCGCTCAACATAACCCTAACCCTAGGTCCAATCGTAACCCTAACCGGATCTCTAACCCTAGCGCTCAACATAACCCTAACCCTAGGTCCAATCGTAACCCTAAACGGATCTCCAACCCTAGCCCTCAACATAACCCTAACCCTAGGTCCAATCATAACCCTAACCGGATCTCTAACCCTCGCTCTCAACATAACCCTAACCCTAGGTCCAATCGTAACCTAACCGGATCTCTAACCAAAGCCCTCAACATAACCCTAACCCTAGGTCCAATCGTAACCCTAACCGGATCTCCAACCCTAGCCCTCAACATAACCCTAACCCTAGGTCCAATCGTAACCCTAACCGGATCTCTAACCCTAGCCCTCAACATAACCCTAACCCTAGGTCCAATCGTAACCCTAACCGGATCTCTAACCCTAGCCCTCAACATAACCCTAACCCTATGTCCAATCGTAACCTTAACCGGATCTCTAACCCTAGCCCTCAACATAACCCTAACCCTAGGTCCAATCGTAACCCTAGCCGGATCTCTAACACTAGCCCTCAACATAATCCTAAGCCTAGGTCCAATCGTAACCCTAAACGTCTCTCTAACGCTAGCCCTCAACATAACCTTAACCCTAGGTCCAATCGTAACCCTAACCGGATCTCTAACCCTAGCCCTCAATATAACCCTAACCCTAGGTCCAATCGTAACCCTAACCGGATCTCTAACCCTAGCCCTCAACATAACCCTAACCCTAGGTCCAATGGTAACCCTAACTGGATCTCTCACCATAGCCCTCAACATAACCCTAACACTAGGTCCAATCGTAACCCTAACCGGATCTCTAACCCTAGCCCTCAACATAACCCTAACCCTAGGTCCAATCGTAACCCTAACCGGATCTCTAACCCTAGCCCTCAACATAACCCTAACCCTAGGTCCAATCGTAACCCTAACAGGATCTCTAACACTAGCCCTCAACATAACGCTAACCCTAGGTACAATCGTAACCCTAACGGGATCTCTAACCCTAGCCCTCAACATAACCCTAACCCTAGGTCCAATCGTAACCCTAACCGGATCTCTAACCCTAGCCCTCAAGATAACCCTAACCGTAGGTCCAATCGTAACCCTAACCGGATCTCTAACCCTAGCCCTCAACATAACCCTAACCCTAGGTCCAATCGTAACCCTAACCGGATCTCTAACCCTAGCCCTCAAGATAACCCTAACCGTAGGTCCAATCGTAACCCTAACCGGATCTCTAACCCTAGCCCTCAAGAAAACCCTAACCGTAGGTCCAATCGTAACCCTAACCGGATCTCTAACCCTAGCCCTCAACATAACCCTAACCCTAGGTCCAATCGTAACCCTAACCGGATCTCTAACCCTAGCCCTCAACATAACCCTAACCCTAGGTCCAATCGTAACCCTAACAGGATCTCTAACCC
This sequence comes from Miniopterus natalensis, assembly GCF_054644295.1. Classification (NCBI taxonomy): domain Eukaryota; kingdom Metazoa; phylum Chordata; class Mammalia; order Chiroptera; family Miniopteridae; genus Miniopterus; species Miniopterus natalensis. Next base: position 62,117 of record NW_028269910.1, on the reverse strand, counting down.
TAGCCTTCAACATAACCCTAACCCTAGGTCCAATCGTAACGCTAACCGGATCTCTAACATAGCCCTCAACATAACCCCAACCCTAGGTCCAATCGTAACCCTAACGGGATCTCTAACCCTAGCCCTCAACATAACCCTAATCCTAGGTCCAATCGTAACCCTAACTGGATCTCTAACCCTAGCCCTCAACATAACCCTAACCCTAGGTCCAATCGTAACCCTAACCGGATCTCTAACCCTAGCCCTCAACATAACCCTAACCCTAGGTCCAATAGTAACCCTAACCGGATCTGTAACCCTAGCCCTCAACATAACCCTAACCCTAGGTCCAATCGTAACCCTAACCGGATCTCTAACCCTAGCCCTCAACATAACCCTAACCCTAGGTCCAATTGTAACCCTAAACGGATCTCTAACCCTAGCCCTCAACATAACCCTAACCCTAGGTCCAATCGTAACCCTAACCGGATCTCGAACCCTAGCCCTCAACATAACCCTAACCCTAGGTCCAATCATAACCCTAACCGGATCTCTAACCCTAGCCCTCAACATAACCCTAACCCTAGGTCCAATCGTAACCCTAACCGGATCTCTAACCCTAGCCTTCAACATAACCCTAACCCTAGGTCCAATCGTAAACCTAACCGGATCTCTAACCCTAGCCGTCAACATAACACTAACCCTGGGTCCAATCGTAACCCTAACGGGATCTCTAACCCTAGCCCTCAACATAACCCTAACCCTAGGTCCAATTGTAACCCTAAATGGATCTCTAACCCTAGCCTTCAACATGACCCTAACTCTAGGTCCAATCGTAACCCTAACCGGATCTCTAACCCTAGCCCTCAACATAACCCTAACCCTAGGTCCAATCGTAACCCTAACCGGATCTCTAACCCTAGCCCTCAATATAATCCTAACCCTAGGTCCAATCGTAACCCTAACCGGATCTCTAACCCTAGCCCTCAACATAACCCTAACCCTAGGTCCAATCGTAACCCTCACCGGATCTCTAACCCTAGCCCTCAACATAACCCTAACCCTAGGTCCAATCGTAACCCTAACGGGATCTTTAACCCTAGCACTTAACATAACCCTAACCTTAGGTCCAATCGTAACCCTAACCGGATCTCTAACCCTAGCCCTCAACATAACCCTAACCCTAGGTCCAATCGTAACCCTAACCGAATCTCCAACACCAGCCCTCAACATAACCCTAACCCTAGGTCCAATCGTAACCCTAACCGGATCTCTAACCCTAGCCCTCAACATAACCCTAACCCTAGGTCCAATCATAACCCTAACCGGATCTCTAACCCTAGCCCTCAACATAACCCTAACCCTAGGTCCAATCGTAACCCTAACCGGATCTCTAACCCTAGCCCTCAACATAACCCTAACCCTAGGTCCAATCGTAACCCTAACCGGATCTCTAACCCTAGCCCTCAACATAACACTAACCCTGGGTCCAATCGTAACACTAACGGGATCTCTAACCCTAGCCCTCAACATAACCCTAACCCTAGGTCCAATTGTAACCCTAAACGGATCTCTAACCCTAGCCTTCAACATGACCCTAACTCTAGGTCCAATCGTAACCCTAACCGGATCTCTAACCCTAGCCCTCAACATAACCCTAACCCTAGGTCCAATCGTAACCCTAACCGGATCTCTAACCCTAGCCTTCAATATAATCCTAACCCTAGGTACAATCGTAACCCTAACCGGATCTCTAACCCTAGCCCTCAACATAACCCTAACCCTAGGTCCAATCGTAACCCTCACCGGATCTCTAACCATAGCCCTCAACATAACCCTAACCCTAGGTCCAATCGTAACCCTAACGGGATCTTTAACCCTAGCACTTAACATAACCCTAACCTTAGGTCCAATCGTAACCCTAACCGGATCTCTAACCCTAGCCCTCAACATAACCCTAACCCTAGGTCCAATCGTAACCCTAACCGAATCTCCAACACCAGCCCTCAACATAACCCTAACCCTAGGTCCAATCGTTACCCTAACAGGATCTCCAACCCTAGCCCTCAACATAACCCTAACCCTAGGTCCAATCGTAACCCTAACCGGATGTCTAACCCTAGCCCTCAACATAACCCTAACCCTAGGTCCAATCGTAACCCTAACCGGATCTCTAACCCTAGCCCTCAACATAACCCTAACCCTAGGTCCAATCGTAACCCTAACCGGATCTCTAACCCTAGCCCTCAACATAACCCTAACCCTAGGTCCAATCGTAACCCTAACCGGATCTCTAACCCTAGCCCTCAACATAACCCTAACCCTAGGTCCAATCGTAACCCTAACCGTATTTCTAACCCTAGCACTCAACATAACCCTATCCCTAGGTCCAATCGTAACCCTAACCTTCTCTCTAACCCTAGCCCTCAACATAACCCTAACCCTAGGTCCAATCGTAACCCTAACCGGATCTCTAACCCTAGCCCTCAACATAACCCTAACCCTAGGTCCAATCGTAACCCTAACCGGATCTCTAACCCTGGCGCTCAACATAACCCTAACCCTAGGTCCAATCGTAACCCTAACCGGATCTCTAACCCTAGCGCTCAACATAACCCTAACCCTAGGTCCAATCGTAACCCTAAACGGATCTCCAACCCTAGCCCTCAACATAACCCTAACCCTAGGTCCAATCATAACCCTAACCGGATCTCTAACCCTCGCTCTCAACATAACCCTAACCCTAGGTCCAATCGTAACCTAACCGGATCTCTAACCAAAGCCCTCAACATAACCCTAACCCTAGGTCCAATCGTAACCCTAACCGGATCTCCAACCCTAGTCCTCAACATAACCCTAACCCTAGGTCCAATCGTAACCCTAACCGGATCTCTAACCCTAGCCCTCAACATAACCCTAACCCTAGGTCCAATCGTAACCCTAACCGGGTCTCTAACCCTAGCCCTCAACATAACCCTAAGCCTATGTCCAATCGTAACCTTAAACGGATCTCTAACCCTAGCCCTCAACATAACCCTAACCCTAGGTCCAATCGTAACCCTAGCCGGATCTCTAACACTAGCCCTCAACATAATCCTAAGCCTAGGTCCAATCGTAACCCTAAACGTCTCTCTAACGCTAGCCCTCAACATAACCTTAACCCTAGGTCCAATCGTAACACTAACCGGATCTCTAACCCTAGCCCTCAACATAACCCTAACCCTAGGTCCAATCGTAACCCTAACCGGATCTCTAACCCTAGCCCTCAACATAACCCTAACCCTAGGTCCAATGGTAACCCTAACTGGATCTCTCACCCTAGCCCTCAACATAACCCTAACACTAGGTCCAATCGTAACCCTAACCGGATCTCTAACCCTAGCCCTCAACATAACCTTAACCCTAGGTCCAATCGTAACCCTAACCGGATCTCTAACCCTAGCCCTCAACATAACCCTAACCCTAGGTCCAATCGTAACCCTAACAGGATCTCTAACACTAGCCCTCAACATAACGCTAACCCTAGGTCCAATCGTAACCCTAACGGGATCTCTAACCCTAGCCCTCAACATAACCCTAACCCTAGGTCCAATCGTAACCCTAACCGGATCTCTAACCCTAGCCCTCAAGATAACACTAACCGTAGGTCCAATCGTAACCCTAACCGGATCTCTAACCCTAGCCCTCAACATAACCCTAACCCTAGGTCCAATCGTAACCCTAACCGGATCTCTAACCCTAGCCCACAACATAACCCTAACCGTAGGTCCAATCGTAACCCTAACCGGATCTCTAACCCTAGCCCTCAACATAACCCTAACCCTAGGTCCAATCGTAACCAACCGGATCTCTAACCCTAGCCCTCAACATAACCCTAACACTAGGTCCAATCGTAACCCTAACCGGATCTCTAACCCTAGCCCTCAACATAATCCTAACCCTAGGTCCAATTGTAACCCTAACCGGATCTCTAACCCTAGCCCTCAACATAACCCTAACCCTAGGTCCAATCGTAACCCTAACCGGATCTCTAAGCCTAGCCCTCAACATAACCCTAACCCTAGGTCCAATCGTAACCCTAACCGGATCTCTAACCCTAGCCCTCAACATAACCCTAACCCTAGGTCCCATCGTAACCCTAACCGGATCGCGAACCCTATCCCTCAACATAACCCTAACCCTAGGTCCAATCGTAACCCTAACCGGATCTCTAACCCTAGCCCTCAACATAACCCTAACCCTAAGTCCAATCTTAACCCTAACGGAATCTCTAACCCTAGCCCTCTACATAACTCTAACCCTAGGTCCAATCGTAACCCTAACCGGATCTCTAACCCTAGCCCTCAACATAACCCTAACCCTAGGTCAAATCGTAACCCTAACCGGATCTCTAACCCTAGCCCTCAACATAACCCTAACCCTAGGTCCAATCTTAACCCTCACCGTATCTCTAACCCTAGCCCTCAACATAACCCTAACCCTAGGTCCAATCGTAACTCTCACCGGATCTCTAACCCTAGCCCTGAACATAACCCTAACCCTCGGTCCAATCGTAACCCTCACCGGATCTCTAACCCTAGCCCTCAACATAACCCTAACTCTAGGTCCAATCGTAACCCTAACCGGATCTCTAACCCTAGCCCTCAAAATAACCCTAACCCTAGGTCCAATCGTAACCCTAACCATCTCTCTAACCCTAGCCCTCAACATAACCCTAACCCTAGGTACAATCTTAACCCTAACGGAATCTCTAACCCTAGCCCTCAACATAACCCTAACCCTAGGTCCAATCGTAACCCTAACTGGATCTCTAACCCTAGCCCTCAACATAACCCTAACCCTAGGTCCAATCGTAACCCTCACCGGATCTCTAACCCTAGCCCTCAACATAACCCTAACCCTAGGTCCAATCGTAACCCTAGCCGGATCTCTAACCCTAGCCCTCAACACAATCCTAAGCCTAGGTCCAATCGTAACCCTAAATGTCTCTCTAACGCTAGCCCTCAACATAACCCTAACCCTAGGTCCAATCGTAACCCTAACCGGATCTCTAACCCTAGCACTCAACATAACCCTAACCCTAGGTCCAATCGTAACCCTAACCGGATCTCTAACCCTAGCCGTCAACATAACCCTAACCCTAGGTCCAATGGTAACCCTAACTGGATCTCTCACCCTAGCCCTCAACATAACCCTAACACTAGGTCCAATCGTAACCCTAACCGGATCTCTAACCCTAGCCCTCAACATAACCCTAACCCTAGGTCCAATCGTAACCCTAACCGGATCTCTAACCCTAGCCCTCAACATAACCCTAACCCTAGGTCCAATCGTAACCCTAACAGGATCTCTAACACTAGCCCTCAACATAACGCTAACCCTAGGTCCAATCGTAACCCTAACGGGATGTCTAACCCTAGCCCTCAACATAACCCTAACCCTAGGTCCAATCGTAACCCTAACCGGATCTCTAACCCTAGCCCTCAAGATAACCCTAACCGTAGGTCCAATCGGAACCCTAACCGGATCTCTAACCCTAGCCCACAACATAACCCTAACCGTAGGTCCAATCGTAAACCTAACTGGATCTCTAACCCTAGCCCACAACATAACCCTAACCGTAGGTCCAATCGTATCCCTAACCGGATCTCTAACCCTAGCCCTCAACATAACCCTAACCCTAGGTCCAATCATAACCCTAACCGGATCTCTAACCCTAGCCCTCAACATAACCCTAACCCTAGGTCCAATCGTAACCAACCGGATCTCTAACCCTAGCCCTCAACATAACCCTAACACTAGGTCCAATCGTAACCCTAACCGGATCTCTAAACCTAGCCCTCAACATAATCCTAACCCTAGGTCCAATCGTAACGCTAACCGGATCTCTAACCCTAGCCCTCAACATAACCCTAACCCTGGGTCCAATCGTAACCCTAACCGGATCTCTAAGCCTAGCCCTCAACATAACCCTAACCCTAGGTCCAATCGTAACCCTAACCGGATCTCTAACCCTAGCCCTCAACATAACCCTAAACCTAGGTCCCATCGTAACCCTAACCGGATCGCGAACCCTATCCCTCAACATAACCCTAACCCTAGGTCCAATCGTAACCCTAACCGGATCTCTAACCATAGCCCTCAACATAACCCTAACCCTAGGTCCAATATTAACCCTAACGGAATCTCTAACCCTAGCCCTCAACATAACTCTAACCCTAGGCCCAATCGTAACCCTAACGGGATCTCTAACCCTAGCGCTCAACATAACGCTAACCCTAGGTCCAATCGTAACCCTAACCGGATCTCTATCCCTAGCCCTCAACATAACCCTAACCCTAGGTCCAATCTTAACCCTCACCGTATCTCTAACCCTAGCCCTCAACATAACCCTAACCCTAGGTCCAATCGTAACTCTCACCGGATCTCTAACCCTAGCCCTCAACATAACCCTAACCCTAGGTCCAATCGTAACTCTCACCGGATCTCTAACCCTAGCCCTCAACATAACCCTAACTCTAGGTCCAATCGTAACCCTAACCGGATCTCTAACCCTAGCCCTCAAAATAACCCTAACCCTAGGTCCAATCGTAACTCTCACCGGATCTCTAACCCTAGCCCTCAACATAACCCTAACTCTAGGTCCAATCGTAACCCTAACCGGATCTCTAACCCTAGCCCTCAACATAACCCTAACCCTAGGTCCAATCGTAACCCTAACTGGATCTCTAACCCTAGCCCTCAACATAACCCTAACCCTAGGTCCAATCGTAACCCTCACCGGATCTCTAACCCTAGCCCTCAACATAACCCTAACCCTCGGTCCAATCGTAACCCTCACCGGATCTCTAACCCTAGCCCTCAACATAACCCTAACTCTAGGTCCAATCGTAACCCTAACCGGATCTCTAACCCTAGCCCTCTACATAACCCTAACCCTAGGTCCAATCGTAACCCTAACCATCTCTCTAACCCTAGCCCTCAACATAACCCTAACCCTAGGTCCAATCTTAACCCTAACGGAATTTCTAACCCTAGCCCTCAACATAACCCTAACCCTAGGTCCAATCGTAACCCTAACCGGATCTCTAACCCTAGCCCTCAACATAACCCTAACCCTAGGTCCAATCGTAACCCTAACCGGATCTCTAACCCTAGCCCTCAACATAACCCTAACCCTAGGTCCAATCGTAACCCTAACCGGATCTCTAACCCTAGCCCTCAACATAACCCTAACCCTAGGTCCAATCGTAACCCTAACCGGATTTCTAAGCCTAGCCCTCAACATAACCCTAACCCTAGGTCCAATCGTAACCCTAAACGGATCTCTAAGCCTAGCCCTCAACATAACCCTAACCCTAGGTCCAATCGTAACCCTAACCGGATCTCTAACCCTAGCCCTCAACATAACCCTAACCCTAGGTCCAATCGTAACCCTAACTGGATCTCTAACCCTAGCCCTCAACATAACCCTAACCCTAGGTCCAATCGTAAACCTAACCGGATCTCTAACCCTAGCCCTCAACATAACCCTAACCCTAGGTCCAATCGTAACCCTAACCGGATCTCTAAGCCTAGCCCTCAACATAACCCTAACCCTAGGTCCAATCGTAACCCTAAACGGATCTCTAAGCCTAGCCCTCAACATAACCCTAACCCTAGGTCCAATCGTAACCCTAACCGGATCTCTAACCCTAGCCCTCAACATAACCCTAACCCTAGGTCCAATCGTAACCCTAACCGGATCTCTAACCCTAGCCCTCAACATAACCCTAACCCTAGGTCCAATCGTAACCCTAACCGGATCTCTAACCCTAGCCCTCAACATAACCCTAACCCTAGGTCCAATCGTAACCCTAACCGGATCTCTAACCCTAGCCCTCAACATAACCCTAACCCTAGGTCCAATCGTAACCCTAACCGGATCTCTAACCCTAGCCCTCAACATAACCCTAACCCTAGGTCCAATCGTAACCAAACGGATCTCTAACCCTAGCCCTCAACATAACCCTAACACTAGGTCCAATCGTAACCCTAATCGGATCTCTAACCCTAGCCCTCAACATAACCCTAACCCTAGGTCCAATCGTAACCCTAACCGGATCTCTAACCCTAGCCCTCAACATAACCCTAACCCTAGGTCCAATCGTAACCCTAACCGGATCTCTAAGCCTAGCCCTCAACATAACCCTAACCCTAGGTCCAATCGTAACCCTAACCGGATCTCTAACCCTAGCCCTCAACATAACCCTAACCCTAGGTCCCATCGTAACCCTAACCGGATCGCGAACCCTATCCCTCAACATAACCCTAACCCTAGGTCCAATCGTAACCCTAACCGGATCTCTAAACCTAGCCCTCAACATAACCCTAACCCTAGGTCCAATCTTAACCCTAACGGAATCTCTAACCCTAGCCCTCAACATAACTCTAACCCTAGGTCCAATCGTAACCCTAACCGGATCTCTAACCCTAGCCCTCAACATAACCCTAACCCTAGGTCAAATCGTAACCCTAAACGGATCTCTAACCCTAGCCCTCAACATAACCCTAACCCTAGGTCCAATCTTAACCCTCACCGTATCTCTAACCCTAGCCCTCAACATAACCCTAACCCTAGGTCCAATCGTAACTCTCACCGGATCTCTAACCCTAGCCCTCAACATAACCCTAACCCTAGGTCCAATCGTAACTCTCACCGGATCTCTAACCCTAGCCCTCAACATAACCCTAACTCTAGGTCCAATCGTAACCCTAACCGGATCTCTAACCCTAGCCCTCAAAATAACCCTAACCCTAGGTCCAATCGTAACTCTCACCGGATCTCTAACCCTAGCCCTCAACATAACCCTAACTCTAGGTCCAATCGTAACCCTAACCGGATCTCTAACCCTAGCCCTCAACATAACCCTAACCCTAGGTCCAATCGTAACTCTCACCGGATCTCTAACCCTAGCCCTCAACATAACCCTAACCCTAGGTCCAATCGTAACTCTCACCGGATCTCTAACCCTAGCCCTCAACATAACCCTAACTCTAGGTCCAATCGTAACCCTAACCGGATCTCTAACCCTAGCCCTCAAAATAACCCTAACCCTAGGTCCAATCGTAACCCTAACCATCTCTCTAACCCTAGCCCTCAACATAACCCTAACCCTAGGTCCAATCGGAACCCTAACGGAATCTCTAACCCTAGCCCTCAACATAACCCTAACCCTAGGTCCAATCGTAACCCTAACTGGATCTCTAACCCTAGCCCTCAACATAACCCTAACCCTAGGTCCAATCGTAACCCTAACCGGATCTCTAACCCTAGCCCTCAACATAACCCTAACCCTAGGTCCAATCGTAACCCTCACCGGATCTCTAACCCTAGCCCTCAACATAACCCTAACCCTAGGTCCAATCGTAACCATAACCGGATCTCTAACCCTAGCCCTCAACATAAGCCTAACCCTAGGTCCAATCGTAACCCTAACCGGATCTCTAACCAAAGCCCTCAACATAACCCTAACCCTAGGTCCAATCGTAACCCTAACCGGATCTCCAACCCTAGCCCTCAACATAACCCTAACCCTAGGTCCAATCGTAACCCTAACCGGATCTCTAACCCTAGCCCTCAACATAACCCTAACCCTAGGTCCAATCGTAACCCTAACCGGATCTCTAACCCTAGCCCTAAACATAACCCTAACCCTAGGTCCAATTGTAACCCTAACCGGATCTCTAACCCTAGCCCTCAACATAACCCTAACCCTAGGTCCAATCGTAACCCTAACCGGATCTCTAACCCTAGCCCTCAACATAACCCTAACCCTAGGTCCAATCGTAACCCTAACGGGATCTCTAACCCTAGCCCTCAACATAACCCTAACCCTAGGTCCAATCGTAACCAAAACCGGTACTCTAACCCTAGCCCTCAACATAACCGTAACCCTAGGTCCAATCGTAATCAAAACCGGATCTCTAACCCTAACCCTCAACATAACCCTAACCCTAGGTCCAATCGTAACCCTAACCGGATCTTTAACCCTAGCCCTCAACATAAACCTAACCCTAGGTGCAATCGTAACCCTAACCGGATCTCTAACCCTAGCCCTCAACATAACCCTAACCCTAGGTCCAATCGTAACCCTAACGGGATCTCTAACCCTAGCCCTCAACATAACCCTAACCCTAGGTCCAATCGTAACCCTAACCGGATCTCTAACCCTAGCCCTCAACATAACCCTAACCCTAGGTCCAATCGTAACCCTAACCGTATCTCCAACACCAGCCCTCAACATAACCCTAACCCTAGGTCCAATCGTAACCCTAACCGTATCTCTAACCCTAGCCCTCAACAAAACCCTAACCCTAGGTCCAATCGTAACCCTAACCGTATCTCCAACACCAGCCCTCAAAATAACCCTAACCCTAGGTCCAATCGTAACCCTAACCGGATCTCCAACCCTAGCCCTCAACATAACCCTAACCCAAGGTCCAATCGTAACCCTAACCGTCTCTCTAACCCTAGCCCTCAACATAACCTTAACCCTAGGTCCAATCGTAACCCTAACCGGATCTCTAACCCTAGCCCTCAACATAACCATAACCCTAGGTCCAATCGTATCCCTAACCGTCTCTCTAACCCTAGCCCTCCACATAACCCTAACCCTAGGTCCAATCGTAACCCTAACCGGATCTCTAACCCTAGCCCTCAACATAACCCTAACCCTAGGTCCAATCGTAACCCTAACCGGATCTCTAACCCTAGCCCTCAACATAACCCTAACCCTAGGTCCAATCGTAACCCTAACCGGATCTGTAACCCTAGCGCTCAACATAACCCTAACCCTAGGTCCAATCGTAACCCTAACCGGATCTCTAACACTAGCGCTCAACATAACCCTAACCCTAGGTCCAATCGTAACCCTAACCGGATCTCAAACCCTAGCCCTCAACATAACCCTAACCCTAGGTCCAATCGTAACCCTAACCGGATCGCTAACCATAGCCCTCAACATAACCCTAACCATAGGTCCAATCATAACCCTAACCGGATCTCTAACCCTAGCCCTCAACATAACCCTAACCATAGGTCCAATCGTAACCCTAACCGGATCTCTAACCCTAGCCCTCAACATAACCCTAACCCTAGGTCCAATCGTAACCCTAACCGGATCTCTAACCCTAGCCCTCAACATAACCCTAACCCTAGGTCCAATCGTAACCCTAACCGGATCTCTAACCCTAGCCCTCAACATAACCCTAACCCTAGGTCCAATCGTAACCCTAACCGGATCTCTAACCCTAGCCCTCAACATAACCCTAACCCTAGGTCCAATCGTAACCCTAACCGGATCTCTAACCCTAGCCCTCAACATAACCAAAACCCTAGGTCCAATCGTAACCCTAACCGGATCTCTAACCCTAGCCCTCAACATAACCCTAACCCTAGGTCCAATCGTAACCCTAACCGGATCTCTAACCCTAGCCCTCATCATAACCCTAACCCTAGGTCCAATCGTAACCCTAACGGGATCTCTGACCCTAGCCCTCAACATAACCCTAACCCTAGGTCCAATCGTAGCCCTAACGGGATCTCTGACCCTAGCCCTCAACATAACCCTAACCCTAGGTCCAATCGTAACCCTAACGGGATCTCTGACCCTAGCCCTCAACATAACCGTAACCCTAGGTCCAATCGTAACCCTAACCGGATCTCTAAAGCTAGCCCTCAACATAACCCTAACCCTAGGTCCAATCGTAACCAAAACCGGATCTCTAACCCTAGCCCTCAACATAACCCTAACCCTAGGTCCAATCGTAACCCTAACCGGATCTCTAACCCTAGCCCTCAACATAACCCTAACCCTAGGTCCAATCGTAACCAAAACCGGATCTCTAACCCTAGCCCTCAACATAACCCTAACCCTAGGTCCAATCGTAACCCTAACGGGATCTCTAACCCTAGCCCTCAACATAACCCTATCCCTCGGTCCAATCGTAACCCTAACCGGATCTCTAACCCTAGCCCTCAACATAACCCTAACCCTAGGTCCAATCATAACCCTAACCGGATCTCTAACGCTAACCCTCAACATAACCCTAACCCTAGGTCTAATCGTAACCCTAACCGGATCTCCAACACCAGCCCTCAACATAACCCTAACCCTAGGTCCAATCGTAACCCTAACCGGATCTCAAACCCTAGCCCTCAACATAACCCTAACCCTAGGTCCAATCGTAACCCTAACCGGATCTCTAACCCTAGCCCTGAACATAACCCTAACCCTAGGTCCAATCGTAACCCTAACCGGATCTCTAACCCTAGCCCTCAACATAACCCTAACCCTAGGTCCAATCGTAACCCTAACCGGATCTCTAACCCTAGCCCTTAACATAACCCTAACCCTAGGTCCAATCGTAACCCTAACCGGATCGCTAACCATAGCCCTCAACATAACCCTAACCCTAGGTCTAATCGTAACCCTAACCGGATCTCTAACCCTAGCCCTCAATATAACCCTAACCCTAGGTCCAATCGTAACCCTAACCGGATCTCTAACCCTAGCCCTCAACATAACCCTAACCCTAGGTCCAATCGTAACCCTAACCGGATCGCTAACCATAGCCCACAACATAACCCTAACCCTAGGTCCAATCGTAACCCTAACCGGATCTCTAACCCTAGCCCTCAACATAACCCTAACCCTAGGTCCAATCGTAACCCTAACCGGATCTCTAACCCTAGCCCTCAACATAACCCTAACCCTAGGTCCAATCGTAACCCTAACCGGATCTCTAACCCTAGCCCTCAACATAACCCTAACCCTAGGTCCAATCGTAACCCTAACCGGATCTCTAAAGCTAGCCCTCAACATAACCCTAACCCTAGGTCCAATCGTAACCCTAACCGGATATCTAACCCTAGCCCTCAACATAACCCTAACCCTAGGTCCAATCGTAACCCTAACCGGATCTCTAACCCTAGCCCTCAACATAACCCTAACCCTAGGTCCAATCGTAACCCTAACGGGATCTCTAACCCTAGCCCTCAACATAACCCTAACCCTAGGTCCAATCGTAACCCTAACCGGATCTCTAACCCTAGCCCTCAACATAACCCTAACCCTAGGTCCAATCGTAACCCTAACCGTATCTCCAACACCAGCCCTCAACATAACCCTAACCCTAGGCCCAATCGTAACCCTAACCGTATCTCTAACCCTAGCCCTCAACAAAACCCTAACCCTAGGTCCAATCGTAACCCTAACCGTATCTCCAACACCAGCCCTCAAAATAACCCTAACCCTAGGTCCAATCGTAACCCTAACCGGATCTCCAACCCTAGCCCTCAACATAACCCTAACCCTAGGTCCAATCGTAACCCTAACCGTCTCTCTAACCCTAGCCCTCAACATAACCTTAACCCTAGGTCCAATCGTAACCCTAACCGGATCTCTAACCCTAGCCCTCAACATAACCATAACCCTAGGTCCAATCGTAACCCTAACCATCTATCTAACCCTAGCCCTCCACATAACACTAACCCTAGGTCCAATAGTAACCCTAACCGGATCTCTAACCCTAGCCCTCAACATAACCCTAACCCTAGGTCTAATCGTAACCCTAACCGGATCTCTAACCCTAGCCCTCAACATAACCCTAACCCTAGGTCCAATCGTAACCCTAACCGGATCTCTAACCCTAGCCCTCAACATAACCCTAACCCTAGGTCCAATCGTAACCCTAACCGGATCGCTAACCATAGCCCTCAACATAACCCTAACCCTAGGTCCAATCGTAACCCTAACCGGATCTCTAACCCTAGCCCTCAACATAACCCTAACCCTAGGTCCAATCGTAACCCTAACGGGATCTCTAACCCTAGCCCTCAACATAACCCTAACCCTAGGTCCAATCGTAACCCTAACAGGATCTCTAACCCTAGCCCTCAACATAACCCTAACCCTAGGTCCAATCGTAACCCTAACCGGATCTCTAACACTAGCCCTCAACAAAACCCTAACCCTAGGTCCAATCGTAACCCTAACCGGATCTCCAACACCAGCCCTCAACATAACCCTAACCCTAGGTCCAATCGTAATCCTAACCGGATCTCCAACCCTAGCCCTCAACATAACCCTAACCCTAGGTCCAATCGTAACCCTAACCGTCTCTCTAACCCTAGCCCTCAACATAACCCTAACCCTAGGTCCAATCGTAACCCTAACCGGATCTCTAACCCTAGCCCTCAACATAACCCTAACCCTAGGTCCAATCGTAACCCTAACCGTCTCTCTAACCCTAGCCCTCAACATAACCCTAACCCTAGGTCCAATAGTAACCCTAACAGTATCTCTAACCCTAGCCCTCAACATAACCCTAACCCTAGGTCTAATCGTAACCCTAACCGGATCTCTAACCCTAGCCCTCAACATAACCCTAACCCTAGGTCCAATCGGAACCCTAACCGGATCGCTAACCCTAGCCCTCAACATAACCCTAACCCTAGGTCCAATCGTAACCCTAACCGGATCGCTAACCATAGCCCTCAACATAACCCTAACCCTAGGTCCAATCGTAACCCTAACCGGATCTCTAACCCTAGCCCTCAACATAACCCTAACCCTAGGTCCAATCGTAACCCTAACCGGATCTCTAACCCTAGCCCTCAACATAACCCTAACCCTAGGTCCAATCGTAACCCTAACCGGATCTCTAACCCTAGCCCTCAACATAACCCTAACCCTAGGTCCAATCGTAACCCTAACCGGATCTCTAACCCTAGCCCTCAACATAACCCTAACCCTAGGTCCAATCGTAACCCTAACCGGATCTCTAACCCTAGCCCTCAACATAACCCTAACCCTAGGTCCAATCTTAACCCTAACCGGATCTCTAACCCTAGCCCTCAACATAACCCTAACCCTAGGTCCAATCTTAACCCTAACCGGATCTCTAACCCTAGCCCTCAACATAACCCTAACCCTAGGTCCAATCGTAACCCTAACCGGATCTCTATCCCTAGCCCTCAACATAACCCTAACCCTAGGTCCAATCGTAACCCTAACCGGATCTCTAACCCTAGCCCTCAACATAACCCTAACCCTAGGTCCAATCGTAACCCTAACGGGATCTCTAACCCTAGCCCTCAACATAACCCTAACCCTAGGTCCAATCGTAACCCTAACCGGATCTCTAAAGCTAGCCCTCAACATAACCCTAACCCTAGGTCCAATCGTAACCAAAACCGGATCTCTAACCCTAACCCTCAACATAACCCTAACCCTAGGTCCAATCGTAACCCTAACCGGATCTTTAACCCTAGCCCTCAACATAAACCTAACCCTAGGTGCAATCGTAACCCTAACCGGATCTCTAACCCTAGCCCTCAACATAACCCTAACCCTAGGTCCAATCGTAACCCTAACGGGATCTCTAACCCTAGCCCTCAACATAACCCTAACCCTAGGTCCAATCGTAACCCTAACCGGATCTCTAACCCTAGCCCTCAACATAACCCTAACCCTAGGTCCAATCGTAACCCTAACCGTATCTCCAACACCAGCCCTCAACATAACCCTAACCCTAGGTCCAATCGTAACCCTAACCGTATCTCTAACCCTAGCCCTCAACAAAACCCTAACCCTAGGTCCAATCGTAACCCTAACCGTATCTCCAACACCAGCCCTCAAAATAACCCTAACCCTAGGTCCAATCGTAACCCTAACCGGATCTCCAACCCTAGCCCTCAACATAACCCTAACCCAAGGTCCAATCGTAACCCTAACCGTCTCTCTAACCCTAGCCCTCAACATAACCTTAACCCTAGGTCCAATCGTAACCCTAACCGGATCTCTAACCCTAGCCCTCAACATAACCATAACCCTAGGTCCAATCGTAACCCTAACCATCTATCTAACCCCAGCCCTCCACATAACACTAACCCTAGGTCCAATAGTAACCCTAACCGGATCTCTAACCCTAGCCCTCAACATAACCCTAACCCTAGGTCTAATCGTAACCCTAACCGGATCTCTAACCCTAGCCCTCAACATAACCCTAACCCTAGGTCCAATCGTAACCCTAACCGGATCTCTAACCCTAGCCCTCAACATAACCCTAACCCTAGGTCCAATCGTAACCCTAACCGGATCTCTAACCCTAGCCCTCAACATAACCCTAACCCTAGGTCCAATCGTAACCCTAACCGGATCGCTAACCATAGCCCTCAACATAACCCTAACCCTAGGTCCAATCGTAACCCTAACCGGATCTCTAACCATAGCCCTCAACATAACCCTAACCCTAGGTCCAATCGTAACCCTAACGGGATCTCTAACCCTAGCCCTCAACATAACCCTAACCCTAGGTCCAATCGTAACCCTAACCGGATCTCTAACCCTAGCCCTCAACATAACCCTAACCCTAGGTACAATCGTAACCCTAACCGGATCTCTAAAGCTAGCCCTCAACATAACCCTAACCCTAGGTCCAATCGTAACCAAAACCGGATCTCTAACCCTAGCCCTCAACATAACCCTAACCCTAGGTCCAATCGTAACCCTAAACGGATCTCTAACCCTAGCCCTCAACATAACCCTAACCCTAGGTGCAATCGTAACCCTAACCGGATCTCTAAACCAAGCCCTCAACATAATCCTAACCCTAGGTCCAATCGTAACCCTAACCGGATCTCTAACCCAGCCCTCAACATAACCCTAACCCTAGATCCAATCGGAACCCTAACCGGATCTCTAACCCTAGCCCTGAACATAACCCTAACCCTAGGTCCAATCGTAACCCTAACCGTCTCTCTAACCCTAGCCCTCAACATAACCCTAACCCTAGGTCCAATCGTAACCCTAACCGGATCTCTAACCCTAGCCCTCAACATAACCCTAACCCTAGGTCCAATCGTAACCCTAACCGGATCTCTAACCCAAGCCCTCAACATAACCCTAACCCTAGGTCCAATCGTAACCCTAACCGGATCTCTAACCCTAGTCCTCAACATAACCCTAACCCTAGATCCAATTGTAACCCTAACCGTCTCTCTAACCCTAGCCCTCAACATAACCCTAACCCTAGGTCCAATCGTTACCCTAACCGGATCTCTAACCCTAGCCTCAACATAACCCTAACCCTAGGTGCAATCGTAACCCTAACCGGAAATATAACCCTAGCCCTCAACATAACCCTAACCCTAGGTCCAATCGTAACCCTAACCGGATCTCTAACCCTAGCCCTCAACATAACCCTATCCCTCGGTCCAATCGTAACCCTAACCGGATCTCTAACCCTAGCCCTCAACATAACCCTAACCCTAGGTCCAATCATAACCCTAACCGGATCTCTAACGCTAACCCTCAACATAACCCTAACCCTAGGTCTAATCGTAACCCTAACCGGATCTCTAACCCTAGCCCTCAACATAACCCTAACCCTAGGTCCAATCGTAACCCTAACCGGATCTCAAACCCTAGCCCTCAACATAACCCTAACCCTAGGTCCAATCGTAACCCTAACCGGATCTCTAACCCTAGCCCTGAACATAACCCTAACCCTAGGTCCAATCGTAACCCTAACCGGATCTCTAACCCTAGCCCTCAACATAACCCTAACCCTAGGTCCAATCGTAACCCTAACCGGATCTCTAACCCTAGCCCTTAACATAACCCTAACCCTAGGTCCAATCGTAACCCTAACCGGATCGCTAACCATAGCCCTCAACATAACCCCAACCCTAGGTCCAATCGTAACCCTAACCGGATCTCTAACCCTAGCCCTCAATATAACCCTAACCCTAGGTCCAATCGTAACCCTAACCGGATCTCTAACCCTAGCCCTCAACATAACCCTAACCCTAGGTCCAATCGTAACCCTAACCGGATCGCTAACCATAGCCCACAACATAACCCTAACCCTAGGTCCAATCGTAACCCTAACCGGATCTCTAACCCTAGCCCTCAACATAACCCTAACCCTAGGTCCAATCGTAACCCTAACCGGATCTCTAACCCTAGCCCTCAACATAACCCTAACCCTAGGTCCAATCGTAACCCTAACCGGATCTCTAACCCTAGCCCTCAACATAACCCTAACCCTAGGTCCAATCGTAACCCTAACCGGATCTCTAAAGCTAGCCCTCAACATAACCCTAACCCTAGGTCCAATCGTAACCAAAACCGGATCTCTAACCCTAGCCCTCAACATAACCCTAACCCTAGGTCCAATCGTAACCCTAAACGGATCTCTAACCCTAGCCCTCAACATAACCCTAACCCTAGGTGCAATCGTAACCCTAACCGGATCTCTAAACCAAGCCCTCAACATAATCCTAACCCTAGGTCCAATCGTAACCCTAACCGGATCTCTAACCCTAGCCCTCAACATAACCCTAACCCTAGATCCAATCGGAACCCTAACCGGATCTCTAACCCTAGCCCTCAACATAACCCTAACCCTAGGTCCAATCGTAACCCTAACCGTCTCTCTAACCCTAGCCCTCAACATAACCCTAACCCTAGGTCCAATCGTAACCCTAACCGGATCTCTAACCCTAGCCCTCAACATAACCCTAACCCTAGGTCCAATCGTAACCCTAACCAGATCTCTAACCCAAGCCCTCAACATAACCCTAACCCTAGGTCCAATCGTAACCCTAACCGTCTCTCTAACCCTAGCCCTCAACATAACCCTAAACCTAGGTCCAATCGTAACCCTAACCGGATCTCTAACCCTAGCCCTCAACATAACCCTAACCCTAGGTGCAATCGTAACCCTAACCGGATCTCTAACCCCAGCCCTCAACATAACCCTAACCCTAGGTGCAATCGTAACCCTAACCGGATCTCTAACCCTAGCCCTCAACATAACCCTAACCCTAGGTCCAATCATAACCCTAACCGGATCTCTAACGCTAACCCTCAACATAACCCTAACCCTAGGTCTAATCGTAACCCTAACCGGATCTCTAACCCTAGCCCTCAACATAACCCTAACCCTAGGTCCAATCGTAACCCTAACCGGATCTCTAACCCTAGCCCTCAACATAACCCTAACCCTAGGTCTAATCGTAACCCTAACCGGATCTCTAACCCTAGCCCTCAACATAACCCTAAACCTAGGTCCAATCTTAACCCTAACCGGATATCTAACCCTAGCCCTCAACATAACCCTAACCCTAGGTCCAATCTTAAACCTAACCGGATCTCTAACTCTAGCCCTCAACATAACCCTAACCCTAGGTCCAATCGTAACCCTAACCGGATCTCTTAACCCTAGCCCTCAACATAACCCTAACCCTAGGTCCAATCGTAACCCTAACCGGATCTCTAACCCTAGCCCTCAACATAACCCTAACCCTAGGTCCAATCGTAACCCTAACCGGATCTCTAACCCTAGCCCTCAACATAACCCTAACCCTAGGTCCAATCGTAACCCTAACCGGATCTCTAACCCTAGCCCTCAACATAACCCTAACCCTAGGTCCAATCGTAACCCTAACCGTCTCTCTAACCCTAGCCCTCAACATAACCCTAACCCTAGGTCCAATCGTAACCCTAACCGGATCTCTAACCCTAGCCCTCAACATAACCCTAACCCTAGGTCCAATCGTAACCCTAACCGGATCTCTAACCCTAGCCCTCAACATAACCCTAACCCTAGGTCCAATCGTAACCCTAACCGGATCTCTAACCCTAGCCCTCAACATAACACTAACCCTAGGTCCAATCGTAACCCTAACCGGATCTCTAACCCTAGCCCTCAACATAACCCTAACCCTAGGTCCAATCGTAACCCTAACCGGATCTCTAACCCTAGCCCTCAACATAACCCTAACCCTAGGTCCAATCGTAACCCTAACCGGATCTCTAACCCTAGCCCTTAACATAACCCTAACCCTAGGTCCAATCGTAACCCTAACCGGATCGCTAACCATAGCCCTCAACATAACCCCAACCCTAGGTCCAATCGTAACCCTAACCGGATCTCTAACCCTAGCCCTCAATATAACCCTAACCCTAGGTCCAATCGTAACCCTAACCGGATCTCTAACCCTAGCCCTCAACATAACCCTAACCCTAGGTCCAATCGTAACCCTAACCGGATCGCTAACCATAGCCCACAACATAACCCTAACCCTAGGTCCAATCGTAACCCTAACCGGATCTCTAACCCTAGCCCTCAACATAACCCTAACCCTAGGTCCAATCGTAACCCTAACCGGATCTCTAACCCTAGCCCTCAACAAAACCCTAACCCTAGGTCCAATCGTAACCCTAACCGTATCTCCAACACCAGCCCTCAAAATAACCCTAACCCTAGGTCCAATCGTAACCCTAACCGGATCTCCAACCCTAGCCCTCAACATAACCCTAACCCAAGGTCCAATCGTAACCCTAACCGTCTCTCTAACCCCAGCCCTCAACATAACCCTAACCCTAGGTCCAATCGTAACCCTAACCGGATCTCTAACCCTAGACCTCAACATAACCCTAACCCTAGGTCCAATCGTAACCCTAACCAGATCTCTAACCCAAGCCCTCAACATAACCCTAACCCTAGGTCCAATCGTAACCCTAACCGGATCTCTAACCCTATTCCTCAACATAACCCTAACCCTAGGTCCAATCGTAACCCTAACCGGATCTCTAACCCTAGCCCTCAACATAACCCTAACCCTAGGTCCAATCGTAACCCTAACCGGATCTCTAACCCTAGCCCTGAACATAACCCTAACCCTAGGTCCAATCGTAACCCTAACCGGATCTCTAACCCTAGCCCTCAACATAACCCTAACCCTAGGTCCAATCGTAACCCTAACCGGATCTCTAACCCTAGCCCTTAACATAACCCTAACCCTAGGTCCAATCGTAACCCTAACCGGATCGCTAACCATAGCCCTCAACATAACCCCAACCCTAGGTCCAATCGTAACCCTAACCGGATCTCTAACCCTAGCCCTCAATATAACCCTAACCCTAGGTCCAATCGTAACCCTAACCGGATCTCTAACCCTAGCCCTCAACATAACCCTAACCCTAGGTCCAATCGTAACCCTAACCGGATCGCTAACCATAGCCCACAACATAACCCTAACCCTAGGTCCAATCGTAACCCTAACCGGATCTCTAACCCTAGCCCTCAACATAACCCTAACCCTAGGTCCAATCGTAACCCTAACCGGATCTCTAACCCTAGCCCTCAACATAACCCTAACCCTAGGTCCAATCGTAACCCTAACCGGATCTTTAACCCTAGCCCTCAACATAACCCTAACCCTAGGTCCAATCGTAACCCTAACCGGATCTCTAAAGCTAGCCCTCAACATAACCCTAACCCTAGGTCCAATCGTAACCAAAACCGGATCTCTAACCCTAGCCCTCAACATAACCCTAACCCTAGGTCCAATCGTAACCCTAAACGGATCTCTAACCCTAGCCCTCAACATAACCCTAACCCTAGGTGCAATCGTAACCCTAACCGGATCTCTAAACCAAGCCCTCAACATAATCCTAACCCTAGGTCCAATCGTAACCCTAACCGAATCTCTAACCCTAGCCCTCAACATAACCCTAACCCTAGATCCAATCGGAACCCTAACCGGATCTCTAACCCTAGCCCTCAACATAACCCTAACCCTAGGTCCAATCGTAACCCTAACCGTCTCTCTAACCCTAGCCCTCAACATAACCCTAACCCTAGGTCCAATCGTAACCCTAACCGGATCTCTAACCCTAGCCCTCAACATAACCCTAACCCTAGGTCCAATCGTAACCCTAACCAGATCTCTAACCCAAGCCCTCAACATAACCCTAACCCTAGGTCCAATCGTAACCCTAACCGGATCTCTAACCCTATTCCTCAACATAACCCTAACCCTAGGTCCAATCGTAACCCTAACCGGATCTCTAACCCTAGCCCTCAACATAACCCTAACCCTAGGTCCAATCGTAACCCTAACCGGATCTCTAACCCTAGCCCTGAACATAACCCTAACCCTAGGTCCAATCGTAACCCTAACCGGATCTCTAACCCTAGCCCTCAACATAACCCTAACCCTAGGTCCAATCGTAACCCTAACCGGATCTCTAACCCTAGCCCTTAACATAACCCTAACCCTAGGTCCAATCGTAACCCTAACCGGATCGCTAACCATAGCCCTCAACATAACCCCAACCCTAGGTCCAATCGTAACCCTAACCGGATCTCTAACCCTAGCCCTCAATATAACCCTAACCCTAGGTCCAATCGTAACCCTAACCGGATCTCTAACCCTAGCCCTCAACATAACCCTAACCCTAGGTATAATCGTAACCCTAACCGGATCGCTAACCATAGCCCACAACATAACCCTAACCCTAGGTCCAATCGTAACCCTAACCGGATCTCTAACCCTAGCCCTCAACATAACCCTAACCCTAGGTCCAATCGTAACCCTAACCGGATCTCTAACCCTAGCCCTCAACATAACCCTAACCCTAGGTCCAATCGTAACCCTAACCGGATCTTTAACCCTAGCCCTCAACATAACCCTAACCCTAGGTCCAATCGTAACCCTAACCGGATCTCTAAAGCTAGCCCTCAACATAACCCTAACCCTAGGTCCAATCGTAACCAAAACCGGATCTCTAACCCTAGCCCTCAACATAACCCTAACCCTAGGTCCAATCGTAACCCTAAACGGATCTCTAACCCTAGCCCTCAACATAACCCTAACCCTAGGTGCAATCGTAACCCTAACCGGATCTCTAAACCAAGCCCTCAACATAATCCTAACCCTAGGTCCAATCGTAACCCTAACCGAATCTCTAACCCTAGCCCTCAACATAACCCTAACCCTAGATCCAATCGGAACCCTAACCGGATCTCTAACCCTAGCCCTCAACATAACCCTAACCCTAGGTCCAATCGTAACCCTAACCGTCTCTCTAACCCTAGCCCTCAACATAACCCTAACCCTAGGTCCAATCGTAACCCTAACCGGATCTCTAACCCTAGCCCTCAACATAACCCTAACCCTAGGTCCAATCGTAACCCTAACCAGATCTCTAACCCAAGCCCTCAACATAACCCTAACCCTAGGTCCAATCGTAACCCTAACCGGATCTCTAACCCTATTCCTCAACATAACCCTAACCCTAGGTCCAATCGTAACCCTAACCGTCTCTCTAACCCTAGCCCTCAACATAACCCTAAACCTAGGTCCAATCGTAACCCTAACCGGATCTCTAACCCTAGCCCTCAACATAACCCTCACCCTAGGTGCAATCGTAACCCTAACCGGATCTCTAACCCCAGCCCTCAACATAACCCTAACCCTAGGTGCAATCGTAACCCTAACCGGATCTCTAACCCTAGCCCTCAACATAACCCTAACCCTAGGTCCAATCATAACCCTAACCGGATCTCTAACGCTAACCCTCAACATAACCCTAACCCTAGGTCTAATCGTAACCCTAACCGGATCTCTAACCCTAGCCCTCAACATAACCCTAACCCTAGGTCCAATCGTAACCCTAACCGGATCTCTAACCCTAGCCCTCAACATAACCCTAACCCTAGGTCTAATCGTAACCCTAACCGGATCTCTAACCCTAGCCCTCAACATAACCCTAAACCTAGGTCCAATCTTAACCCTAACCGGATATCTAACCCTAGCCCTCAACATAACCCTAACCCTAGGTCCAATCTTAAACCTAACCGGATCTCTAACTCTAGCCCTCAACATAACCCTAACCCTAGGTCCAATCGTAACCCTAACCGGATCTCTTAACCCTAGCCCTCAACATAACCCTAACCCTAGGTCCAATCGTAACCCTAACCGGATCTCTAACCCTAGCCCTCAACATAACCCTAACCCTAGGTCCAATCGTAACCCTAACCGGATCTCTAACCCTAGCCCTCAACATAACCCTAACCCTAGGTCCAATCGTAACCCTAACCGGATCTCTAACCCTAGCCCTCAACATAACCCTAACCCTAGGTCCAATCGTAACCCTAACCGTCTCTCTAACCCTAGCCCTCAACATAACCCTAACCCTAGGTCCAATCGTAACCCTAACCGGATCTCTAACCCTAGCCCTCAACATAACCCTAACCCTAGGTCCAATCGTAACCCTAACCGGATCTCTAACCCTAGCCCTCAACATAACCATAACCCTAGGTCCAATCGTAACCCTAACCGGATCTCTAACCCTAGCCCTCAACATAACACTAACCCTAGGTCCAATCGTAACCCTAACCGGATCTCTAACCCTAGCCCTCAACATAACCCTAACCCTAGGTCCAATCGTAACCCTAACCGGATCTCTAACCCTAGCCCTCAACATAACCCTAACCCTAGGTCCAATCGTAACCCTAACCGGATCTCTAACCCTAGCCCTTAACATAACCCTAACCCTAGGTCCAATCGTAACCCTAACCGGATCGCTAACCATAGCCCTCAACATAACCCCAACCCTAGGTCCAATCGTAACCCTAACCGGATCTCTAACCCTAGCCCTCAATATAACCCTAACCCTAGGTCCAATCGTAACCCTAACCGGATCTCTAACCCTAGCCCTCAACATAACCCTAACCCTAGGTCCAATCGTAACCCTAACCGGATCGCTAACCATAGCCCACAACATAACCCTAACCCTAGGTCCAATCGTAACCCTAACCGGATCTCTAACCCTAGCCCTCAACATAACCCTAACCCTAGGTCCAATCGTAACCCTAACCGGATCTCTAACCCTAGCCCTCAACAAAACCCTAACCCTAGGTCCAATCGTAACCCTAACCGTATCTCCAACACCAGCCCTCAAAATAACCCTAACCCTAGGTCCAATCGTAACCCTAACCGGATCTCCAACCCTAGCCCTCAACATAACCCTAACCCAAGGTCCAATCGTAACCCTAACCGTCTCTCTAACCCTAGCCCTCAACATAACCCTAACCCTAGGTCCAATCGTAACCCTAACCGGATCTCTAACCCTAGCCCTCAACATAACCCTAACCCTAGGTCCAATCGTAACCCTAACCAGATCTCTAACCCAAGCCCTCAACATAACCCTAACCCTAGGTCCAATCGTAACCCTAACCGGATCTCTAACCCTATTCCTCAACATAACCCTAACCCTAGGTCCAATCGTAACCCTAACCGTCTCTCTAACCCTAGCCCTCAACATAACCCTAAACCTAGGTCCAATCGTAACCCTAACCGGATCTCTAACCCTAGCCCTCAACATAACCCTAACCCTAGGTGCAATCGTAACCCTAACCGGATCTCTAACCCCAGCCCTCAACATAACCCTAACCCTAGGTGCAATCGTAACCCTAACCGGATCTCTAACCCTAGCCCTCAACATAACCCTAACCCTAGGTCCAATCATAACCCTAACCGGATATCTAACCCTAGCCCTCAACATAACCCTAACCCTAGGTCCAATCTTAAACCTAACCGGATCTCTAACTCTAGCCCTCAACATAACCCTAACCCTAGGTCCAATCGTAACCCTAACCGGATCTCTTAACCCTAGCCCTCAACATAACCCTAACCCTAGGTCCAATCGTAACCCTAACCGGATCTCTAACCCTAGCCCTCAACATAACCCTAACCCTAGGTCCAATCGTAGCCCTAACCGGATCTCTAACCCTAGCCCTCAACATAACCCTAACCCTAGGTCCAATCGTAACCCTAACCGGATCTCTAACCCTAGCCCTCAACATAACCCTAACCCTAGGTCCAATCGTAACCCTAACCGTCTCTCTAACCCTAGCCCTCAACATAACCCTAACCCTAGGTCCAATCGTAACCCTAACCGGATCTCTAACCCTAGCCCTCAACATAACCCTAACCCTAGGTCCAATCGTAACCCTAACCGGATCTCTAACCCTAGCCCTCAACATAACCCTAACCCTAGGTCCAATCGTAACCCTAACCGGATCTCTAACCCTAGCCCTCAACATAACACTAACCCTAGGTCCAATCGTAACCCTAACCGGATCTCTAACCCTAGCCCTCAACATAACCCTAACCCTAGGTCCAATCGTAACCCTAACCGGATCTCTAACCCTAGCCCTCAACATAACCCTAACCCTAGGTCCAATCGTAACCCTAACCGGATCTCTAACCCTAGCCCTCAACATAACCCTAACCCTAGGTCCAATCGTAACCCTAACCGGATCTCTAACCCTAGCCCTCAACATAACACTAACCCTAGGTCCAATCGTAACCCTAACCGGATCTCTAACCCTAGCCCTCAACATAACCCTAACCCTAGGTCCAATCGTAACCCTAACCGGATCTCTAACCCTAGCCCTCAACATAACCCTAACCCTAGGTCCAATCGTAACCCTAACCGGATCTCTAACCCTAGCCCTTAACATAACCCTAACCCTAGGTCCAATCGTAACCCTAACCGGATCGCTAACCATAGCCCTCAACATAACCCCAACCCTAGGTCCAATCGTAACCCTAACCGGATCTCTAACCCTAGCCCTCAATATAACCCTAACCCTAGGTCCAATCGTAACCCTAACCGGATCTCTAACCCTAGCCCTCAACATAACCCTAACCCTAGGTCCAATCGTAACCCTAACCGGATCGCTAACCATAGCCCACAACATAACCCTAACCCTAGGTCCAATCGTAACCCTAACCGGATCTCTAACCCTAGCCCTCAACATAACCCTAACCCTAGGTCCAATCGTAACCCTAACCGGATCTCTAACCCTAGCCCTCAACAAAACCCTAACCCTAGGTCCAATCGTAACCCTAACCGTATCTCCAACACCAGCCCTCAAAATAACCCTAACCCTAGGTCCAATCGTAACCCTAACCGGATCTCCAACCCTAGCCCTCAACATAACCCTAACCCAAGGTCCAATCGTAACCCTAACCGTCTCTCTAACCCTAGCCCTCAACATAACCTTAACCCTAGGTCCAATCGTAACCCTAACCGGATCTCTAACCCTAGCCCTCAACATAACCATAACCCTAGGTCCAATCGTAACCCTAACCATCTATCTAACCCTAGCCCTCCACATAACACTAACCCTAGGTCCAATAGTAACCCTAACCGGATCTCTAACCCTAGCCCTCAACATAACCCTAACCCTAGGTCTAATCGTAACCCTAACCGGATCTCTAACCCTAGCCCTCAACATAACCCTAACCCTAGGTCCAATCGTAACCCTAACCGGATCTCTAACCCTAGCCCTCAACATAACCCTAACCCTAGGTCCAATCGTAACCCTAACCGGATCTCTAACCCTAGCCCTCAACATAACCCTAACCCTAGGTCCAATCGTAACCCTAACCGGATCGCTAACCATAGCCCTCAACATAACCCTAACCCTAGGTCCAATCGTAACCCTAACCGGATCTCTAACCATAGCCCTCAACATAACCCTAACCCTAGGTCCAATCGTAACCCTAACGGGATCTCTAACCCTAGCCCTCAACATAACCCTAACCCTAGGTCCAATCGTAACCCTAACCGGATCTCTAACCCTAGCCCTCAACATAACCCTAACCCTAGGTACAATCGTAACCCTAACCGGATCTCTAAAGCTAGCCCTCAACATAACCCTAACCCTAGGTCCAATCGTAACCAAAACCGGATCTCTAACCCTAGCCCTCAACATAACCCTAACCCTAGGTCCAATCGTAACCCTAAACGGATCTCTAACCCTAGCCCTCAACATAACCCTAACCCTAGGTGCAATCGTAACCCTAACCGGATCTCTAAACCAAGCCCTCAACATAATCCTAACCCTAGGTCCAATCGTAACCCTAACCGGATCTCTAACCCAGCCCTCAACATAACCCTAACCCTAGATCCAATCGGAACCCTAACCGGATCTCTAACCCTAGCCCTGAACATAACCCTAACCCTAGGTCCAATCGTAACCCTAACCGTCTCTCTAACCCTAGCCCTCAACATAACCCTAACCCTAGGTCCAATCGTAACCCTAACCGGATCTCTAACCCTAGCCCTCAACATAACCCTAACCCTAGGTCCAATCGTAACCCTAACCGGATCTCTAACCCAAGCCCTCAACATAACCCTAACCCTAGGTCCAATCGTAACCCTAACCGGATCTCTAACCCTAGTCCTCAACATAACCCTAACCCTAGATCCAATTGTAACCCTAACCGTCTCTCTAACCCTAGCCCTCAACATAACCCTAACCCTAGGTCCAATCGTTACCCTAACCGGATCTCTAACCCTAGCCCTCAACATAACCCTAACCCTAGGTGCAATCGTAACCCTAACCGGAAATCTAACCCTAGCCCTCAACATAACCCTAACCCTAGGTCCAATCGTAACCCTAACCGGATCTCTAACCCTAGCCCTCAACATAACCCTATCCCTCGGTCCAATCGTAACCCTAACCGGATCTCTAACCCTAGCCCTCAACATAACCCTAACCCTAGGTCCAATCATAACCCTAACCGGATCTCTAACGCTAACCCTCAACATAACCCTAACCCTAGGTCTAATCGTAACCCTAACTGGATCTCTAACCCTAGCCCTCAACATAACCCTAACCCTAGGTCCAATCGTAACCCTAACCGGATCTCTAACCCTAGCCCTCAACATAACCCTAACCCTAGGTCCAATCGTAACCCTAACCGGATCTCTAACCCTAGCCCTGAACATAACCCTAACCCTAGGTCCAATCGTAACCCTAACCGGATCTCTAACCCTAGCCCTCAACATAACCCTAACCCTAGGTCCAATCGTAACCCTAACCGGATCTCTAACCCTAGCCCTTAACATAACCCTAACCCTAGGTCCAATCGTAACCCTAACCGGATCGCTAACCATAGCCCTCAACATAACCCCAACCCTAGGTCCAATCGTAACCCTAACCGGATCTCTAACCCTAGCCCTCAATATAACCCTAACCCTAGGTCCAATCGTAACCCTAACCGGATCTCTAACCCTAGCCCTCAACATAACCCTAACCCTAGGTCCAATCGTAACCCTAACCGGATCGCTAACCATAGCCCACAACATAACCCTAACCCTAGGTCCAATCGTAACCCTAACCGGATCTCTAACCCTAGCCCTCAACATAACCCTAACCCTAGGTCCAATCGTAACCCTAACCGGATCTCTAACCCTAGCCCTCAACATAACCCTAACCCTAGGTCCAATCGTAACCCTAACCGGATCTCTAACCCTAGCCCTCAACATAACCCTAACCCTAGGTCCAATCGTAACCCTAACCGGATCTCTAAAGCTAGCCCTCAACATAACCCTAACCCTAGGTCCAATCGTAACCAAAACCGGATCTCTAACCCTAGCCCTCAACATAACCCTAACCCTAGGTCCAATCGTAACCCTAAACGGATCTCTAACCCTAGCCCTCAACATAACCCTAACCCTAGGTGCAATCGTAACCCTAACCGGATCTCTAAACCAAGCCCTCAACATAATCCTAACCCTAGGTCCAATCGTAACCCTAACCGGATCTCTAACCCTAGCCCTCAACATAACCCTAACCCTAGATCCAATCGGAACCCTAACCGGATCTCTAACCCTAGCCCTCAACATAACCCTAACCCTAGGTCCAATCGTAACCCTAACCGTCTCTCTAACCCTAGCCCTCAACATAACCCTAACCCTAGGTCCAATCGTAACCCTAACCGGATCTCTAACCCTAGCCCTCAACATAACCCTAACCCTAGGTCCAATCGTAACCCTAACCAGATCTCTAACCCAAGCCCTCAACATAACCCTAACCCTAGGTCCAATCGTAACCCTAACCGGATCTCTAACCCTATTCCTCAACATAACCCTAACCCTAGGTCCAATCGTAACCCTAACCGTCTCTCTAACCCTAGCCCTCAACATAACCCTAAACCTAGGTCCAATCGTAACCCTAACCGGATCTCTAACCCTAGCCCTCAACATAACCCTAACCCTAGGTGCAATCGTAACCCTAACCGGATCTCTAACCCCAGCCCTCAACATAACCCTAACCCTAGGTGCAATCGTAACCCTAACCGGATCTCTAACCCTAGCCCTCAACATAACCCTAACCCTAGGTCCAATCATAACCCTAACCGGATCTCTAACGCTAACCCTCAACATAACCCTAACCCTAGGTCTAATCGTAACCCTAACCGGATCTCTAACCCTAGCCCTCAACATAACCCTAACCCTAGGTCCAATCGTAACCCTAACCGGATCTCTAACCCTAGCCCTCAACATAACCCTAACCCTAGGTCTAATCGTAACCCTAACCGGATCTCTAACCCTAGCCCTCAACATAACCCTAAACCTAGGTCCAATCTTAACCCTAACCGGATATCTAACCCTAGCCCTCAACATAACCCTAACCCTAGGTCCAATCTTAAACCTAACCGGATCTCTAACTCTAGCCCTCAACATAACCCTAACCCTAGGTCCAATCGTAACGCTAACCGGATCTCTTAACCCTAGCCCTCAACATAACCCTAACCCTAGGTCCAATCGTAACCCTAACCGGATCTCTAACCCTAGCCCTCAACATAACCCTAACCCTAGGTCCAATCGTAACCCTAACCGGATCTCTAACCCTAGCCCTCAACATAACCCTAACCCTAGGTCCAATCGTAACCCTAACCGGATCTCTAACCCTAGCCCTCAACATAACCCTAACCCTAGGTCCAATCGTAACCCTAACCGTCTCTCTAACCCTAGCCCTGAACATAACCCTAACCCTAGGTCCAATCGTAACCCTAACCGGATCTCTAACCCTAGCCCTCAACATAACCCTAACCCTAGGTCCAATCGTAACCCTAACCGGATCTCTAACCCTAGCCCTCAACATAACCCTAACCCTAGGTCCAATCGTAACCCTAACCGGATCTCTAACCCTAGCCCTCAACATAACACTAACCCTAGGTCCAATCGTAACCCTAACCGGATCTCTAACCCTAGCCCTCAACATAACCCTAACCCTAGGTCCAATCGTAACCCTAACCGGATCTCTAACCCTAGCCCTCAACATAACCCTAACCCTAGGTCCAATCGTAACCCTAACCGGATCTCTAACCCTAGCCCTTAACATAACCCTAACCCTAGGTCCAATCGTAACCCTAACCGGATCGCTAACCATAGCCCTCAACATAACCCCAACCCTAGGTCCAATCGTAACCCTAACCGGATCTCTAACCCTAGCCCTCAATATAACCCTAACCCTAGGTCCAATCGTAACCCTAACCGGATCTCTAACCCTAGCCCTCAACATAACCCTAACCCTAGGTCCAATCGTAACCCTAACCGGATCGCTAACCATAGCCCACAACATAACCCTAACCCTAGGTCCAATCGTAACCCTAACCGGATCTCTAACCCTAGCCCTCAACATAACCCTAACCCTAGGTCCAATCGTAACCCTAACCGGATCTCTAACCCTAGCCCTCAACATAACCCTAACCCTAGGTCCAATCGTAACCCTAACCGGATCTCTAACCCTAGCCCTCAACATAACCCTAACCCTAGGTCCAATCGTAAGCCTAACCGGATCTCTAAAGCTAGCCCTCAACATAACCCTAACCCTAGGTCCAATCGTAACCAAAACCGGATCTCTAACCCTAGCCCTCAACATAACCCTAACCCTAGGTCCAATCGTAACCCTAAACGGATCTCTAACCCTAGCCCTCAACATAACCCTAACCCTAGGTGCAATCGTAACCCTAACCGGATCTCTAAACCAAGCCCTCAACATAATCCTAACCCTAGGTCCAATCGTAACCCTAACCGGATCTCTAACCCTAGCCCTCAACATAACCCTAACCCTAGATCCAATCGGAACCCTAACCGGATCTCTAACCCTAGCCCTCAACATAACCCTAACCCTAGGTCCAATCGTAACCCTAACCGTCTCTCTAACCCTAGCCCTCAACATAACCCTAACCCTAGGTCCAATCGTAACCCTAACCGGATCTCTAACCCTAGCCCTCAAAATAACCCTAACCCTAGGTCCAATCGTAACCCTAACCAGATCTCTAACCCAAGCCCTCAACATAACCCTAACCCTAGGTCCAATCGTAACCCTAACCGGATCTCTAACCCTATTCCTCAACATAACCCTAACCCTAGGTCCAATCGTAACCCTAACCGTCTCTCTAACCCTAGCCCTCAACATAACCCTAAACCTAGGTCCAATCGTAACCCTAACCGGATCTCTAACCCTAGCCCTCAACATAACCCTAACCCTAGGTGCAATCGTAACCCTAACCGGATCTCTAACCCCAGCCCTCAACATAACCCTAACTCTAGGTGCAATCGTAACCCTAACCGGATCTCTAACCCTAGCCCTCAACATAACCCTAACCCTAGGTCCAATCATAACCCTAACCGGATCTCTAACGCTAACCCTCAACATAACCCTAACCCTAGGTCTAATCGTAACCCTAACCGGATCTCTAACCCTAGCCCTCAACATAACCCTAACCCTAGGTCCAATCGTAACCCTAACCGGATCTCTAACCCTAGCCCTCAACATAACCCTAACCCTAGGTCCAATCGTAACCCTAACCGGATCTCTAACCCTAGCCCTCAACATAACCCTAAACCTAGGTCCAATCTTAACCCTAACCGGATATCTAACCCTAGCCCTCAACATAACCCTAACCCTAGGTCCAATCTTAAACCTAACCGGATCTCTAACTCTAGCCCTCAACATAACCCTAACCCTAGGTCCAATCGTAACCCTAACCGGATCTCTTAACCCTAGCCCTCAACATAACCCTAACCCTAGGTCCAATCGTAACCCTAACCGGATCTCTAACCCTAGCCCTCAACATAACCCTAACCCTAGGTCCAATCGTAACCCTAACCGGATCTCTAACCCTAGCCCTCAACATAACCCTAACCCTAGGTCCAATCGTAACCCTAACCGGATCTCTTAACCCTAGCCCTCAACATAACCCTAACCCTAGGTCCAATCGTAACCCTAACCGGATCTCTAACCCTAGCCCTCAACATAACCCTAACCCTAGGTCCAATCGTAACCCTAACCGGATCTCTTAACCCTAGCCCTCAACATAACCCTAACCCTAGGTCCAATCGTAACCCTAACCGGATCTCTAACCCTAGCCCTCAACATAACCCTAACCCTAGGTCCAATCGTAACCCTAACCGGATCTCTAACCCTAGCCCTCAACATAACCATAACCCTAGGTCCAATCGTAACCCTAACCGGATCTCTAACCCTAGCCCTCAACATAACCCTAACCCTAGGTCCAATCGTAACCCTAACCGGATCTCTAATCCTAGCCCTCATCATAACCCTAACCCTAGGTCCAATCGTAACCCTAACGGGATCTCTGACCCTAGCCCTCAACATAACCCTAACCCTAGGTCCAATCGTAGCCCTAACGGGATCTCTGACCCTAGCCCTCAACATAACCCTAACCCTAGGTCCAATCGTAACCCTAATGGGATCTCTGACCCTAGCCCTCAACATAACCCTAACCCTAGGTCCAATCGTAACCCTAACCGGATCTCTAAAGCTAGCCCTCAACATAACCCTAACCCTAGGTCCAATCGTAACCAAAACCGGATCTCTAACCCTAGCCCTCAACATAACCCTAACCCTAGGTCCAATCGTAACCCTAACCGGATCTCTAACCCTAGCCCTCAACATAACCCTAACCCTAGGTCCAATCGTAACCCTAACCGGATCTCTAACTCTAGCCCTCAACATAACCCTAACCCTAGGTCCAATCGTAACGCTAACCGGATCTCTTAACCCTAGCCCTCAACATAACCCTAACCCTAGGTCCAATCGTAACCCTAACCGGATCTCTAACCCTAGCCCTCAACATAACCCTAACCCTAGGTCCAATCGTAACCCTAACCGGATCTCTAACCCTAGCCCTCAACATAACCCTAACCCTAGGTCCAATCGTAACCCTAACCGGATCTCTAACCCTAGCCCTCAACATAACCCTAACCCTAGGTCCAATCGTAACCCTAACCGTCTCTCTAACCCTAGCCCTGAACATAACCCTAACCCTAGGTCCAATCGTAACCCTAACCGGATCTCTAACCCTAGCCCTCAACATAACCCTAACCCTAGGTCCAATCGTAACCCTAACCGGATCTCTAACCCTAGCCCTCAACATAACCCTAACCCTAGGTCCAATCGTAACCCTAACCGGATCTCTAACCCTAGCCCTCAACATAACACTAACCCTAGGTCCAATCGTAACCCTAACCGGATCTCTAACCCTAGCCCTCAACATAACCCTAACCCTAGGTCCAATCGTAACCCTAACCGGATCTCTAACCCTAGCCCTCAACATAACCCTAACCCTAGGTCCAATCGTAACCCTAACCGGATCTCTAACCCTAGCCCTTAACATAACCCTAACCCTAGGTCCAATCGTAACCCTAACCGGATCGCTAACCATAGCCCTCAACATAACCCCAACCCTAGGTCCAATCGTAACCCTAACCGGATCTCTAACCCTAGCCCTCAATATAACCCTAACCCTAGGTCCAATCGTAACCCTAACCGGATCTCTAACCCTAGCCCTCAACATAACCCTAACCCTAGGTCCAATCGTAACCCTAACCGGATCGCTAACCATAGCCCACAACATAACCCTAACCCTAGGTCCAATCGTAACCCTAACCGGATCTCTAACCCTAGCCCTCAACATAACCCTAACCCTAGGTCCAATCGTAACCCTAACCGGATCTCTAACCCTAGCCCTCAACATAACCCTAACCCTAGGTCCAATCGTAACCCTAACCGGATCTCTAACCCTAGCCCTCAACATAACCCTAACCCTAGGTCCAATCGTAAGCCTAACCGGATCTCTAAAGCTAGCCCTCAACATAACCCTAACCCTAGGTCCAATCGTAACCAAAACCGGATCTCTAACCCTAGCCCTCAACATAACCCTAACCCTAGGTCCAATCGTAACCCTAAACGGATCTCTAACCCTAGCCCTCAACATAACCCTAACCCTAGGTGCAATCGTAACCCTAACCGGATCTCTAAACCAAGCCCTCAACATAATCCTAACCCTAGGTCCAATCGTAACCCTAACCGGATCTCTAACCCTAGCCCTCAACATAACCCTAACCCTAGATCCAATCGGAACCCTAACCGGATCTCTAACCCTAGCCCTCAACATAACCCTAACCCTAGGTCCAATCGTAACCCTAACCGTCTCTCTAACCCTAGCCCTCAACATAACCCTAACCCTAGGTCCAATCGTAACCCTAACCGGATCTCTAACCCTAGCCCTCAAAATAACCCTAACCCTAGGTCCAATCGTAACCCTAACCAGATCTCTAACCCAAGCCCTCAACATAACCCTAACCCTAGGTCCAATCGTAACCCTAACCGGATCTCTAACCCTATTCCTCAACATAACCCTAACCCTAGGTCCAATCGTAACCCTAACCGTCTCTCTAACCCTAGCCCTCAACATAACCCTAAACCTAGGTCCAATCGTAACCCTAACCGGATCTCTAACCCTAGCCCTCAACATAACCCTAACCCTAGGTGCAATCGTAACCCTAACCGGATCTCTAACCCCAGCCCTCAACATAACCCTAACTCTAGGTGCAATCGTAACCCTAACCGGATCTCTAACCCTAGCCCTCAACATAACCCTAACCCTAGGTCCAATCATAACCCTAACCGGATCTCTAACGCTAACCCTCAACATAACCCTAACCCTAGGTCTAATCGTAACCCTAACCGGATCTCTAACCCTAGCCCTCAACATAACCCTAACCCTAGGTCCAATCGTAACCCTAACCGGATCTCTAACCCTAGCCCTCAACATAACCCTAACCCTAGGTCCAATCGTAACCCTAACCGGATCTCTAACCCTAGCCCTCAACATAACCCTAAACCTAGGTCCAATCTTAACCCTAACCGGATATCTAACCCTAGCCCTCAACATAACCCTAACCCTAGGTCCAATCTTAAACCTAACCGGATCTCTAACTCTAGCCCTCAACATAACCCTAACCCTAGGTCCAATCGTAACCCTAACCGGATCTCTTAACCCTAGCCCTCAACATAACCCTAACCCTAGGTCCAATCGTAACCCTAACCGGATCTCTAACCCTAGCCCTCAACATAACCCTAACCCTAGGTCCAATCGTAACCCTAACCGGATCTCTAACCCTAGCCCTCAACATAACCCTAACCCTAGGTCCAATCGTAACCCTAACCGGATCTCTTAACCCTAGCCCTCAACATAACCCTAACCCTAGGTCCAATCGTAACCCTAACCGGATCTCTAACCCTAGCCCTCAACATAACCCTAACCCTAGGTCCAATCGTAACCCTAACCGGATCTCTTAACCCTAGCCCTCAACATAACCCTAACCCTAGGTCCAATCGTAACCCTAACCGGATCTCTAACCCTAGCCCTCAACATAACCCTAACCCTAGGTCCAATCGTAACCCTAACCGGATCTCTAACCCTAGCCCTCAACATAACCATAACCCTAGGTCCAATCGTAACCCTAACCGGATCTCTAACCCTAGCCCTCAACATAACCCTAACCCTAGGTCCAATCGTAACCCTAACCGGATCTCTAATCCTAGCCCTCATCATAACCCTAACCCTAGGTCCAATCGTAACCCTAACGGGATCTCTGACCCTAGCCCTCAACATAACCCTAACCCTAGGTCCAATCGTAGCCCTAACGGGATCTCTGACCCTAGCCCTCAACATAACCCTAACCCTAGGTCCAATCGTAACCCTAATGGGATCTCTGACCCTAGCCCTCAACATAACCCTAACCCTAGGTCCAATCGTAACCCTAACCGGATCTCTAAAGCTAGCCCTCAACATAACCCTAACCCTAGGTCCAATCGTAACCAAAACCGGATCTCTAACCCTAGCCCTCAACATAACCCTAACCCTAGGTCCAATCGTAACCCTAACCGGATCTCTAACCCTAGCCCTCAACATAACCCTAACCCTAGGTCCAATCGTAACCCTAACCGGATCTCTAACCCTAGCCCTCAACATAACCCTAACCCTAGGTCCAATCGTAACCCTAACGGGATCTCTAACCCTAGCCCTCAACATAACCCTAACCCTAGGTCCAATCGTAACCCTAACCGGATCTTTAACCCTAGCCCTCAACATAACCCTAACCCTAGGTCCAATCGTAACCCTAACCGGATCTCTAACCCTAGCCCTCAACAAAACCCTAACCCTAGGTCCAATCGTAACCCTAACCGGATCTCCAACACCAGCCCTCAACATAACCCTAACCCTAGGTCCAATCGTAATCCTAACCGGATCTCCAACCCTAGCCCTCAACATAACCCTAACCCTAGGTCCAATCGTAACCCTAACCGTCTCTCTAACCCTAGCCCTCAACATAACCCTAACCCTAGGTCCAATCGTAACCCTAACCGGATCTCTAACCCTAGCCCTCAACATAACCCTAACCCTAGGTCCAATCGTAACCCTAACCGTCTCTCTAACCCTAGCCCTCAACATAACCCTAACCCTAGGTCCAATAGTAACCCTAACAGGATCTCTAACCCTAGCCCTCAACATAACCCTAACCCTAGGTCTAATCGTAACCCTAACCGGATCTCTAACCCTAGCCCTCAACATAACCCTAACCCTAGGTCCAATCGGAACCCTAACCGAATCGCTAACCCTAGCCCTCAACATAACCCTAACCCTAGGTCCAATCGTAACCCTAACCGGATCGCTAACCCTAGCCCTCAACATAACCCTAACCCTAGGTCCAATCGTAACCCTAACCGTCTCTCTAACCCTAGCCCTCAACATAACCCTAACCCTAGGTCCAATCGTAACCCTAACCGGATCTCTAACCCTAGCCCTCAACATAACCCTAACCCTAGGTCCAATCGTAACCCTAACCGGATCTCTAACCCTAGCCCTCAACATAACCCTAACCCTAGGTCCAATCGTAACCCTAACCGTATCTCTAACCCTAGCCCTCAACATAACCCTAACCCTAGGTCCAATCGTAACCCTAACCGGATCTCTAACCCTAGCCCTCAACATAACCCTAACCCTAGGTCCAATCGTAACCCTAACCGGATCGCTAACCATAGCCCTCAACATAACCCTAACCATAGGTCCAATCGTAACCCTAACCGGATCTCTAACCCTAGCCCTCAACATAACCCTAACCCTAGGTCCAATCGTAACCCTAACGGGATCTCTAACCCTAGCCCTCAACATAACCCTAACCCTAGGTCCAATCGTAACCCTAACCGGATCTCTAACCCTAGCCCTCAACATAACCCTAACCCTAGGTCCAATCGTAACCCTAACCGGATCCCTAACCCTAGCCCTCAACATAACCCTAACCCTACCTAGGTCCAATCGTAACCCTAACCGGATCTCTAACCCTAGCCCTCAACATAACCCTAACCCTAGGTCCAATCGTAACCCTAACGGGATCTCTAACCCTAGCCCTCAACATAACCCTAACCCTAGGTCCAATCGTAACCCTAACCGGATCTCTAACCCTAGCCCTCAACATAACCCTAACCCTAGGTCCAATCGTAACCCTAACGGGATCTCTAACCCTAGCCCTCAACATAACCCTAACCCTAGGTCCAATCGTAGCCCTAACGGGATCTCTGACCCTAGCCCTCAACATAACCCTAACCCTAGGTCCAATCGTAACCCTAACGGGATCTCTGACCCTAGCCCTCAACATAACCCTAACCCTAGGTCCAATCGTAACCCTAACCGGATCTCTAAAGCTAGCCCTCAACATAACCCTAACCCTAGGTCCAATCGTAACCCTAACCGTATCTCTAACCCTAGCCCTCAACATAACCCTAACCCTAGGTCCAATCGTAACCCTAACCGGATCTCTAACCCTAGCCCTCAACATAACCCTAACCCTAGGTCCAATCGTAACCCTAACCGGATCTCTAACCCTAGCCCTCAACATAACCCTAACCCTAGGTCCAATCGTAACCCTAACCGGATCTCTAACCCTAGCCCTCAACATAACCCTAACCCTAGGTCCAATCGTAACCCTAACCGTCTCTATAACCCTAGCCCTCAACATAACCCTAACCTTAGGTCCAATAGTAACCCTAACCGGATCTCTAACCCTAGCCCTCAACATAACACTAACCCTAGGTCTAATCGTAACCCTAACCGGATCTCTAACCCTAGCCCTCAACATAACCCTAACCCTAGGTCCAATCGTAACCTTAACCGGATCTCTAACCCTAGCTCTCAACATAACCCTAACCCTAGGTCCAATCGTAACCCTAACCGGATCTCTAACCCTAGCCCTCAACATAACCCTAACCCTAGGTCCAATCGTAACCCTAACCGGATCGCTAACCATAGCCCTCAACATAACCCTAACCCTAGGTCCAATCGTAACCCTAACCGGATCTCTAACCCTAGCCCTCAACATAACCCTAACCCTAGGTCCAATCGTAACCCTAACGTGATCTCTAACCCTAGCCCTCAACATAACCCTAATCCTAGGTCCAATCGTAACCCTAACCGGATCTCTAACCCTAGCCCTCAACATAACCCTAACCCTAGGTCCAATCGTAACCCTAACCCGATCTCTAAAGCTAGCCCTCAACATAACCCTAACCCTAGGTCCAATCGTAACCCTAACCGGATCTCTAACCCTAGCCCTCAACATAACCCTAACACTAGGTCCAATCGTAACCCTAACCGGATCTCTAACCCTAGCCCTCAACATAACCCTAACCCTAGGTCCAATCGTAACCAACCGGATCTCTAACCCTAGCCCTCAACATAACCCTAACACTAGGTCCAATCGTAACCCTAACCGGATCTCTAACCCTAGCCCTCAACATAACCCTAACCCTAGGTCCAATCGTAACCCTAACCGGATCTCTAACCCTAGCCCTCAACATAACCCTAACCCTAGGTCCAATCGTAACCAACCGGATCTCTAACCCTAGCCCTCAACATAACCCTAACAGTAGGTCCAATCGTAACCCTAACCGGATCTCTAACCCTAGCCCTCAACATAACCCTAACCCTAGGTCCAATCGTAACCCTAACCGGATCTCTAACCCTAGCCCTCAACATAACCCTAACCCTAGGTCCAATCGTAACCCTAACCGGATCTCTAACCCTAGCCCTCAACATAACCCTAACCCTAGGTCCCATCGTAACCCTAACCGGATCGCTAACCCTATCCCTGAACATAACCTAACCCTAGGTCCAATCGTAACCCTAACTGGATCTCCAACACCAGCCCTCAACATAACCCTAACCCTAGGTCCAATCGTAACCCTAACCGTCTCTCTAACCCTAGCCCTCAACATAACCCTAACCCTAGGTCCAATCGTAACCCTAACGGGATCTCTAAACCTAGCCCTCAACATAACCCTAACCCTAGGTCCAATCGTAACCCTAACGGGATCTCTAACCCTAGCCGTCAACATAACCTTAACCTTAGGTCCAATCGTAACCCTAACCGGATCTCTAACCCTAGCCCTCAACATAACCCTAACCCTAGGTCCAATCGTAACCCTAACCGGATCTCTAACCCTAGCCCTCAACATAACCCTAACCCTAGGTCCAATCGTAACCCTAACGGGATCTCTAACCCTACCCCTCAACATAACCCTAACCCTAGGTCCAATCGTATCCCTAACTGGATCTCCAACACCAGCCCTCAACATAACCCTAACCCTAGGTCCAATCGTAACCCTAACCGTCTCTCTAACCCTAGACCTCAACATAACCCTAACCCTAGGTCCAATCGTAACCCTAACCGTCTCTCTAAACCTAGCCCTCAACATAACCTTAACCCTAGGTCCAATCGTAACCCTAACCGTCTCTCTAACCCTAGCCCTCAACATAACCCTAACCCTAGGTCCAATCGTAACCCTAACCGTCTCTCTAACCCTAGTCCTCAACATAACCCTAACCCTAGGTCCAATCGTAACCCTAACCGGATCTCTAACCCTAGCCCTCAACATAACCCTAACCCTAGGTCCAATCGTAACCCTAACCGGATCTCTAACCCTAGCCCTCAACATAACCCTAACCCTATGTCCAATCGTAACCAAAACCGGATCTCTAACCCTAGCCCTCAACATAACCCTAACGCTAGGTGCAATCGTAACCCTAACCGGATCTCTAAACCAAGCCCTCAACATAATCCTAACCCTAGGTCCAATCGTAACCCTAACCGGATCTCTAACCCTAGCCCTCAACATAACCCTAACCCTAGATCCAATCGGAACCCTAACCGGATCTCTAACCCTAGCCCTCAACATAACCCTAACCCTAGGTCCAATCGTAACCCTAACCGGATCTCTAACCCTAGCCCTCAACATAACCCTAACCCTAGGTCCAATCGTAACCCTAACCGGATCTCTAACCCTAGCCCTCAACATAACCCTAACCCTAGGTCCAATCGTAACCCTAACCGGATCTCTAACCCAAGCCCTCAACATAACCCTAACCCTAGGTCCAATCGTAACCCTAACCGGATCTCTAACCCTAGTCCTCAACATAACCCTAACCCTAGGTCCAATCGTAACCCTAACCGGATCTCTAACCCTAGTCCTCAACATAACCCTAACCCTAGGTCCAATCGTAACCCTAACCGTCTCTCTAACCCTAGCCCTCAACATAACCCTAACCCTAGGTCCAATCGTAACCCTAACCGGATCTCTAACCCTAGCCCTCAACATAACCCTAACCCTAGGTGCAATCGTAACCCTAACCGGATCTCTAACCCTAGCCCTCAACATAACCCTAACCCTAGGTCCAATCGTAACCCTAACCGGATCTCTAACCCTAGCCCTCAACATAACCCTAACCCTCGGTCCAATCGTAACCCTAACCGGATCTCTAACCCTAGCCCTCAACATAACCCTAACCCTAGGTCCAATCATAACCCTAACCGGATCTCTAACGCTAACCCTCAACATAACCCTAACCCTAGGTCTAATCGTAACCCTAACCGGATCTCTAACCCTAGCCCTCAACATAACCCTAACCCTAGGTCCAATCGTAACCCTAACCGGATCTCTAACCCTAGCCCTCAACATAACCCTAACCCTAGGTCCAATCGTAACCCTAACCGGATCTCTAACCCTAGCCCTGAACATAACCCAAACCCTAGGTCCAATCGTAACCCTAACCGGATCTCTAACCCTAGCCCTCAACATAAACCTAACCCTAGGTCCAATCGTAACCCTAACCGGATCTCTAACCCTAGCCCTTAACATAACCCTAACCCTAGGTCCAATCGTAACCCTAACCGGATCGCTAACCATAGCCCTCAACATAACCCCAACCCTAGGTCCAATCGTAACCCTAACCGGATCTCTAACCCTAGCCCTCAACATAACCCTAACCCTAGGTCCAATCGTAACCCTAACCGGATCTCTAACCCTAGCCCTCAACATAACCCTAACCCTAGGTCCAATCGTAACCCTAACCGGATCTCTAAAGCTAGCCCTCAACATAACCCTAACCCTAGGTCCAATCGTAACCAAAACCGGATCTCTATCCCTAGCCCTCAACATAACCCTAACCCTAGGTCCAATCGTAACCCTAAACGGATCTCTAACCCTAGCCCTCAACATAACCCTAACCCTAGGTGCAATCGTAACCCTAACCGGATCTCTAAACCAAGCCCTCAACATAATCCTAACCCTAGGTCCAATCGTAACCCTAACCGGATCTCTAACCCTAGCCCTCAACATAACCCTAACCCTAGATCCAATCGGAACCCTAACCGGATCTCTAACCCTAGCCCTCAACATAACCCTAACCCTAGGGCCAATCGTAACCCTAACCGTCTCTCTAACCCTAGCCCTCAACATAACCCTAACCCTAGGTCCAATCGTAACCCGAACCGGATCTCTAACCCTAGTCCTCAACATAACCCTAACCCTAGGTCCAATCGTAACCCTAACCGTCTCTCTAACCCTAGCCCTCAACATAACCCTAACCCTAGGTCCAATCGTAACCCTAACCGTCTCTCTAACCCAAGCCCTCAACATAACCCTAACCCTAGGTCCAATCGTAACCCTAACCGGATCTCTAACCCTAGTCCTCAACATAACCCTAACCCTAGGTCCAATCGTAACCCTAACCGTCTCTCTAACCCTAGCCCTCAACATAACCCTAACCCTAGGTCCAATCGTAACCCTAACCGGATCTCTAACCCTAGCCCTCAACATAACCCTAACCCTAGGTACAATCGTAACCCTAACCGGATCTCTAACCCTAGCCCTCAACATAACCCTAACCCTAGGTGCAATCGTAACCCTAACCCGATCTCTAACCCTAGCCCTCAACATAACCCTAACCCTAGGTCCAATCATAACCCTAACCGGATCTCTAACGCTAACCCTCAACATAACCCTAACCCTAGGTCTAATCGTAAGCCTAACCGGATCTCTAACCCTAGCCCTCAACATAACCCTAACCCTAGGTCCAATCGTAACCCTAACCGGATCTCTAACCCTAGCCCTCAACATAACCCTAACCCTAGGTCCAATCGTAACCCTAACCGGATCTCTAACCCTAGCCCTGAACATAACCCTAACCCTAGGTCCAATCGTAACCCTAACCGGATCTCTAACCCTAGCCCTCAACATAACCCTAACCCTAGGTCCAATCGTAACCCTAACCGGATCTCTAACCCTAGCCCTTAACATAACCCTAAACCTAGGTCCAATCGTAACCCTAACCGGATCGCTAACCATAGCCCTCAACATAACCCTAACCCTAGGTCCAATCGTAACCCTAACCGGATCTCTAAGCCTAGCCCTCAACATAACCCTAACCCTAGGTCCAATCGTAACCCTAACCGGATCTCTAACCCTAGCCCTCAACATAACCCTAACCCTAGGTCCAATCGTAACCCTAACCGGATCTCTAACCCTAGCCCTCAACATAACCCTAACCCTAG
The DNA here is from genome assembly GCF_054644295.1 of Miniopterus natalensis. NCBI lineage: Eukaryota > Metazoa > Chordata > Mammalia > Chiroptera > Miniopteridae > Miniopterus > Miniopterus natalensis. The sequence goes on along the minus strand of NW_028269910.1, from coordinate 18,231 downwards.
GTCCAATCGTAACCCTAACCGGATCTCTAACCCTAGCCCTCAACATAACCCTAACCCTAGGTCCAATCTTAACCCTAACCGGATATCTAACCCTAGCCCTCAACATAACCCTAACCCTAGGTCCAATCTTAAACCTAACCGGATCTCTAACTCTAGCCCTCAACGTAACCCTAACCCTAGGTCCAATCGTAACCCTAACCGGATCTCTAACCCTAGCCCTCAACATAACCGTAACCCTAGGTCCAATCGTAACCCTAACCGGATCTCTAACCCTAGCCCTCAACGTAACCCTAACCCTAGGTCCAATCGTAACCCTAACCGGATCTCTAACCCTAGCCCTCAACATAACCCTAACCCTAGGTCCAATCGTAACCCTAACCGTCTCTCTAACCCTAGCCCTCAACATAACCCTAACCCTAGGTCCAATCGTAACCCTAACCGGATCTCTAACCCTAGCCCTCAACATAACACTAACCCTAGGTCCAATCGTAACCCTAACCGGATCTCTAACCCTAGCCCTCAACATAACCCTAACCCTAGGTCCAATCGTAACCCTAACCGGATCTCTAACCCTAGCGCTCAACATAACCCTAACCCTAGGTCCAATCGTAACCCTAACCGGATCTCTAACACTAGCGCTCAACATAACCCTAACCCTAGGTCCAATCGTAACCCTAACCGGATCTCAAACCCTAGCCCTCAACATAACCCTAACCGTAGGTCCAATCGTAACCCTAACCGGATCGCTAACCATAGACCTCAACATAACCCTAACCATAGGTCCAATCGTAACCCTAACCGGATCTCTAACCCTAGCCCTCAACATAACCCTAACCATAGGTCCAATCGTAACCCTAACCGGATCTCTAACCCTAGCCCTCAACATAACCCTAACCCTAGGTCCAATCGTAACCCTAACCGGATCGCTAACCATAGCCCTCAACATAACCCTAACCATAGGTCCAATCGTAACCCTAACCGGATCTCTAACCCTAGTCCTCAACATAACCCTAACCCTAGGTCCAATCGTAACCCTAACCGTCTCTCTAACCCTAGCCCTCAACATAACCCTAACCCTAGGTCCAATCGTAACCCTAACCGGATCTCTAACCCTAGCCCTCAACATAACCCTAACCCTAGGTGCAATCGTAACCCTAACCGGATCTCTAACCCTAGCCCTCAACATAACCCTAACCCTAGGTCCAATCGTAACCCTAACCGTCTCTCTAACCCTAGCCCTCAACATAACCCTAACCCTAGGTCCAATCGTAACCCTAACCGGATCTCTAACCCTAGCCCTCAACATAACCCTAACCCTAGGTCCAATCGTAACCCTAACCGGATCTCTAACCCTAGCCCTCAACATAACCCTAACCCTAGGTCCAATCGTAACCCTAACCGGATCTCTAACCCTAGCCCTCAACATAACCCTAACCCTAGGTCCAATCGTAACCCTAACCGGATCTCTAACCCTAGCCCTCAACATAACCCTAACCCTAGGTCCAATCGTAACCCTAACCGTCTCTCTAACCCTAGCCCTCAACATAACCCTAACCCTAGGTCCAATCGTAACCCTAACCGGATCTCTAACCCTAGCCCTGAACATAACCCTAACCCTAGGTCCAATCGTAACCCTAACCGGATCTCTAACCCTAGCCCTCAACATAACCCTAACCCTAGGTCCAATCGTAACCCTAACCGGATCTCTAACCCTAGCCCTCAACATAACCCTAACCCTAGGTCCAATCGTAACCCTAACCGGATCTCTAACCCTAGCCCTGAACATAACCCTAACCCTAGGTCCAATCGTAACCCTAACCGGATCTCTAACCCTAGCCCTCAACATAACCCTAACCCTAGGTCCAATCGTAACCCTAACCGGACCTCTAACCCTAGCCCTCAACATAACCCTAACCCTAGGTCCAATCGTAACCCTAACCGGATCTCTAACCCTAGCCCTCAACATAACCCTAACCCTAGGTCCAATCTTAACCCTAACCGGATATCTAACCCTAGCCCTCAACATAACCCGAACCCTAGGTCCAATCTTAAACCTAACCGGATCTCTAACTCTAGCCCTCAACGTAACCCTAACCCTAGGTCCAATCGTAACCCTAACCGGATCTCTAACCCTAGCCCTCAACATAACCCTAACCCTAGGTCCAATCGTAACCCTAACCGGATCTCTAACCCTAGCCCTCAACGTAACCCTAACCCTAGGTCCAATCGTAACCCTAACCGGATCTCTAACCCTAGCCCTCAACATAACCCTAACCCTAGGTCCAATCGTAACCCTAACCGGATCGCTAACCATAGCCCTCAACATAACCCTAACCATAGGTCCAATCGTAACCCTAACCGGATCTCTAACCCTAGCCCTCAACATAACCCTAACCATAGGTCCAATCGTAACCCTAACCGGATCTCTAACCCTAGCCCTCAACATAACCCTAACCCTAGGTCCAATCGTAACCCTAACCGGATCGCTAACCATAGCCCTCAACATAACCCTAACCATAGGTCCAATCGTAACCCTAACCGGATCTCTAACCCTAGCCCTCAACATAACCCTAACCCTAGGTCCAATCGTAACCCTAACCGGATCTCTAACCCTAGCCCTCAACATAACCCTAACCCTAGGTGCAATCGTAACCCTAACCGGATCTCTAACCCTAGCCCTCAACATAACCCTAACCCTAGGTCCAATCGTAACCCTAACCGTCTCTCTAACCCTAGCCCTCAACATAACCCTAACCCTAGGTCCAATCGTAACCCTAACCGGATCTCTAACCCTAGCCCTCAACATAACCCTAACCCTAGGTCCAATCGTAACCCTAACCGGATCTCTAACCCTAGCCCTCAACATAACCCTAACCCTAGGTCCAATCGTAACCCTAACCGGATCTCTAACCCTAGCCCTCAACATAACCCTAACCCTAGGTCCAATCGTAACCCTAACCGGATCTCTAACCCTAGCCCTCAACATAACCCTAACCCTAGGTCCAATCGTAACCCTAACCGTCTCTCTAACCCTAGCCCTCAACATAACCCTAACCCTAGGTCCAATCGTAACCCTAACCGGATCTCTAACCCTAGCCCTCAACATAACCCTAACCCTAGGTCCAATCGTAACCCTAACCGGATCTCTAACCCTAGCCCTCAACATAACCCTAACCCTAGGTCCAATCGTAACCCTAACCGGATCTCTAACCCTAGCCCTCAACATAACCCTAACCCTAGGTCCAATCGTAACCCTAACCGTCTCTCTAACCCTAGCCCTCAACATAACCCTAACCCTAGGTCCAATCGTAACCCTAACCGGATCTCTAACCCTAGCCCTGAACATAACCCTAACCCTAGGTCCAATCGTAACCCTAACCGGATCTCTAACCCTAGCCCTCAACATAACCCTAACCCTAGGTCCAATCGTAACCCTAACCGGATCTCTAACCCTAGCCCTCAACATAACCCTAACCCTAGGTCCAATCGTAACCCTAACCGGATCTCTAACCCTAGCCCTGAACATAACCCTAACCCTAGGTCCAATCGTAACCCTAACCGGATCTCTAACCCTAGCCCTCAACATAACCCTAACCCTAGGTCCAATCGTAACCCTAACCGGACCTCTAACCCTAGCCCTCAACATAACCCTAACCCTAGGTCCAATCGTAACCCTAACCGGATCTCTAACCCTAGCCCTCAACATAACCCTAACCCTAGGTCCAATCTTAACCCTAACCGGATATCTAACCCTAGCCCTCAACATAACCCGAACCCTAGGTCCAATCTTAAACCTAACCGGATCTCTAACTCTAGCCCTCAACGTAACCCTAACCCTAGGTCCAATCGTAACCCTAACCGGATCTCTAACCCTAGCCCTCAACATAACCCTAACCCTAGGTCCAATCGTAACCCTAACCGGATCTCTAACCCTAGCCCTCAACGTAACCCTAACCCTAGGTCCAATCGTAACCCTAACCGGATCTCTAACCCTAGCCCTCAACATAACCCTAACCCTAGGTCCAATCGTAACCCTTACCGTCTCTCTAACCCTAGCCCTCAACATAACCCTAACCCTAGGTCCAATCGTAACCCTAACCGGATCTCTAACCCTAGCCCTCAACATAACCCTAACCCTAGGTCTAATCGTAACCCTAACCGGATCTCTAACCCTAGCCCTCAACATAACCATAACCCTAGGTCCAATCGTAACCCTAACCGGATCTCTAACACTAGCGCTCAACATAACCATAACCCTAGGTCCAATCGTAACCCTAACCGGATCTCTAACACTAGCGCTCAACATAACCCTAACCCTAGGTCCAATCGTAACCCTAACCGGATCTCAAATCCTAGCCCTCAACATAACCCTAACCCTAGGTCCAATCGTAACCCTAACCGGATCGCTAACCATAGCCCTCAACATAACCCTAACCATAGGTCCAATCGTAACCCTAACCGGATCTCTAACCCTAGCCCTCAACATAACCCTAACCATAGGTCCAATCGTAACCCTAACCGGATCTCTAACCCTAGCCCTCAACATAACCCTAACCCTAGGTCCAATCGTAACCCTAACCGGATCGCTAACCATAGCCCTCAACATAACCCTAACCATAGGTCCAATCGTAACCCTAACCGGATCTCTAACCCTAGCCCTCAACATAACCCTAACCCTAGGTCCAATCGTAACCCTAACCGGATCTCTAACCCTAGCCCTCAACATAACCCTAACCCTAGGTGCAATCGTAACCCTAACCGGATCTCTAACCCTAGCCCTCAACATAACCCTAACCCTAGGTCCAATCGTAACCCTAACCGTCTCTCTAACCCTAGCCCTCAACATAACCCTAACCCTAGGTCCAATCGTAACCCTAACCGGATCTCTAACCCTAGCCCTCAACATAACCCTAACCCTAGGTCCAATCGTAACCCTAACCGGATCTCTAACCCTAGCCCTCAACATAACCCTAACCCTAGGTCCAATCGTAACCCTAACCGGATCTCTAACCCTAGCCCTCAACATAACCCTAACCCTAGGTCCAATCGTAACCCTAACCGGATCTCTAACCCTAGCCCTCAACATAACCCTAACCCTAGGTCCAATCGTAACCCTAACCGTCTCTCTAACCCTAGCCCTCAACATAACCCTAACCCTAGGTCCAATCGTAACCCTAACCGGATCTCTAACCCTAGCCCTCAACATAACCCTAACCCTAGGTCCAATCGTAACCCTAACCGGATCTCTAACCCTAGCCCTCAACATAACCCTAACCCTAGGTCCAATCGTAACCCTAACCGGATCTCTAACCCTAGCCCTCAACATAACCCTAACCCTCGGTCCAATCGTAACCCTAACCGGATCTCTAACCCTAGCCCTCAACATAACCCTAACCCTAGGTCCAATCGTAACCCTAACCGGATCTCTAACCCTAGCCCTCAACATAACCCTAACCCTAGGTCCAATCGTAACCCTAACCGGATCTCTAACCCTAGCCCTCAACATAACCCTAACCCTAGGTCCAATCGTAACCCTAACCGGATCTCTAACCCTAGCCCTCAACATAACCCTAACCCTAGGTCCAATCTTAACCCTAACCGGATATCTAACCCTAGCCCTCAACATAACCCTAACCCTAGGTCCAATCTTAAACCTAACCGGATCTCTAACTCTAGCCCTCAACGTAACCCTAACCCTAGGTCCAATCGTAACCCTAACCGGATCTCTAATCCTAGCCCTCAACATAACCCTAACCCTAGGTCCAATCGTAACCCTAACCGGATCTCTAACCCTAGCCCTCAACGTAACCCTAACCCTAGGTCCAATCGTAACCCTAACCGGATCTCTAACCCTAGCCCTCAACATAACCCTAACCCTAGGTCCAATCGTAACCCTAACCGTCTCTCTAACCCTAGCCCTCAACATAACCCTAACCCTAGGTCCAATCGTAACCCTAACCGGATCTCTAACCCTAGCCCTCAACATAACCCTAACCCTAGGTCCAATCGTAACCCTAACCGGATCTCTAACCCTAGCCCTCAACATAACCCTAACCCTAGGTCCAATCATAACCCTAACCGGATCTCTAACCCTAGCGCTCAACATAACCCTAACCCTAGGTCCAATCGTAACCCTAACCGGATCTCTAACACTAGCGCTCAACATAACCCTAACCCTAGGTCCAATCGTAACCCTAACCGGATCTCAAACCCTAGCCCTCAACATAACCCTAACCCTAGGTCCAATCGTAACCCTAACCGGATCGCTAACCATAGCCCTCAACATAACCCTAACCATAGGTCCAATCGTAACCCTAACCGGATCTCTAACCCTAGCCCTCAACATAACCCTAACCATAGGTCCAATCGTAACCCTAACCGGATCTCTAACCCTAGCCCTCAACATAACCCTAACCCTAGGTCCAATCGTAACCCTAACCGGATCGCTAACCATAGCCCTCAACATAACCCTAACCATAGGTCCAATCGTAACCCTAACCGGATCTCTAACCCTAGTCCTCAACATAACCCTAACCCTAGGTCCAATCGTAACCCTAACCGTCTCTCTAACCCTAGCCCTCAACATAACCCTAACCCTAGGTCCAATCGTAACCCTAACCGGATCTCTAACCCTAGCCCTCAACATAACCCTAACCCTAGGTGCAATCGTAACCCTAACCGTCTCTCTAACCCTAGCCCTCAACATAACCCTAACCCTAGGTCCAATCGTAACCCTAACCGGATCTCTAACCCTAGCCCTCAACATAACCCTAACCCTAGGTCCAATCGTAACCCTAACCGGATCTCTAACCCTAGCCCTCAACATAACCCTAACCCTAGGTCCAATCGTAACCCTAACCGGATCTCTAAACCTAGCCCTCAACATAACCCTAACCCTAGGTCCAATCGTAACCCTAACCGGATCTCTAACCCTAGCCCTCAACATAACCCTAACCCTAGGTCCAATCGTAACCCTAACCGTCTCTCTAACCCTAGCCCTCAACATAACCCTAACCCTAGGTCCAATCGTAACCCTAACCGGATCTCTAACCCTAGCCCTGAACATAACCCTAACCCTAGGTCCAATCGTAACCCTAACCGGATCTCTAACCCTAGCCCTCAACCTAACCCTAACCCTAGGTCCAATCGTAACCCTAACCGGATCTCTAACCCTAGCCCTCAACATAACCCTAACCCTAGGTCCAATCGTAACCCTAACCGGATCTCTAACCGTAGCCCTGAACATAACCCTAACCCTAGGTCCAATCGTAACCCTAACCGGATCTCTAACCCTAGCCCTCAACATAACCCTAACCCTAGGTCCAATCGTAACCCTAACCGGATCTCTAACCCTAGCCCTCAACATAACCCTAACCCTAGGTCCAATCGTAACCCTAACCGGATCTCTAACCCTAGCCCTCAACATAACCCTAACCCTAGGTCCAATCTTAACCCTAACCGGATATCTAACCCTAGCCCTCAACATAACCCGAACCCTAGGTCCAATCGTAACCCTAACCGGATCTCTAACTCTAGCCCTCAACGTAACCCTAACCCTAGGTCCAATCGTAACCCTAACCGGATCTCTAACCCTAGCCCTCAACATAACCCTAACCCTAGGTCCAATCGTAACCCTAACCGGATCTCTAACCCTAGCCCTCAACGTAACCCTAACCCTAGGTCCAATCGTAACCCTAACCGGATCTCTAACCCTAGCCCTCAACTTAACCCTAACCCTAGGTCCAATCGTAACCCTTACCGTCTCTCTAACCCTAGCCCTCAACATAACCCTAACCCTAGGTCCAATCGTAACCCTAACCGGATCTCTAACCCTAGCCCTCAACATAACCCTAACCCTAGGTCCAATCGTAACCCTAACCGTCTCTCTAACCCTAGCCCTCAACATAACCCTAACCCTAGGTCCAATCGTAACCCTAACCGGATCTCTAACCCTAGCCCTGAACATAACCCTAACCCTAGGTCCAATCGTAACCCTAACCGGATCTCTAACCTTAGCCCTCAACATAACCCTAACCCTAGGTCCAATCGTAACCCTAACCGGATCTCTAACCCTAGCCCTCAACATAACCCTAACCCTAGGTCCAATCGTAACCCTAACCGGATCTCTAACCCTAGCCCTGAACATAACCCTAACCCTAGGTCCAATCGTAACCCTAACCGGATCTCTAACCCTAGCCCTCAACATAACCCTAACCCTAGGTCCAATCGTAACCCTAACCGGATCTCTAACCCTAGCCCTCAACATAACCCTAACCCTAGGTCCAATCGTAACCCTAACCGGATCTCTAACCCTAGCCCTCAACATAACCCTAACCCTAGGTCCAATCTTAACCCTAACCGGATATCTAACCCTAGCCCTCAACATAACCCGAACCCTAGGTCCAATCTTAAACCTAACCGGATCTCTAACTCTAGCCCTCAACGTAACCCTAACCCTAGGTCCAATCGTAACCCTAACCGGATCTCTAACCCTAGCCCTCAACATAACCCTAACCCTAGGTCCAATCGTAACCCTAACCGGATCTCTAACCCTAGCCCTCAACGTAACCCTAACCCTAGGTCCAATCGTAACCCTAACCGGATCTCTAACCCTAGCCCTCAACATAACCCTAACCCTAGGTCCAATCGTAACCCTTACCGTCTCTCTAACCCTAGCCCTCAACATAACCCTAACCCTAGGTCCAATCGTAACCCTAACCGGATCTCTAACCCTAGCCCTCAACATAACCCTAACCCTAGGTCCAATCGTAACCCTAACCGGATCTCTAACCCTAGCCCTCAACATAACCATAACCCTAGGTCCAATCGTAACCCTAACCGGATCTCTAACCCTAGCGCTCAACATAACCCTAACCCTAGGTCCAATCGTAACCCTAACCGGATCTCTAACACTAGCGCTCAACATAACCCTAACCCTAGGTCCAATCGTAACCCTAACCGGATCTCAAATCCTAGCCCTCAACATAACCCTAACCCTAGGTCCAATCGTAACCCTAACCGGATCGCTAACCATAGCCCTCAACATAACCCTAACCATAGGTCCAATCGTAACCCTAACCGGATCTCTAACCCTAGCCCTCAACATAACCCTAACCATAGGTCCAATCGTAACCCTAACCGGATCGCTAACCATAGCCCTCAACATAACCCTAACCATAGGTCCAATCGTAACCCTAACCGGATCGCTAACCATAGCCCTCAACATAACCCTAACCCTAGGTCCAATCGTAACCCTAACCGGATCTCTAACCCTAGCCCTCAACATAACCCTAACCCTAGGTCCAATCGTAACCCTAACCGGATCTCTAACCCTAGCCCTCAACATAACCCTAACCCTAGGTGCAATCGTAACCCTAACCGGATCTCTAACCCTAGCCCTCAACATAACCCTAACCCTAGGTCCAATCGTAACCCTAACCGTCTCTCTAACCCTAGCCCTCAACATAACCCTAACCCTAGGTCCAATCGTAACCCTAACCGGATCTCTAACCCTAGCCCTCAACATAACCCTAACCCTAGGTCCAATCGTAACCCTAACCGGATCTCTAACCCTAGCCCTCAACATAACCCTAACCCTAGGTCCAATCGTAACCCTAACCGGATCTCTAACCCTAGCCCTCAACATAACCCTAACCCTAGGTCCAATCGTAACCCTAACCGGATCTCTAACCCTAGCCCTCAACATAACCCTAACCCTAGGTCCAATCGTAACCCTAACCGTCTCTCTAACCCTAGCCCTCAACATAACCCTAACCCTAGGTCCAATCGTAACCCTAACCGGATCTCTAACCCTAGCCCTCAACATAACCCTAACCCTAGGTCCAATCGTAACCCTAACCGGATCTCTAACCCTAGCCCTCAACATAACCCTAACCCTAGGTCCAATCGTAACCCTAACCGGATCTCTAACCCTAGCCCTCAACATAACCCTAACCCTCGGTCCAATCGTAACCCTAACCGGATCTCTAACCCTAGCCCTCAACATAACCCTAACCCTAGGTCCAATCGTAACCCTAACCGGATCTCTAACCCTAGCCCTCAACATAACCCTAACCCTAGGTCCAATCGTAACCCTAACCGGATCTCTAACCCTAGCCCTCAACATAACCCTAACCCTAGGTCCAATCGTAACCCTAACCGGATCTCTAACCCTAGCCCTCAACATAACCCTAACCCTAGGTCCAATCTTAACCCTAACCGGATATCTAACCCTAGCCCTCAACATAACCCTAACCCTAGGTCCAATCTTAAACCTAACCGGATCTCTAACTCTAGCCCTCAACGTAACCCTAACCCTAGGTCCAATCGTAACCCTGCCCGGATCTCTAATCCTAGCCCTCAACGTAACCCTAACCCTAGGTCCAATCGTAACCCTAACCGGATCTCTAACCCTAGCCCTCAACGTAACCCTAACCCTAGGTCCAATCGTAACCCTAACCGGATCTCTAACCCTAGCCCTCAACATAACCCTAACCCTAGGTCCAATCGTAACCCTAACCGTCTCTCTAACCCTAGCCCTCAACATAACCCTAACCCTAGGTCCAATCGTAACCATAACCGGATCTCTAACCCTAGCCCTCAACATAACCCTAACCCTAGGTCCAATCGTAACCCTAACCGGATCTCTAACCCTAGCCCTCAACATAACCCTAACCCTAGGTCCAATCGTAACCCTAACCGGATCTCTAACCCTAGCCCTCAACATAACCCTAACCCTAGGTCCAATCGTAACCCTAACCGGACCTCTAACACTAGCGCTCAACATAACCCTAACCCTAGGTCCAATCGTAACCCTAACCGGATCTCAAACCCTAGCCATCAACATAACCCTAACCCTAGGTCCAATCGTAACCCTAACCGGATCGCTAACCATAGCCCTCAACATAACCCTAACCATAGGTCCAATCGTAACCCTAACCGGATCTCTAACCCTAGCCCTCAACATAACCCTAACCATAGGTCCAATCGTAACCCTAACCGGATCTCTGACCCTAGCCCTCAACATAACCCTAACCCTAGGTCCAATCGTAACCCTAACCGGATCGCTAACCATAGCCCTCAACATAACCCTAACCATAGGTCCAATCGTAACCCTAACCGGATCTCTAACCCTAGTCCTCAACATAACCCTAACCCTAGGTCCAATCGTAACCCTAACCGTCTCTCTAACCCTAGCCCTCAACATAACCCTAACCCTAGGTCCAATCGTAACCCTAACCGGATCTCTAACCCTAGCCCTCAACATAACCCTAACCCTAGGTGCAATCGTAACCCTAACCGTCTCTCTAACCCTAGCCCTCAACATAACCCTAACCCTAGGTCCAATCGTAACCCTAACCGGATCTCTAACCCTAGCCCTCAACATAACCCTAACCCTAGGTCCAATCGTAACCCTAACCGGATCTCTAACCCTAGCCTTCAACATAACCCTAACCCTAGGTCCAATCGTAACCCTAACCGGATCTCTAACCCTAGCCCTCAACATAACCCTAACCCTAGGTCCAATCGTAACCCTAACCGGATCTCTAACCCTAGCCCTCAACATAACCCTAACCCTAGGTCCAATCGTAACCCTAACCGTCTCTCTAACCCTAGCCCTCAACATAACCCTAACCCTAGGTCCAATCGTAACCCTAACCGGATCTCTAACCCTAGCCCTGAACATAACCCTAACCCTAGGTCCAATCGTAACCCTAACCGGATCTCTAACCCTAGCCCTCAACCTAACCCTAACCCTAGGTCCAATCGTAACCCTAACCGGATCTCTAACCCTAGCCCTCAACATAACCCTAACCCTAGGTCCAATCGTAACCCTAACCGGATCTCTAACCCTAGCCCTGAACATAACCCTAACCCTAGGTCCAATCGTAACCCTAACCGGATCTCTAACCCTAGCCCTCAACATAACCCTAACCCTAGGTCCAATCGTAACCCTAACCGGATCTCTAACCCTAGCCCTCAACATAACCCTAACCCTAGGTCCAATCGTAACCCTAACCGGATCTCTAACCCTAGCCCTCAACATAACCCTAACCCTAGGTCCAATCTTAACCCTAACCGGATATCTAACCCTAGCCCTCAACATAACCCGAACCCTAGGTCCAATCGTAACCCTAACCGGATCTCTAACTCTAGCCCTCAACGTAACCCTAACCCTAGGTCCAATCGTAACCCTAACCGGATCTCTAACCCTAGCCCTCAACATAACCCTAACCCTAGGTCCAATCGTAACCCTAACCGGATCTCTAACCCTAGCCCTCAACGTAACCCTAACCCTAGGTCCAATCGTAACCCTAACCGGATCTCTAACCCTAGCCCTCAACTTAACCCTAACCCTAGGTCCAATCGTAACCCTTACCGTCTCTCTAACCCTAGCCCTCAACATAACCCTAACCCTAGGTCCAATCGTAACCCTAACCGGATCTCTAACCCTAGCCCTCAACATAACCCTAACCCTAGGTCCAATCGTAACCCTAACCGGATCTCTAACCCTAGCCCTCAACATAACCCTAACCCTAGGTCCAATCGTAACCCTAACCGGATCTCTAACCCTAGCCCTCAACATAACCCTAACCCTAGGTCCAATCGTAACCCTAACCGGATCTCTAACCCTAGCCCTCAACATAACCCTAACCCTCGGTCCAATCGTAACCCTAACCGGATCTCTAACCCTAGCCCTCAACATAACCCTAACCCTAGGTCCAATCGTAACCCTAACCGGATCTCTAACCCTAGCCCTCAACATAACCCTAACCCTAGGTCCAATCGTAACCCTAACCGGATCTCTAACCCTAGCCCTCAACATAACCCTAACCCTAGGTCCAATCGTAACCCTAACCGGATCTCTAACCCTAGCCCTCAACATAACCCTAACCCTAGGTCCAATCTTAACCCTAACCGGATATCTAACCCTAGCCCTCAACATAACCCTAACCCTAGGTCCAATCTTAAACCTAACCGGATCTCTAACTCTAGCCCTCAACGTAACCCTAACCCTAGGTCCAATCGTAACCCTAACCGGATCTCTAATCCTAGCCCTCAACGTAACCCTAACCCTAGGTCCAATCGTAACCCTAACCGGATCTCTAACCCTAGCCCTCAACGTAACCCTAACCCTAGGTCCAATCGTAACCCTAACCGGATCTCTAACCCTAGCCCTCAACATAACCCTAACCCTAGGTCCAATCGTAACCCTAACCGTCTCTCTAACCCTAGCCCTCAACATAACCCTAACCCTAGGTCCAATCGTAACCATAACCGGATCTCTAACCCCTAGCCCTCAACATAACCCTAACCCTAGGTCCAATCGTAACCCTAACCGGATCTCTAACCCTAGCCCTCAACATAACCCTAACCCTAGGTCCAATCGTAACCCTAACCGGATCTCTAACCCTAGCCCTCAACATAACCCTAACCCTAGGTCCAATCGTAACCCTAACCGGATCTCTAACACTAGCGCTCAACATAACCCTAACCCTAGGTCCAATCGTAACCCTAAACCGGATCTCTAACACTAGCGCTCAACATAACCCTAACCCTAGGTCCAATCGTAACCCTAACCGGATCTCTAACCCTAGCCCTCAACATAACCCTAACCCTAGGTCCAATCGTAACCCTAACCGGATCTCTAACACTAGCGCTCAACATAACCCTAACCCTAGGTCCAATCGTAACCCTAACCGGATCTCAAACCCTAGCCATCAACATAACCCTAACCCTAGGTCCAATCGTAACCCTAACCGGATCGCTAACCATAGCCCTCAACATAACCCTAACCATAGGTCCAATCGTAACCCTAACCGGATCTCTAACCCTAGCCCTCAACATAACCCTAACCATAGGTCCAATCGTAACCCTAACCGGATCTCTGACCCTAGCCCTCAACATAACCCTAACCCTAGGTCCAATCGTAACCCTAACCGGATCGCTAACCATAGCCCTCAACATAACCCTAACCATAGGTCCAATCGTAACCCTAACCGGATCTCTAACCCTAGTCCTCAACATAACCCTAACCCTAGGTCCAATCGTAACCCTAACCGTCTCTCTAACCCTAGCCCTCAACATAACCCTAACCCTAGGTCCAATCGTAACCCTAACCGGATCTCTAACCCTAGCCCTCAACATAACCCTAACCCTAGGTGCAATCGTAACCCTAACCGTCTCTCTAACCCTAGCCCTCAACATAACCCTAACCCTAGGTCCAATCGTAACCCTAACCGGATCTCTAACCCTAGCCCTCAACATAACCCTAACCCTAGGTCCAATCGTAACCCTAACCGGATCTCTAACCCTAGCCTTCAACATAACCCTAACCCTAGGTCCAATCGTAACCCTAACCGGATCTCTAACCCTAGCCCTCAACATAACCCTAACCCTAGGTCCAATCGTAACCCTAACCGGATCTCTAACCCTAGCCCTCAACATAACCCTAACCCTAGGTGCAATCGTAACCCTAACCGGATCTCTAACCCTAGCCCTCAACATAACCCTAACCCTAGGTCCAATCGTAACCCTAACCGTCTCTCTAACCCTAGCCCTCAACATAACCCTAACCCTAGGTCCAATCGTAACCCTAACCGGATCTCTAACCCTAGCCCTCAACATAACCCTAACCCTAGGTCCCAATCGTAACCCTAACCGGATCTCTAACCCTAGCCCTCAACATAACCCTAACCCTAGGTCCAATCGTAACCCTAACCGGATCTCTAACCCTAGCCCTCAACATAACCCTAACCCTAGGTCCAATCGTAACCCTAACCGGATCTCTAACCCTAGCCCTCAACATAACCCTAACCCTAGGTCCAATCGTAACCCTAACCGTCTCTCTAACCCTAGCCCTCAACATAACCCTAACCCTAGGTCCAATCGTAACCCTAACCGGATCTCTAACCCTAGCCCTCAACATAACCCTAACCCTAGGTCCAATCGTAACCCTAACCGGATCTCTAACCCTAGCCCTCAACATAACCCTAACCCTAGGTCCAATCGTAACCCTAACCGGATCTCTAACCCTAGCCCTCAACATAACCCTAACCCTCGGTCCAATCGTAACCCTAACCGGATCTCTAACCCTAGCCCTCAACATAACCCTAACCCTAGGTCCAATCGTAACCCTAACCGGATCTCTAACCCTAGCCCTCAACATAACCCTAACCCTAGGTCCAATCGTAACCCTAACCGGATCTCTAACCCTAGCCCTCAACATAACCCTAACCCTAGGTCCAATCGTAACCCTAACCGGATCTCTAACCCTAGCCCTCAACATAACCCTAACCCTAGGTCCAATCTTAACCCTAACCGGATATCTAACCCTAGCCCTCAACATAACCCTAACCCTAGGTCCAATCTTAAACCTAACCGGATCTCTAACTCTAGCCCTCAACGTAACCCTAACCCTAGGTCCAATCGTAACCCTGCCCGGATCTCTAATCCTAGCCCTCAACGTAACCCTAACCCTAGGTCCAATCGTAACCCTAACCGGATCTCTAACCCTAGCCCTCAACGTAACCCTAACCCTAGGTCCAATCGTAACCCTAACCGGATCTCTAACCCTAGCCCTCAACATAACCCTAACCCTAGGTCCAATCGTAACCCTAACCGTCTCTCTAACCCTAGCCCTCAACATAACCCTAACCCTAGGTCCAATCGTAACCATAACCGGATCTCTAACCCTAGCCCTCAACATAACCCTAACCCTAGGTCCAATCGTAACCCTAACCGGATCTCTAACCCTAGCCCTCAACATAACCCTAACCCTAGGTCCAATCGTAACCCTAACCGGATCTCTAACCTAGCCCTCAACATAACCCTAACCCTAGGTCCAATCGTAACCCTAACCGGATCTCTAACACTAGCGCTCAACATAACCCTAACCCTAGGTCCAATCGTAACCCTAACCGGATCTCAAACCCTAGCCATCAACATAACCCTAACCCTAGGTCCAATCGTAACCCTAACCGGATCGCTAACCATAGCCCTCAACATAACCCTAACCATAGGTCCAATCGTAACCCTAACCGGATCTCTAACCCTAGCCCTCAACATAACCCTAACCATAGGTCCAATCGTAACCCTAACCGGATCTCTGACCCTAGCCCTCAACATAACCCTAACCCTAGGTCCAATCGTAACCCTAACCGGATCGCTAACCATAGCCCTCAACATAACCCTAACCATAGGTCCAATCGTAACCCTAACCGGATCTCTAACCCTAGTCCTCAACATAACCCTAACCCTAGGTCCAATCGTAACCCTAACCGTCTCTCTAACCCTAGCCCTCAACATAACCCTAACCCTAGGTCCAATCGTAACCCTAACCGGATCTCTAACCCTAGCCCTCAACATAACCCTAACCCTAGGTGCAATCGTAACCCTAACCGTCTCTCTAACCCTAGCCCTCAACATAACCCTAACCCTAGGTCCAATCGTAACCCTAACCGGATCTCTAACCCTAGCCCTCAACATAACCCTAACCCTAGGTCCAATCGTAACCCTAACCGGATCTCTAACCCTAGCCTTCAACATAACCCTAACCCTAGGTCCAATCGTAACCCTAACCGGATCTCTAACCCTAGCCCTCAACATAACCCTAACCCTAGGTCCAATCGTAACCCTAACCGGATCTCTAACCCTAGCCCTCAACATAACCCTAACCCTAGGTCCAATCGTAACCCTAACCGTCTCTCTAACCCTAGCCCTCAACATAACCCTAACCCTAGGTCCAATCGTAACCCTAACCGGATCTCTAACCCTAGCCCTGAACATAACCCTAACCCTAGGTCCAATCGTAACCCTAACCGGATCTCTAACCCTAGCCCTCAACCTAACCCTAACCCTAGGTCCAATCGTAACCCTAACCGGATCTCTAACCCTAGCCCTCAACATAACCCTAACCCTAGGTCCAATCGTAACCCTAACCGGATCTCTAACCCTAGCCCTGAACATAACCCTAACCCTAGGTCCAATCGTAACCCTAACCGGATCTCTAACCCTAGCCCTCAACATAACCCTAACCCTAGGTCCAATCGTAACCCTAACCGGATCTCTAACCCTAGCCCTCAACATAACCCTAACCCTAGGTCCAATCGTAACCCTAACCGGATCTCTAACCCTAGCCCTCAACATAACCCTAACCCTAGGTCCAATCTTAACCCTAACCGGATATCTAACCCTAGCCCTCAACATAACCCGAACCCTAGGTCCAATCGTAACCCTAACCGGATCTCTAACTCTAGCCCTCAACGTAACCCTAACCCTAGGTCCAATCGTAACCCTAACCGGATCTCTAACCCTAGCCCTCAACATAACCCTAACCCTAGGTCCAATCGTAACCCTAACCGGATCTCTAACCCTAGCCCTCAACGTAACCCTAACCCTAGGTCCAATCGTAACCCTAACCGGATCTCTAACCCTAGCCCTCAACTTAACCCTAACCCTAGGTCCAATCGTAACCCTTACCGTCTCTCTAACCCTAGCCCTCAACATAACCCTAACCCTAGGTCCAATCGTAACCCTAACCGGATCTCTAACCCTAGCCCTCAACATAACCCTAACCCTAGGTCCAATCGTAACCCTAACCGGATCTCTAACCCTAGCCCTCAACATAACCCTAACCCTAGGTCCAATCGTAACCCTAACCGGATCTCTAACCCTAGCCCTCAACATAACCCTAACCCTAGGTCCAATCGTAACCCTAACCGGATCTCTAACCCTAGCCCTCAACATAACCCTAACCCTCGGTCCAATCGTAACCCTAACCGGATCTCTAACCCTAGCCCTCAACATAACCCTAACCCTAGGTCCAATCGTAACCCTAACCGGATCTCTAACCCTAGCCCTCAACATAACCCTAACCCTAGGTCCAATCGTAACCCTAACCGGATCTCTAACCCTAGCCCTCAACATAACCCTAACCCTAGGTCCAATCGTAACCCTAACCGGATCTCTAACCCTAGCCCTCAACATAACCCTAACCCTAGGTCCAATCTTAACCCTAACCGGATATCTAACCCTAGCCCTCAACATAACCCTAACCCTAGGTCCAATCTTAAACCTAACCGGATCTCTAACTCTAGCCCTCAACGTAACCCTAACCCTAGGTCCAATCGTAACCCTAACCGGATCTCTAATCCTAGCCCTCAACGTAACCCTAACCCTAGGTCCAATCGTAACCCTAACCGGATCTCTAACCCTAGCCCTCAACGTAAC